>NC_082686.1:19201846-19526846 GCF_949987515.2 Delphinus delphis
GTTACTAAAATGATGGCTCATGGAATCTAAGGTGAAGATTGAAGTGATGAAAGGGAAGGTCTGACAGACTGCGAAAAGTTAGAGGTATTAACACACAAGATTTTTTTTTTTAACATCTTTATTGGAGTATAATTGCTTTACAATGGTGTGTTAGTTTCTGCTGTATAACAAAGTGAACAAGATTCTTATTCGATCAACTCTTCTCTTGTACGTTCAGCTTGCTTCAAACAAGTGGATCTTTCTCACTGGCATTGAAACATACACATATCTGTCCCATCTTAAAATGATCTTAATTGTGTACCAATGAGTCTAGAATGATACAGCCTTGTGGATGAAAAGCAGGAGCCTTGATTTACAAATTTTTCAGGCAGAGCAGCTATGGGTTAATAGAGTATGATCGTGGTTGTAGGTGAGTTAAGTGGAAGAAAGAGAAAGCCTTTAGAGGAAGGAAAACATCTTCAGAGACAAAGAGATTAAGGGGTTTGGGTGAAACAAACTCCTTGATGTGAATGTGGATGCCACAGGATGTAACCTGGCATGAATGGGATGGCTGTGAACAGGAAGCTGGTGGTGGACATCAACCAGGAGAGGGACAGTGGGCAGTGGGCATAGCTAAGTAGCGGGAGTGACAAAGGGGTGAGTTAATTTTTTTTAAAGAAAATCCCTTCAGCTTCAGAGTTTACCAATTTAGGTAATATGGTGTGTGTGAAATGAATCCCATAGGGAGGGAAAGATGGCAGGAAAAGACATAAAAAAATATATGTGTATGAGAATCTAAACCTAATAAATTCTACACAGAAAGGGATACTATCTCTTTTCTTCTTGCCTCATTTAATAGCAGAGCTTCTACTGTAACCAAAGAATGGAACCAGTTCCCACACAGATTTGTCTTGTTGCTTGAAAACAGAGTCAGGTTAAGAATGCCTGATCATTACCTGTGCACAAAGGGGCCCTTTTGGAGTAGGTGCTTCAGCACTGAAGCCCTAGGTGAGCAGCCTAGCCTCTTATGTGAGTGTTGAGGATCACTTTGCCCGCCTCTGTTAAGGCTTCTCTTGAACTTGCAAGAGAGTAGCACTATTCTCGAACTTTCCTAGGTCCTGCTCAGCCTTCTAGGTACATTAAGAGGAAGAAGATATGAGTGGAGGAAGTGAATTTTGACTCTTATTTGGTCTTCACAACCTTCTATAATAGACCCACTGAGAGCCCTTGACAGCTATATTTTACCTTTGATACTGATTTACTATTTTTTACTGTGTAAGGATGCAGTGATGGTAGAGACCTAAAGGAATGTGCACAGTCTTGAACTCCCCTGGAGGGGTAGAGGGTCATCAAAAAGAATGTTCCAGTCAATCATATTTATGCTCATTATTTTGAGAAAGTGAGATTTTACAAGAGTCATTTTATTCCTTAGGATAAGATACAAAATTATTCAGCTTAGACTTACTTTAGATGAATTATTTAGCTGATTCATGATATTTAGTCAATTCTAGCTTCAGTTAGCATACCACTGGGGACACATATAGCCCATTTTTCTCCCTACCATGCAGTATAATATTCCACCACATATCATAAATGAGCACATTGAGATTGAAAGGCCAAATTTAAAATGAAATTCATAGATCTCTTCTTGAGATAATATTTGTAGTTTGTTTTGGTTTTATTTCCTGTTAGAATGAGAAGACAGAGGAGTATGTTCCATTTGAAAGAACAAGATAAAACCCCAGGGAAAAAGCCTTAAAGAAATGGAGATAAGTAATTTACCCAATCAAGAAAAGAATGGAGGAACATGGTGAGAACTTCAATAAAGAATTAGAAAGTATAAAAAAAGAACCAATCAGAACTGAAGAATACATTAACTGAAATGAAAAATACACTAGAGGGAATCAGCAGCAGATTAGGTAATACAGAAAAACACATAAGTCACTTGGAAGACAAAACAGTGGAAATCACCCAGTCAGAACACCAAAAGGAACAAAAAATGTTTTAATTAAGATGGTTTCAGGGACTTCTGTAACAACATTAAGCATACTAACATTTGCATTATATGGGTCCCAGAAGGAGAAGAGACAGAAAGGGGCAGAAAACCTATCTGATGAAATAATGGATGAAAGCAATTTAATTTTTATACTGTAACAGCACAAATTCAAGTGTGACTGTCATTTTACAATATAAGCAAGTGATTTCATGTATTATTGTTTTATGTTTCATCTTATTTTAAAGAATTTTACTTTTGTTCTTTTCAGTGCTGGGTCTTCTGAGTTTGCATGTGCCTTTATGCATGGTTGCTGAGGAAGAGGGGGTCTGAATGTACAGTCAATGTGCCCCACACCCATACTTTTGTACTACCTAGTTGAACAGAACTGCAGTGGTGTGAGTGCTATAGGAAATGCATCCTGATGATTTTTGCCCATGGACCAAATACTTGCTTTACCAGTGAAAGAGCCTGGGCTCTGCAGAGAGACACTTTGCCTGCAGTTTACCAGCTTTCTGACACGGACATGATGAACATTTTTCTCAATCTCATCTTTCTTCTCCATAAAATGGGAACAATTCTACCTTCAGTCTACTTTTTTTGAAAGTATCACACCAGATATGTACCCTTCAAGACATTTGTAGAGCACCCAACACATATTAGGTACAGAAAAGTTTTCTTTCTTTTTCCCACGTTGGAATAATACACTTAAAAAATTACAACAGATTACTTTTCACTTTAAGAGTACACTGGAAAGAGGAAAAACCAGTACATTTTTATTTTTTTTAATAAATTTTTATTTATTTATTTATTTACTTTTGGCTGTGTTGGGTCATCAGGACTGCGAGCCGGCTTTCTCTTGTTACGGCGAGCGGGGGCACTCTTCGTTGCAGTGCGCAGGCTTCTCATTGCGGTGGCTTCCCTTGTTGTGGAGCACAGCACTGGCTCTAGGTGCGCGGGCTTCAGTAGTTGTGGCTTGCTGGCTCTAGGGCGCAGGCTCAGTAGTTGTGGCAAATGGCCTTAGTTGCTCTGTGGCATGTGGGATCTTCCTGGACCAGGGCTCGAGCCCATGTTCCCTGCATTGGCACGTGGTTTCTTAACCACTGTGCCACCAGGGAGGTCCCCACCTGTACGTTTTTTATCAATATTATAATAGGGAGAGAAATTGCTTAGTATTAATCCAATGATTCTATCCAATTTTGTTCTTGAAACTTGACATGATTTATTTCAGCAGGAATTTTTCTTTAGCATCCTTCATTATAATTTAACAATGGTGGATATTCAGTACTGCTAACATTTATTCAGGGAATAAAGCCAAGTGTTTCTTCAGTGACGTCAAAATAGGAAGCATTTTTTTTTTAATATATGATTTTTTGCAAGAAAAAAAGGGCATGCATATGTGCACGTGTGTGTATAAGCTCCATAACATTTAAACAGACCTCAGGGATGAATATGTTGCTAAAAGTTCTTTTGAAAATGGCACACATATTTAGTTATTTTAGAAAAAGATTTTTTTTTTTTTGGCTAGTTTTCTCTCCCATAATAAAAACTGAAATAATCTAGTTGGGATTTTATTAAAATATCATATGAAAAGTTTTGTCATTAAGAAATTTGAGATTGCAGAGTTATAAAAGCACTCAGTTGATTGAATGCTTAGATTTTAACTATTTATACATATAATCCTGAATTCTTTTTTTGAGGGTAAGGAAAAGATCAAAAGTTTTCGTTGTTTCAAGACTCCATTAAGCGCACATTTTAATGCCATTCTCCCTTCTCTAGGTTCATAGATGCCTTTAAAATCAAATTGTCTTCTTAGGTGTTGTCAATTTTCTTTTTATCCTCTCATCTTCTTCAGAAAACATTAAGAATTCCTTTGACAAGGTTTGTTATTTTTTTAGCTAGTACACTAAATTCAGAGTGAGTAGCACACACTTTGAGAATGAATATGAAAACAGGCTTACTTTGAATTTCTTTGTTTTTAACTATTTAATGAAATATTTGGAAAGTCATCTCTGTTTCCCTTCTCCATCACAACGTCTAATCCCAATTTATGCTAAAATATTTTAGAGTGCTTCTGGGGTACTCTAATAATTAAGAAGTTATGAGCTAGCTTGAGTTTAGGAATAAGCAATGACAAATTCTCTAAGCATACTGGCATGTGAAGATCGCTAGGGACAATTTACATAAGATATTATAGATCCGATAATCTTGTATAATCCTTTCAACAGCAGTGTCAGGATCAGGATTGTTATCATCACTGCATTGATAAAAACAAGGAAGCAAGCACTATATGACCACGAGGCTGTAAGTTCTTCTGTAGTTCTAGCTTTGCATTCTCCACTGCTGATGAACTTACCTACAATCTTAAGCAACTCTAGACAGAGCGTGAAATCTTGCCTCTTGTCAGAATGTTGTATAAAACATGTCCAAAGGTCTAGAAAATGGTGGAATGGAGCTACTTTTTAAGAAAATATTGATTAGGGTAAAATTATTGGTTACTTATTTTTCTGTTCTTGGTTATCTCTCTTTCTTTAGGTTTATGTAAACTGATCCCAGCCTAAGGATTTGTTCACTATAGAACTGCCCAATATATTTGTCATCTATAATTAACCCTTAAAGCAATTATATTCTAAGTTCTTGCAACTTAACTTGAGATCTATGGACCAACAGCGTGGGCAGCACCTGGGAACTTGTTAGATTTGCAGAATCTCTGTCCCCACCCCAGACCTATGCAATCAGAAACTGCATTTTAAAAAGATTTCCCAGGTAATTAGAAGGCACTGCCCTGAGCCAGTATCTCAAAGTGAGGGTGAGCATACCCAGGGTGGGGCAAAAATAAGCCACTGTGGTGCACTTTAAGTTATTTTTATTTAACATGTGTAAGCAAGGAGTCAAGCTTATGAATATTTACTCTGTGGACTGACTCTGGCGCCCCGACGTGGTCCTACACCCGCAGCCAGGATGCTCAAGGTCTCAGAGCTCCCCACAGGATTGCTTCCGCGAGTTCATCTGCTTTCAGTTAATTGCAGTTAACCGTAATTTCTCTGTGCCTCTTTAAGTGGAAATATCTGGTTCTAACTTAATCCTCCCCAAATGGACAAGCGTTAAAAGACTCTCCTAGGGCTTCCCTGGTGGCGCAGTGGTTGAGAGTCCGCCTGCTGATTCAGGGGACACAGGTTCGTGCCCCGGTCCGGGAAGATCCCACATGCCGCGGAGCGACTAAACCCGTGAGCCATGGCCACTGAGCCTGCGCGTCGGGAGCCTGTGCTCCGCAATGGGAGAGGCCACAACAGTGAGAGGCCCGCGTACAGCAAAGAAAACAACAAAACAAAACAAAAAAACAAACTGGAGACGAAAGGTCAAGTTAGAATGCCAGTAAAGTGAATAATAACATTTTCAGGGGTGTTAGCTTCACTCAGTCCAAGTAGAAGTTCTTTGTAAGCCCAATTCTGACATTAAGGAAGCAAAACAAAAGAAAACCTCACAACGATCTGATCATATCTTACGATAAATCAAAAAAAATTCGGAATCATCATGATTATTGTAATACGGAGCCATTACCGTTAGCCATGAACTGTCCCTAAGTACCTATTGCAATGTTGTAGCTTCATGAAATATCTAATTCAATTTTGATATACACTGGAACCACTATAAGTACAAGCTGAACTTAGAATACCTTTAAATATCTGTATCTCAAAATGTTAAAGCAGGCAAAATCAATCACGATGCTCTAAAATATTATTGAATCAAAATAAATTCTTTTCTTATATAATAAATAATTAAAATAGTTCCATTTTTAATAAGAACAAAAAGCTTTCTATATCTTTAATAAATAAAATTTAAAGTATATTTTTTTATTTTTACATTGTCATCTAAAGTTTCTAGGTTTTAAGTTTCATAATTACATAATATATTAATTCAGTAAAAAAGCATGTAATTGTAAATTGTACACACACACAAACATATAAGATTAGAAACTTTTTTACTGATAGAGGTACAATGTAAAAAAATTTTCTGCTTTACCACTTAGAATAAAATCTAATATGTTATTTTTCTTCAAAGGACCTACAAAATAGTAAAATACACAAGAAAAACAACAAGATATTTGTTTTACGTTAGTAACCCTGAGAAAGAGTGTAAATGGAGACATTCATTATGGGGCAAATTATTGTCAAAAGTGTTTTGTTAAATTTTAAAAAGTAACTTAAATATTGAATTAATAGACTGTAAATTCTACTTAGAATTTTAACAACTGAGTAGAAGAAAAGAATTGGTGTTTTAAAAAAGCTTTATATGAATGTACATAGCTTTACAACATTTCAAAATCTTTCTCTGTTTTATCTCTTTTTAATTGTTTGTCACAGATATCCTAAGATTAGCTGTTAGGAAGAAATCTGGGCATTATCTCTCTCTCTCTCTCTTTTTTTTTAAGATCTTTATTGGAGTATAATTGCTTTACAATGGTGTGTTAGTTTCTGCTCTATAACAAAGTGAATCAGCTATATGTATACATATATCCCCATATCTCTTCCCTCTTGTGTCTCCGTCCATCCCACCCTCCCTATCCCACCCCTCTAGGTGGTCACAAAGCACTGAGCTGATCTCCCTGTGCTATGTGGCTGCTTCCCACAAGCTATCTATTTTACATTTGGTAGTATATATAAGTCCATGCCACTCTCTCACTTCATTCCAGCTTACTCTTCCCCCTCCCTGTGTCCTCAAGTCCATTCTCTACATCTGCGTCTTGGGCATTATCTCTTTAGAGAAGAGAAATTGGAATATGAAGAGGTTATTGCTTAATCTCACATTTTAAATAAAGGGACTCATATACAGGTCTTAAAAAATTCATTTTCTCTTCCCTATTTTCTACTGTCTCAGAATTATTTTAATTCCCATTGATGCCATATTTGATTGATGGCACATTGATGTCACAAAATTAGCATCCTGAAATTTGTTACCACTTGTGTTCTCAAACCAATGGCTTATTTTCATGAGAGAGCAAAATGATTGTAATTATCTTTATACTTTTGTTACTTTGTATCATAATTACTCTAGCTTCCTTGTAATGTGTTAAAATACTTTTTCAACAATTAAATGTGTTAGAACAGTAGTATCAACAAGAATTTCGTGTACAACACATATTGCATACACACTTATTTCCATGATTTGTGGAAACCAGAATCCCTTCTCCCCTTCTTCTTGGGCACTTGGCAAGACTATGGTTTTCAAACTCCCTTGCAGCAAAATCAATCAAAGGACCACACTTTGAGGTCTTCATAATGGAATGAGAGTGGAAAGACTGTGCTTCCAGGCTGGGGTCTTTATCTGAGTGGATGTACCTCCTCCATGGTCTTTTCCCCTCTCTGCCACTTAACCTTGGGCATGACATAGCAGCCTGTAGGATGTGGGCAATGATGGCAGAGTCCTGGATGCAAACAGCCTGGAGATCTTCATCCCTGCGTGGAGGAGAGCTGCTTGTCATCCAGGAACACCTGCCTGGACTATTGCGAGAGCAAGAAATATAAACTGTATATGGGTTTATTTGTTGCAGTTTATCCTATATTAACAATGTGCTTTTAGTACAATGTGTTTAATACAGTATGCTTAATGAAGTATATTTTAATTTGAATGATTTGAAGTGAGTTCTTTCGAAGTTCACAACCTAGTGTGTGTCTCTGTTGACCTTGCTTGGATATTTTTTCTGTCTCTGGGCTGTAATTTCTGGGTCATACCATGGTGGGCAAACTGATATTTAAATCTCATTTCCCATCACATTTGATAGGAAAACCTCTTGCAGCTTTTCTGTCTGCCTGTTTATGGTTTTCTGCTAGGCTTGCTTAATGTACTGATTTACACAGTGGGATAAACTAGAAAACATATTTTAAATCTGAAAGCTTATAGTCTGCTGAACATAGCAAATATTGTGAAAAAGCACTAAAATGTACAAAATCTGTCAATTCTCTACACCCCTGCATTGTAAAGACTCTTGTTAAAAACTCAAAATTGGCAGAATGCAAGTTGTGTTTATGAAAATTGTCTTCCTGTGTACCACACGTAATACATTCGATGCTTCTGCCTGAAGAAATTTTATGCTGAACATTAGCCATTTTAGGAGATAGTCCTATACACTCGACCACATTCATAACTATTTTATACTCTGCTTTGCACATCCCTGGTTATTATGGAGCCTTGAGAATGACCATCACAATTTGGAAACTATAAAAGTGTGGTTCATTCTGGGACGTCTACTGTACTGCTGACTTCCTCAGCTCTAGGGGATATAATTCTAAGTCCATTTCCAAGGTTCAGAGACTTTTCCCTTCATGAATCATAGAATTATTAGGCTGGGAAAGTCCTCAAGAGACTATCTGATATGAATTCCTGCACCTACATAGACCACAGTCTATGGAGAAAGTAAATCCTTCGAAATCCCCTGGTGAATCATTTCCACACTTAAAATCATCCTTCCATGTATTACTTGAGGATGTAGGCAACAGATTAACAGAAAAATAATGACACTGTGAGAGAGGAAAAAATTAGCCCTAAATCAAATGTTTCAAACACGAGGAAGTTGGGGATAGAAGTCACTTTCCTGGAGTAGGAATAAAAATGATACTAAAACCTTCTTACATTTTGTTGCATTTGACTCTCAGAACAAAGCCTGTATACTAGAATAATTTGAAGCTTAGAGAAGTTTTTTAGCTTACTTTGAGAAAACAAAATAGGGGTACCTGGAGATAAAAGGCAGGTTTTTCTTTATGCTGCTCCAGTGCCATTTCCTCCTGTGACACACAGCCCATGTCACGTCTTCTACACAATATGGTCTCCTTTTCCATTTCTCCCTAATTCAGAAAACCAGAGCACAGCAGGAGCAATTTATATCAGGGGTAATTTTCTGGTTGGGAATTTTAGAGATTTTGCAAAACCGATTATCTTGGAAACAATTATTAGGTGGGTGGGAGGTCACCAGTTTCTGATAGGTAGGGTAGAGGGATGCAGAGTCTGGTAAAATTTGCATTTAATAGTCAAGTATGGGTGCACTACACAATAGACCTACTTTAATGAAAGTAATGTGGAAACCATTCCTAAAATCATTCTCTTGATGCTGAAGAATGTGATTCTTGATACAGTGAAAACCAAAAGTAACATCATATTTAAAATTCAAGCAAACACATACCTTAATTTTGATGACTAAAATTTAAAAAAACAGAGAAACCTACAAAAAAACACTTTATTTAGCTTTCCCCTTTAACACACAAATTAATAGTTTAAGCTTTTTAGTTTTACTCTTGGCGTTTTAGACCGATTTTAGTTGTGTTTAATCCCTACTTAATTTTATTATTTAAAGGTAGTTTCACTATAAAAACATGGATTATTTTCCAGGATTTGCTTTTCATGAAGAGAATGTTCTGATGTGCATATTGCTAAGGGTCTTGGGAAGCTGTGAAGTCTTGATGGCTTCCCAAATTATACAGCTAGGAAATTGTCACATACCTGAAAACTTGAAGCCTAAGCAAATTTTAAACCATTGCCTATGTCACTCAGCTGACAAATGCGCATTGCTTTACCCTTTGGAGCATCAGACTAATGAAAACAATGTTGGTTGGATCCAACAAAATCAAGAGTTTCTTAACACCTTTAAAACAACAGAGTTTGTATCAATTAGGATGCCTCCAGGAACAGTTAAAAGAAAACTCACTTCGAAGGGGCTCAAAGGTTGAGAAAGTTTATTGCCTCATATAATTGGAAGTCCAGAACTAGCAATCTGGAACTAGCAATGACTGTAATGTGTTGTGGAGTGAATTTACCAATCTTTGTTTCCCAAAGTATTTATTTCTGAAGATTTTACCCACAAATTTCTAGAAAAACATTTTTCTTTTATCTCCAATGACAATACCTTTCCCATATACTATCAGATCATTTAATTTTTCTTGCTAATTTTACAATGATTTAGTCTATTTTTATTTTATTACCAAAAACTAAATAAAAAATGTGCTCGAAACTACTTTTTAAACTAATTAATCACAGACTGAAGGGTCTCCTGTTTAATAGGATAGAATAAGTATTCTTTCCTTTCTACCTTTCTTTTTCTTTTCTTTTCTTTCTTTCTCTTTCTTTTTTTCCTTCCCTTCTCCCTATCTCTACATACTCTTTTTATGTGGAATTGTACTCTTTAGAGAGTTATATATTACTGCTTTTATGTGACCACTTTAATGATTATTCAGGCAATAATTCTAATAATTACAGATTTTATTGCTCACCAAAAATCATTTTATTTGGATGTTTTTCAAAGTTTGCTCTAACATCTCATTTGAGAAAAACAATACATGTGGGGGACATTTTCTAAGTTCTTGGATAGGAGAATGTCTTTGTTGTCTCCAAACATGAATGATAGAGTGGCTGGGCACAGATTTCTTGAGTCCAAATCAATAGTCATCTTAACATTATGGATGTTGAACAGTTTGCTTTTGAAATATAGAATTGTGAAGGAGAATTATGACATTGAGATGGTTTTCTTTTTTTGGCTGTTGCTCAGTTTTCTGCCAGGATGGTTTTAGTGTTTTTCTTTTTTCTTTATTCTTGTACTTACCAAGACCTGTTTTTGTCTTTTAGTTCACATTAATTTCGTCTAGTATCCGGGTACAATTTTTGATTTACGATCTCAACTCCATTCAGCTCAGTGAACTTATCTTCATTATTTTCTTTGCTGCTTCTCCCTCCATCTTCTGCAGATAGCTTTTCTCCATCAAATCACTACTTTTGGAATTTTTATTATGAACATAGGGGAACTCCTGGATCAATTTTCCATCTTCCCATTATCTTTTCACTTACCATATTGATCCCTTGGCTATTTTCTTCTATGCTCTGTAAATATTTCTTGGGGCAGGCTAGGGCATATTTTACTTCTGTGGCAACCAGTCTACTGCTCACCACCTCCATTGATTAATATTCAAAAACATAATTTCCATCTGGAAGCAACTTCTCCTTATCTCAGACTGTTCTGTTTTATGTACTGCCCCTTCAAATTTCATGAACAATAAAAATAAGAAGCTTTCAAAGGTTTCTGTTTCTCTCAAGAAGTCTGATTCATAGGTGGAAATGAGCTCTGATATTTCAGATAGGTATGCATGCTTATAAACAAATTTAAACATGTTTAGTGCTTAACATGTTAAAACAGGTTTTATTTTTCTGTGTGTTCATCCTTACAGAAAATATGGGTTTATTTACTATTTAGAAGTGAAAGAGTTCTTACTGAGATTATATGGAACCCCATTTAAAACTTTTGGATTCAGAGATACAGTATGTATGTTTATTTATTTATTTATGCATATTAGCATTGAAATTGTCTTTAAGGAGAGGAAGAATGCTACCAGCAGAGACATTTGCAAGGTAGAGAGTTTCATTCCTGTGAGATTTTCAAGTGTTAGCAGTGGTTGTCCAAAATTAACTCTAGCAATGTCAAATTCTCACCACCATGTTGAAGTACTTCCATGCCTTGTGTGACAGGCCATTTCCCCACACCAAATACAAGCTTGGAAGGACTGCTGGAGCATACTGCTTTGTGTGCCAACATTTATTACATTTTCCAAAGTCTCTTTTGAGGTTGTAATCTGCCACTCAATGCCTGACCTGTCACTCTGAATTAGGGTTCTGCTTAAGTTCTCACACACTTCCTCCCCAGGCTGGCTTTGTCTTTGAATTGTTACCCCTCAGCATGTCCCTTGTCTTCATATGGTCTTGTCAAACATCAATTACAGTGGAGATTCCTGAAGTTTCTGCCTGTGTATACCATCTTTCTTATTTTTATAAACTTCTTGTGATGGTAGACATTTGTCCCCATTTCCTTTTATTTCTTTGGTTATTCTACTGAGAATCTGAGAGGTGGAAGACTGATGAATTAAGAGAGCTTCCTTTGTTATCTCTGTCTTTGTCCTAAACTTTTTCTTTGGTTATGTTTGGGTCTGAGTCTTTCTGGTTTTGTTCCACAATATTCACTTCTGAGCCCCATACTGGATGGGTCATTCCCTGAAACCAAAGCTAGTTTGGATCCTCAGTTTTTTGTCTCTTATTGTTCAAAGCCATCATTAAATAGATTCTTTTTCTTTAACTATTTGGAATCCAAAAACCATCTATCCAGAATTCCCAATTTTGCTATTTCCTCATCTATTTCCATTGCACAAATTTATACAGAGCAGAGTCTATGGGATTTCTCTATGCAATTCACTTTGAATTCCTTGGAGTAACTGCTGTCTTTGGTGATGGCTGGATTATATAACTCTTCTTGCTTCCAGAAAAGAAAAGAAAAATCAACTTCTTGATGAATATTGTCCAAATACTCTCACTCTTACATTTTTTTTTTCTTCTGCTTATTATACAAAGCTCTACTTCAAAGAAGCTTCTGCTATTGGTGGTGAGATTAGCCCAGCAGGCAGAATCACAGTGTTGCTATTTAATTATTTTAAGCCCATTACATAAGAGGAAGATGAAATTATTAGGAAAAAAGTCTCAAAGACTTTTTAAAGTTAAATAATTCAATAATATTGTTTACAAAACAAACTTTCTCCATGAGAGATTCTCAAAGAAGTATTTCCAAAAAAGGAGTGCTTTCATTTATTCTAACACATTTGCTTAATTCTTCTACTTATCTTTTGAATAACATTAACTAAAATCTACTTCAGGGTATCAAACAGTTCATACCCTTAAATCACTCTTCTGAAACAGTTTTCCCTTTTTAGTAGCATGAGGCTGGAAATGGTAATGAGATGAAAATATTAATATTTTAATCATTTTTGCTTCATTACAGGTCAAATCACAACATTAATTAGATTGTACTATTTGGTTTTACTATACTCAATGAATCAAAACAAACCAAAGTTAGAATTTTGTCTCTTAAATATTTATTCACATAGAGGCTTTAATGATTGGAGTCAGAGCGTGCCATGAAAACAGGAATAGAGCAGCTTCTCAATCTGTTGCTCCTTCAGAGCCATGAAATAATCCACAATCAAGATTAGCACATCTTCTGGGGCAGAGTTAGTGATGGTGATGTTAATGGTGGTGATGGTGCTCATGATCATGATGTCATACTAGAGCCACATCTTCTTCCAGGTGTCCAGGCTACTATTTGAGAAGCATCTCAAATTAGCAGAAGTATCTTAGGCAACAGGATGGTCTCAGCTCTGTGTTTACTTATGAAGATGCACTGAAAAATTTTTTTTTACCCTATAGTCTCCCCTTCTTCCAAATCCCACTTTGTTCTAGCTCTTCTTGACATATGGGCCTCATGAGTCAGGTAGTTTCAATTTAAATACCTAAACACTTTCAATGTAGTAGAATTTGTACAGGAAAATTTTGTAAAACATCAGGGATTTCTACACTTTCTCCAGGAAGACGGCTGTAGATATTACTTGTGTCAGCCCCATTATTTGGATGGTTTTCCAAATGAAGTTTGGAAATCCAAGAGTGGTAGCTGGGAGAGACCTCTCCACTTGTCTATATTTCCATTGTAGTTTGGGTTCCTGGAAAGAATCAATGTATTTTGTATTTTTATTCTTTTTTTTAGAAAGCTGTTGAGTTTCAAGCTTAAAATACTAGTAGTTTGAGATTTCATTCTTTGTAAACAGTGGTCTACTGACTAACTCTGCTTCTTTACCTTCTGAAGCTCTGCAGTATTCTGCCACTCCTGTCAATCTTAATTGTGGGCATTTCCTAAAATGGGACCTTTGAATTTTTCCTTGTTGCTGTCTCTTTATTTCTTGCTCAGAAAAATGATCTATTTTCACAGACTGAGTGTTCATCATAATACTTTTTGTGCTTCTGTTTTATGGTTTGTACTAACTAATGATTATCACAATGGTGAAAAAACAGCAAGGTGTGGCCACTACTTATAAAACTAGTTTCATAATATCATCTTCCAAATCAATAATCCCTTCCAGATTCTTTATTGTATCAACGGCTAATATGTTGAAATCTTATCCTTTTCAAAGAAGGTATGTTTTCTGAGGTCAAAAGCCTATTCTTACATTATTTTCATTTCCTCTAGATCCTTGCTACTCAAAGTGTGGTTCATGGACAGATAGCACTGATGTCATCTGGGAGCTTGTTAGAAATGCAGAGTCTTGGGCCGTATTCCAGAATTTCTGAATCAGAATCTGCATTTTAACACAATTCCCCATGTAAAAGCATTATGTCTGAAACTTTAGTGTGAATACAAATCACCTCATATCTTGTTTTAACAATTGTAACAAGAGTTTAGCATACACCCACGTTAGGCTGATGTGACTGAAACTTGGATTTCATTTTGAATAGCAAGACTGGAGAGAAGCGTTGTCCAATAGAACTGTCTATGATGATGGCAGTGTTCTATAGCTGCTGTTCAGTAAAGTAGCCACAGGCCACGTGTGGCTAATGGGCTAATAGGCTTAAATAATTTAACTTTAAGTTTAAATGGCCACATGTGGCTAGTAACTATCCTATTGGACAGTAGAGCAAAATCCAGGTCATTTAGTGGGAATTTAATAAACACTAGGGAAGTGAAATCTAAAAACTTAATGCCACTAAAATAAAAATTAGTTTCAGACTCTGATACATATATGTAAAAAAAGGAAAGTAGATTGAATATACGTAGAGTTCCTAATAGCCACACCTGTTGCCTGCCAACAAATTGTCTTCAACTGTTATCAGTGGAGTGTGCTATATTCAAATCACTTGTACTATTTGTCAAAGTGGATTATTCCTTTGTACCAAGGAGCTGACATGATTTTTTAAAACCCAAAGTTGCACAGACTTGGGAATTACTGGAAACAGCACAATGTTCCTAAAGAAGGACTTTTTAAAAATTAATTAATTAAGTTTTGGCTGCATTGGGTCTTCGTTGCTGCACGTGGGCTTTCTCTAGTTGCAGTGAGCGGGGCTACTCTTTGGTGTGGTGCATGGGCTTCTCATTGTGTGGTCTCTTTTGTTGCAGAGCATGGGCCCTAGAGTGCGCGGGCTTCAGTAGTTGTGGCATGTGGGCTCAGTAGTTGTGGCTCGCGGGCTCTGGCGTGCAGGCTCAGTAGTTGTGGTGCATGAACTTAGTTGCTCTGCGGCATGTGGGATCTTCCTGGACCAGGGCTCCAACCCGTGTCCCTTTCATTGGCAGGCGGATTTCTAACCACTGTGCCACCAGGGAAGTCCCTAAAGGACTTTTGTACCTTCTGTTTCAGCACTTCATTTCCATAGCTTTCTGAGTTTTTTTTTTTTTTCCTATTTAAATGTCCCTATTTACTTATTTCCTACTTAGATTTATTTCAGTTACCACTGAAAATTCCATATGTTAAAAAGAGCTGGTAAAGCTTGTTTCTCTGATGATTTATTTTTAAGTTTGGAATGGGGCACAGAACAATAAGAAATTCTGAACAACACATTTTAGAGCATTATGATGTTTTGATTTTAATGTGACTCAATTACTTAAGTATGACTATTCATATGATTTTTAAAATAAAACATTGATTTGTTAAAATGTTAATTAAATTTATTTAAAAAGTGCGCTCATATTTATAAAACCATTCTGCATCCTTTAATGTAAAAAATGTGATTTTGCTTTTTGCCAATGGGAGTGTTTTCCACTGTATAAAACATTTTCACTCAACAGATATTAATCAGACTGGAAACAGTATGAGAATAAAGGAAGCAATGATTAAAGGCAAGACTGTGCTGGGCACAGATGTGAGAGGGAAGACGGGTCTAAGAAAGGGCAGGAGCTGTGTTCGAAGGCACCCTGCTCTGGCTGGGGCTGGGCCGAGGCCAGAGGAGCAGCTGTCTCTTTCATCCTCCTCATCTCCTCACCTCCTGGTGTCTATACTGGAATGGAGAGTTTAAGGTTTTCTTATTTCTCTTCCCTGACACTCAATCTCTGACTTAGAATGGGACCCAGAACCATTATTAAAACCATTGCCAATGTCATGTCTCTTCTTTAATTTCTTCTTTTGATTAGTAACTCCTTAATTTACATTTGCAGGGACAGCACTGTCTCCATAAGCTATTGCCTCTTATCAAAAGGGAACAGTGGAAGATATAAGTACCAGACCTTAAGCAGCTTAAAGCACAGTTGTTAAGCCCATCCACCAAGGAGATCTGTGAGTATTAAGGATACCCTGGAGGTGAATGGCAGCTTACTTTAGAAGTGTCGTTGCTTTTGTACTTTGAGGATTTCTTGTGAGTTTTTTTTTTTTTTTTTGCAGTACGCGGGCCTCTCACTGCTGTGGCCTCCCCCGTTGCAGAGCACAGGCTCCAGACGCGCAGGCTCAGCGGCCATGGCTCACGGGCCCAGCCGCTCCGCGGCATGTGGGATCTTCCCGGACCGGAGCACGAACCCGTGTCCCCTGCATCGACAGATGGACTCTCAACCACTGCGCCACCAGGGAAGCCCCTCTTGTGAGTTTTTTTTTTTTCAACTTTCCATTTAGAAAGTGGGTCATTAAGGATTGTCATTTGCTGAAAAATTAACCCTAAGTGCTATAAGTGAAATGAAGGAAATGAAGTAGATTTTTAAAAGTTAGAGAATGCAAGTACTTTAGAAAATGTTTAGAAAAGAATGAAAAGGGTTACACTTAGTACATTTTAGAAGAGACATAATATAAACGTAACTGCTGCCAGCAATGCATGTCTGCTACTGCTCTTGCTCAGAAAAAATACTCTTGTCAAATTCCTTGTGTATAATGAAGCATCTCTCCCGGCAGTGCTGCTACTGATTTACCCTTCCAGGTAAGGCAAATTTTACAACAGGTCAAACCTGATATTAATAACATGGCATTCTCTGTTCTTCTTGTTTTTATTTTTTGAATTTTTGAATCTTATTTTATTTATTTTTTTATACAGTAGGTTCTTATTTATCAACCATTTTATACACATCAGTGTATACATGTCAATCCCAATCTCCCGATTCATCCCACCACCACCACCATCCCCCCGCTGCTTTCCCCCCTTGGTGTCCATACGTTAGTTCTCTACCTCTGTGTCTCAATTTCTGCCCTTCAAACTGGTTCATCTTACCATTTTTTCTAGGTTCCACATATATGTGTTAATATGCAATATTTGTTTTTCTCTTTCTGACTTACTTCACTTTGTATGACAGTCTTTAGATTCATCCACATCTCTACAAATGACCCAATTTCGTTCCTTTTTATGGCTGAGTAATATTCCATTGTATATATGTACCACGTCTTCTTTATCCATTCACCTGCTGTTGGGCATTTAGGTTGCTTCCATGACCTGGCTATTGTAAATAGTGCTGCAATGAACATTGGGGTGCATGTGTCTTTTTGAATTGTGGTTTTCTCTAGGTATATGCCCAGTAGTGGGATTACTGGTTCATATGGTAATTCTATTTTTGTGTTCTTGTTTTTAATAGTCGTCTTTACACTTAGTATAAATACAAGGTTAAATAAAAGTATGGCAAAGGTGACGTTTCATTTTTTTCATTTCTGCAGAATCCTGATGTAACTGTAAAATAATTACTGTATTCTTTAGCTCGTGACTATTAAATTAGTACCTTTATTTGTAACTTTATAGAATATTAAATTAGTACTACCTGCAGGCTAGTACTTCTGCTATTACCTTGTACTAGTTTGAGGTTATTAACTCAAACTAGTTAATAACCTAGTTAATACCTGTCTTCATGGCAAGGTCCTGTCTGTTTAATAAACTGTCACATCCTTTTGTTTAGAATTATTTCTAGTACTTAGTAGACATTCTACTTATTTATTCTGTGGAATAAGTGAATGCATAAAAAAATGAGCAAATTGTAAGACTGAGAGTGAAGATCAGCCAGTCATTAGTCTAAAGAAAGAATTTTTATAAGCATGGTTTGTTCTACCAGATTCTGGTAGAAATGAGAAGAAAGTATTTTTGATTCTCCATAACTTTAATCAACATTCATTATAGTGGAATACAAACAGTGAAACACTAATTTATTGGAAAGTTTGTGTCTATATATCTTTGAGTCTTTGGATGGATAATATAATTTAAAGTTTATTTCTTCTCCCAACATTACTTACACCAGCTATACTTCATCCTCTGGAAAATCTCTTCTGATGCTTAGCGTTTGACATAAGATTCCAACGACCTTGCTCCCTGGCTTCACTGAATTCATTGCCAAAGGAAACTTCTACAAACAGAAGTATCCTTCCTTTAAGGTAAGTAGGAAGAATGACCAGGCTTGAATTTAAGACCTCATAAAAAACTGTACACAGTTCAATTCTACTACATAATTTTAAGCTGTATAATTTGCACCATTTTTATTGCAGGTGAAATAATCCAATTTGGTAAGCATTATTAAAGTTCCCCTTATTATGGCCAATTCCAAGGAAAATTGTTAAGCTTCCTTTCATTAGCTGATGATTTTGCTATAATCATGAGCAAAATATCTAAAATTTAATGTCCAAAACTCATGCAGAATGAAGAGTGAGACTTGAGATAAGTATCTCAATACTCATTCTGCTGATCAAAAATCACCAGATTCCTGCTCAAACCTTTGCTGCAGTTTGCCCATGTAAACATGAAATTTATAATCTTGGAGTCAATTCAATGAGAAGAAATTACTAGAGCCTTAGAGAATAGTAGACACATATAGTCTATGTTTATACAAAACTTAAACTTTGATTAAATGTCTTCCTATTTATGCTTTACAATGAAGGAATCAGAAATTACATCTAAGTAGTCTTGGGAAAAACATCATGTATTTATCATATGAACAGTGTATACTCAGATCTAATGTTTTATCATACAAATTTCAATATGTCCTCTTTTTAGGAGAAGAAGCAAGAATTTGATTCTTTATTGCAAGCAATGCTTTAGGTGCAATAAATTCAACCATTCTACTTGTCTTTTTTGCGAATGCTTTCTAGCTTTTCAGTTAATTGATGCCTCTTTTCTGTTTATATAGTTTATCAGGGGTTACTTATGAGACTAAAAGTAATTTTACACCGTTATGGCCCCTTAATCATCTCACATTTTTAACATGGAATTACACTTTTTCTTTACCTACCCAGAGTGCCTCTCTTAAGGTCACTGATGTATTCGCATTATATCGTTCTGCATTTTCATGTGAAGAGGATGAAGTAGAGAGTCAATGCGTTATTTGAACATATTCAGATTGAGCTGTCTCATTGTCACAAATCCACCTCCTGGCCTGAGCACTGCTTGGGCACTGGCCAAAAGAGCAAGAGAGAGGGTGATTCAGTGTGACTCTGATACTCTTAATGCAATATTCAAATATCTTGATAAGCCGCTCATTTTTCTTAAACAGGAGGATTATTATGAGGATTAACATATACAAAGTGCTTACTGTGTACAATCTGAATCACTTTACATATATTATAACATTTAGAATTAAACCACAAATCCATGTTCCATTCTGTGTATCAGTCAGGGTCCTGGCAAGAAAGAGATGGCACATACATTCCGGGCAATTTGAAGAAACTTTATAAAGGTACTATTTACACATCTGTAGGTAGGGTTTAAGGAAAACAATTAGCACAGTACTGTATAGTACAAAACCCTGGGGCTAGCAAAGAAGGGAGGCCATTCCCACCCCAAGGCCTGATGGTACAAGGGGAGAGAGCAGTTACCGGAATCTGAAGAGCACAGTTGGATGGAAAGCTACAACTAAAGGGAGCCGTGGCTTTTATAGAAGAGTACAATGAGCCGTTAGGGATTTAATAGGAAAACAGCTGGGAGAATGAAAACCCCTACCCCACTCTCCTCCAGGCTCGTACCCTACACTGTCGAACCCAACTGAAAAGGATCCTTTTATTGGAGTGGAAGTGAGCCTCCTGGGCACAAAGCAGGAT
Source organism: Delphinus delphis (assembly GCF_949987515.2). Classification (NCBI taxonomy): domain Eukaryota; kingdom Metazoa; phylum Chordata; class Mammalia; order Artiodactyla; family Delphinidae; genus Delphinus; species Delphinus delphis. The sequence continues at coordinate 19,221,650 of NC_082686.1, forward strand.
GCAGAAGGGTAGAGAGGGGATTTGGAGGGCAAATGGAAGGCATCCTGTATAGCCTCCAAGCACAGCTTACATCCATCCCTGTCTATACTCCCTCCCCGCCACCCCATGCCTAGCTTTGGATCACCTTACCTACTATTTGTTTCATCACTTCCTTTGTTCTGGCCTTTGTATTTTTTTCTAAAACTCAAGCTCCCAGAAGCCCTAGAGACTTTGTACCTGCTGAAACGCATGTTTAGAATGCTCCCTTCTGGAGTCTAGACTTGGCTGGCTTCCTCATCCCATTTATGTCAGTCTCCATTGTCATTTCCTTCTAGATTCCATCTCTAATCATGTCATATGTCCCCTTCATTAGTCACTCCTTTACACATCATTCCCTTTATTTTACTCATAATACATATCATGAAAATTCTCTTGTTTCTTTCTTTATTAGAATTTATGTTTATAGGACAAAAACAAGTATTCTTTTTAATCACAGTATTTTCCAGTGTATGGACCAATATGTAGAAGCAATTCACTAATTTTTAAATGAATCATATATAATGAGGTCCTTATAACAATGTTCCTAATTTTACAAAGGAAGACCTGAGGGGTAGGTGTGTCTAAGAGAATACAGCTAGTAAATGATAGGACTAAAATGCAAACACAGATATCCTTCATGCCAGTGTAAGACATCTAAACCACTAAGTTATACTGTCTCTTAAGAGGTTGAGAGGAAAAACCCTATGTCTTTGCTCATGATCTGGCTAAGTTTATGAAACTTTACAGGATGACTAACTTGTAAAACAGAATAGTTTAGCAGTGTAGAAGATTCTGAGGCAACATTAGCAGCAGAGTATAGAGGAGAATTTAGAATTCTTAACTCCAGGTTAAGTAAATCTACATAATGGTGGTTTCAGAACATGCCTTTGGACTGTAAATATTTTCCAGTCTACCATATTTCATACAGAAAACAACTTCTCCGCATTGCTTTTCATGATGGCTGGGCAAAAACAGAAATAGTTTGTTTGCTGAAATGTTAGCTCTTTTGATTAAAAAAAAAAAAAAAAAAGCAAATTCAGCTCCTGTTGAAAAGAAAATGTACAATTTATATCCCTTTCTCATTTTATAGTTCAATGAAGCTAATTTCTCCCCCTTCTCTCTTGCCTTTTGAATGGAATGTGGAGAGTAATGTCACCTCTGGTCAAAAATGGACATCTTTGCATTTACGTAGTTGTTTCCACTATTATTCCCTGGCTTTTGTTACACAAAATGAAAACAAAAGCTGATAAAGATGTTGGCAGAAAAGGTGGAAGTGGGAGGGAGTAGAAATGGGGAGAAGAGAATGGGAAAGAAAAATATGTTTTAGGCATTCACAATGGTATTGTTTCCACAATTTCTTTTTATGTATAATTCCACTGAGAGCAACCCTTCTGCTGAGAGAGAAGAAAAGAGCAACCCTTTCTTTCCATACAGTACACATTTCTCACTCACATCCACTGCTCCTTGTTTTATGAAAAGCTATGTGTAGAGGGGGAGATAAACACTACCTTGACTATCTGGATTTCTCACCTTGACATTTACTCTCACAATTTATTAAATTTGTTTTTGGTTGACAGTGAGAGATAAAGCATTTTATCTCCATAATTATTCCATTTTATCCATTTTTACTTCCTAAGCTTCCAAGCCAATCCTACTTTCCAGGGTTGTGTTTCTGTGCAACTATTTCCACGTTAGGCTCCTGGTCAAGAGATGTTTACTCAGTGATAGACATAAAGTTGTTTAATGCCCTGTCCCAACTGCTCAGCGTGTTGGGGGAACCCTAAACAGGTGCCTGGAGAACATCACTCTTCATGCAGTAGCTGACCATTTTTGTAATGAACGTGATTTTTGTCCAAGATTTCAGGAGCTCTCTGTTTCTTAGTGTCGTTAAATGTAGGATAGTTGACATAACATATTTGTTGTTTTCAAACATCATAGTGATGTTGAAAGAATTTTGGACCAAAATATTGGACAGCTTGAAATAAATCTCTTTTTAAATGTACAGATATTTTGCTATAAAATTGGTGCAGTTTTTTATGGTTTTTACACTTCTCTTTAATTCCCACCTAAGCCTCTGGGTAATATTGTTTAAAAATGCATCAGCCTATGCTATACAATCTGAATGTTATTTTAACTGATAGGGTTTTCTTTTTTAATATATATTTAACTACAAGGACAGTTTAGCGATCAGTTACTACATTTCACTTTAGCATATCTATTTACAGAAAGATTACTTTAAACTGACACCTTCTAGCACATTTTTATAATGTGTATGTTAAAAAAGAACATGCCAAGATTTTGTCTGACTCAACCTTCATTTTGATGAAAAAGCAATTTGACCATAAGATATAACACAGATAGGAGGTCCTTTACCACAAAGCAGCTATTTTCCAAAACTCAATACTGATGAACATATATTAAAATAATTGCCTATTTATTAATCTACAAGTAGACAATAATGTTGGCATGTTCTTTTCTGTTTGTCTCTTAATGGGCCTGCTTCTTAACGATATTAGAAATGTTTTATAATAGCAGTTCATGTTACTTTTCTGGTCTTTTCATGGCATATGAGTAAATAAACTATTTACACTACTAAAAAAAATGATACAAATGAATCAAACCTTGTCTCTAAAGGAAACATGTAGAGAGGATCTTCTTTGCTCCACTAGAGCATTGTTAATTAGCATAACTATAATTTTCAAAAGGTCACATGACCATTTTTTCCTGCTTGCATAGTAAATATAACTGCTTGTGGTCCTTTTTTTTTGAAGTAAAATCTGGCATGAAGAAAATTACTGCCAATCTTGCCTTCAGGAGCAAGCTAATGCTACCTACCTTGAATTGAGATGACCATAGTGCTTCATTTCTTTGGTTGTTTTATGTTTTTTAAAATTCCAAGTTGGATTGAGAATTAGGTAAGAAATTCATAAATGTGGAAGTTTAAGGAAAGCTACATTGCTCAAATGTAATTTCAAGGAAAGAAAATAAAATGAGACTTGGAAAAATGAGTTGTTATGAAAAGCTTTACTAATTTAAGGCATTGTTATTACTATTCCAAGTGAGTCACTCATTGCTGGATTGTGTGACTAAAGTCATTCTAGAGAGTTATTTAAAGGACAGCATTTTTGATGTGAGATAATTTTCTTTTGGCCTAACTGACTAGATGCATTTGTATTTCGAGGCTATGTTTGTCACATATCCTTTGTTGTTGCTGCTTCTGAAATAGTCCATCTTCTATGCTTCCCCTATTACTCACTGGGGTCCAGAGTTCACTTGACTACAAGCTTATGGATGTCCTGGCAAGTACTGTTCTCAAGCCTGAATAAAGTCCTCTTGTTCAAAGGGGGAAATGCATGGTCTGAGTCAAGAATAGCTCCAGCCTCCTGGTAGTTTTCAGAGTTTAGCTTCACAGGGTCTTCAAAGTTGAGAAGTCAGAGGCTGATGGCTTGCTTGAGAAGAGCCTTCTGATTGCAGATGATCTTGAGCTATAAATCCAGAGTCTGGCATATGACATGTAGTCAGTATTGTCTTAATTGAATTTACTTTGTGAATGCATACTAATTTTTTTTTAGCAGGTAGTAGTAGGTTTATGAGCAGAAACAACACATCACAGGTAAGAATTAGAGAAACCACGACATAGCAGAGATATCCTGAAAGCAGCAGGAACAGGCAAGTTCAGCAGAAGTTGTGTCAGCCCACTTCTGAATGTAGAAGAGAGGGTTTGGGTGTTGAGGGTGTAGGTTATATTTTCTCTCTCCTTATTCCACTCTATTTGCCTTCCCCATCAATTATACTCTTGAAGCCCTTTGAAATTTGAAGCAGATTCTGCATGGTGAATGGCTAGGAAATATGACTGGACGGTCTCTAAGGAGATGGTCTTTGTGTCTGTTTATTTCACCCTTCCTTGGTAGTGGGAGTTCTTAGTGAACTAAATAGAAGTGGAATGAACGAGAAGCTCCCCAGCCCATAACCCCATCAGGCAGGATACAACCTGCACCACACTCTTGGGGAACTTGGGTTTTTAAACACTTAGCTCTAACTCTCCCCTCTCACATACAACATGCTTCTTTTTTAATTTCTCAAGCGACCAAAGAGTATCCGAGGCACACTGTGAACTCCTTATGCCCCAACTATTGTTTGTTTGTTTGCTTTTGCTTTCCACTCTCTTCAACAACTTTTTGTTTTTATTCTTTTTTCTACTCAGAGTAGTCATTTGGTCAGAAGGCTTTATCAATCCATGCCCACCTTTTAGTGGTTCTTATTTCTCTGGCTGTAATTCACGCAAAGCACAGTTCTTGATTCTAATCTCTTCTATCCTGAGTTTTGGATGAAATTGAATGAGAAGAGAGGCTCTTGAAGTGAATGTCCAATTGGCTATGTTTTGGCCTCAGAGTGGGAACCTAAGAAATGTAACTGACACTTTTAATTCGGAATAATCTTGGGTTGTATAACCCATAACATTATAATTCTTTTGTTTGTTTTCTATTTCTGTCTCCATTATTCTCATATCTGTTTTTCTTGGTCAACTTCTTGACACATCATTTTTCTCTTGTTCCCTAACAATCATATTGATATTCATACTTTGGCCTTTGAATTTTGTTATAATAATGGTTATGATAATAATGGTAATAATAATGGCTAACATTTATTGAACATATACTATATGCCAAATATTTCTTCTGCATTTTATTTATATTTTCATCTAGCTCTCATACAATGCTTTGAATCAGGCACTCATCCTCATTTTGCAAGTTAAGAAGCAGAGTGCAAGAAAAGTTAACTCACTTGCCAAAAATCTCATAGTTATTAATTGATAGAATTCCAAAATTTGTCTGAATTCAGAGCCTATATTCACTTTAAAGTTTTTATTTATTTATCTATTTATTTTTGATTATACAATGCAGTGTTATCATCAAGTATAGTTTCTAAGCTATCCATTAGATTCTCAGACCTTATTCATCCTATAACTGGAAGTTCATACACTTTTACCAATCTCTCCCTATCTCCCCCATCCCTCCAGCCCCTGGCAACCATTTTTCTACTTTCAGAGCCTATGTTTTTTTTTTTTTTTTAGAGTCTATGTTCTTAATCATGACATTTTATTGTGAGTTCCACTCATGAAATATTTATTACCATACCTGGTTTGCATCACAAGCTTAGGGGGAAAGTAAATCAAAAGTATCAACTTCTTATTTCTCTTTTTATTTTATTATATTTTTATGCACTGAATAAAAAAAATCTGTTCTGGTAGAGATGAGCTCATATAATGTGAGATGAGAATCCTCACATGTCTTCAGCCTCACCAAGATGGTACTGGGAAGAGATTGGGCAGGGACCCGAAGCTAAGGAAACACCTGAGCAGTCATGCCCATGGGAGTGAGTCAGATTCACCACTGGGACCATAATCTGGCTGGTTGCTCTGAAGTCTTCAGACAAACACACAGACAAAAATTCCCAGAAGTCATTTCCCAACAATTATCATGTTCTTATACAATGAGAAACATGATAAACTATTCAGTGACCAGGATATCACAAGATCATGGTTATAGGAAAGTTAAATACTTCAGTGACTTTGGTATGTGATTTAATCATATTTCTACCAGTTGTCTTTCAACCCTACATTAATTATGGCCTATTATGTTTGGGGCAGGAAGATAGGACTGTTGCAATTTTTTTCAGTTCTTTGATTTCCGTGTTGAGAGCCCTCAGCTTTGATGCATTCTTGAAACAACTCTAATAAAACAATGTGTTTTATTTTCTATTTAATAAGATAAAACCAGTGGGATGTCCTACTTTCAGAAATGTTTGATAAAGTATCCCTCTCACTGAGCTGAGAGAAAAGACAATGGATTTTTTTTTCCATTTTATGAGCTCTAGGACGCAAAGTCCCTAAGTATATTACACTGTTCTTTACGTGACTTTCTCACAACATCCTGTTTTCTCTCTTCCAGTTCTTCTGAATATAAATCTCACAGTCCTTGGTGAGCTGCTAATCAGTTTATTCTGTGAATCTAGGGTGGAACAAAGTACATTACTGGTGCAGGGAGATGAGATTTTTCTAATACAGCATGGCTATTTGACACCTTTTTTCATTTAATCAGACCTGAGATTTAATAAAATTTTTAGTAAACTATAGCTTTTCTTTGAAAAGAAAATTTAATTTTCTTAAATTAATATATTATATTAATATGAATTAACATCAGATAATACATATTATGAACTGAAATTAATTATACATGTTTCTGATTTTGCAAGAGCAGGTTTTACTTTTAGGCCTTTTATTAGCATATGTGAGCCACTATTAGAAATAGCTCAGTCTCAACTTAGTGAACACCCCTTGCTGAACCGGGCAATACCTTGTAGGATTTTAAATATAGCAAGTCATGAGTAAATGACAGCCAGAAGCATACTCTCTTCACTTATGTGGTTTCTGTAATTACCTACAGCATTTTGAGGCTATGTACATGTCCATCCACATTTCATTATTTGATTTCATTGTATTGATTGTGGCTTAGTTTCTATGGGTTTAGAAAGTAGTACAAATCAAATAGTAAATTGTTTTGAAATTACATATAGTTTAAAAAGAAAAAAACAAGGGAGATTTGACACAAACTTCTGACTCTGGCAGTGTAAGTGAAGCTGAGCCACTATATTCAACACCACCATTTCCCTGATGGCTAGTACATATGTTGGGTGTTGGAGTATAAGAAGTATTTTTACAGTGATTTTAAGAAAAATTTCTTAGATTTTTTACATATCAGAGGAAGCTCTCATATGCTCTACTTTTCTTAATGACACTGGGTTTCCAGACCTCAATTCTTTTCATTTTGGCTTTATTTTGAGAGTTCACAAATTATTATTATTATTTTAAAAATAATTTATGCCCTGATATTATTAAAGATATGAGTATTCATTATTATTTAAAGATATTGGCTATGTTCTTTTTCAACCTATGTGATGATGATTGAAAATTGGGCATCAACATATTGAATAACTTATAAAACCTTTTTCCTTTATCTTCCATTATGTGGATGAAGGCTCTGTGAACTTCCAAGCTCTCTCACCATCCCCCAGATCTCCTTGAATAGAAGTGCTCAAACTTTGGTTTGTATGGGCATCATCTGGCGATATTGGTAAAAATACAGATTCCATGTACCCCGTCCTAGAGATTCTGATTTGGAAGAACTAGGACACATTACATGACTGTATTTTTAACAAGTCGCCCAGATAATTCTGATACCAGTAGTCCATACTCACACTTTGGCAAACACTGGCCTGTGTCATGGTCATTAACAAAGAATGGGAAACATAATTTGCAAACAACCGTGGGGAGTTCACAAATTATAATGGAACATTATTATTATTATCCCCTTGCTAAACATTCTTTTCGTATAAACACTCATGTTTCATAAAATGAACAATCAATGACTCGGCTTTGAAATTTTGTTAAACAAGTTTATTTGAAATGAGAAGCAACTATGTGTAGAGCTCATCTTTTACATTTGCTTTGAAAGCAATTTTAAGAGGCTTTACTGACAAAAAACCCTGAATGTATTCAAATATTCTTTTTTACCCCCCAAGTCAAATATTTTTCTTTGGAGTGTTCATTATAATAAGAAACTGCTAGAAAAGAAAAACAGTCTTAAAATTTATCTCATTAAAGAAGATTTTCCTGGTTAGTATCATGGCAGTCCTACTCTAGATTATGTCAGTTTGGAAAAACTTAGTGAAAACAAACAAAGGTTTTTCGGTAAGTTATTTAAAAACTGGACTGTACTTGACTGAAAGGTCAACTCAAAGGAAAAGAAACACTTCATACTCCAGTTCCATCAAGAGGCAGGTGGTCTCCACTTGTGTCATCTTTTTAAGCTCACTTGCTGGCCACAGATAATTTTTTATTTTTATTTAGTGCCCAGAAAAGCAAACAGCTTAAATGACATTTTAAAGCAGACAGTATCAAAAGAAAAAAATAATAATAAACTCTCTGACCTCTCTGGAGAGAACTCTTTGGTGACCAAAATCAATATTTTTTGTCAACCTGGGGAAAGAAATAAGAAATATATGGGTGCAATGGAGGGGAAACTGTACAACTTTCAAAAAAGAAACAAATTGAAAACCCTATTCAGGCATATGTATTTCCAGGCAAAGACTCTTGAACTGTAGGGGGTTCAGCTTTGGTGTAAAGATTTGAACTTCGCAGATCTGATCTCAGTAGCTTTGCAGGATAATCCTCCAATGACTTCAATGGTTTTAAAAGCCTCCTTAGATCATCACAAGTTGGATTCATCTGCACTTTCCAAATCAAAATTCATTTATTTACTGAAACGCCAAGCAAACTTGGCTTCTGTTTTTGATCATTATACAGTGACAGCTACAATACTTTGATGTTAATTATCTTGCTTAATTCCATGATAGGTGTTCTATCATTATCTCCATCTGATTTTACAGCCCATATAATTTAAAAGAAAATTTTATTGAAGTATAGTTGATTTACAATTTTGTGTTAGTTTCTGGTATACAGAAAATGATTCAGTGATTCAGAATACAAAAAAGAATATACACACATATATATTCTTTTTTGTGTTCTTTTCCATTATGGTTTATTACAAAATACTGAATATGGTTCCCTGTGCTATAGAGTAGGTCCTTGTTGTTTATCTATTTTATATATAGTAGTTTGTATCTGCTAATCCCAAACTCTGAATTTACCCCTCCCCAACTCCCCTTCCCCTTTGGTAACCATAAATTTGTTTTCCATGTCTATGAGTTTGTTTCTGTTTTGTAAATAAGTTCATTTGTATCATATTTTAGATTCCACATATAAGTGATATCACATGATATTTGTCTTTCTCTTTCTGATTTACTTCATTTAGTACGATAATCGTTATGTCCATCCATGTTGCTGCAGATGGCATTATTTCATTCTTTTTTATGGCAGAGAAGTATTCCGTTGTATATGAATATCCCACATCTTCTTTATCCATTCATCTGTTGTTGGACATTTAGGTTGCTTCCATGTCTTAGCTATTGTAAATAATGCTGCTATGAATGCTGAGTGCATGTATCTTTTCGAATTAGAGTTTTCTCTGGATATATAGAGCCCACACTCTTAACTGCTATGTATTATGTGCAAGGATGCTGGGGGATTATCTATATTTAATTTGTTATAGTGGACCATCTCTAATTCTTGATTATGCTTTAATGCTTTTGAAGCTCTTAAGTGGAAATATGCACTCTGTTGAAATATCTAGAATAAGCTATTGCAAAGTAATATAATTATTGTTAAGACTTGATTCTGATATCATCCATCATGTTAAAAATGTAAATTTAGCCATGGATATTCCCATCAGTGTGCTTAGTCACGTTATTCATATCGTCTATGTCCTTGCTGACTTACTGTCTAGTTGATCAAGTAGAATATTATGTCCTTCCAAGAAAATTTTATTTTAGATATTGTATATTTTGAGTTGTAGGATTTCTTCTGATCTTTCAAAAATTTTATTTTTATTACTTATTTTTTTGCTGCTGCTGTAATTTCCTATCTTTCATTCATTGACAGCATATTTTAGTTTACTTCATTGAGAGAATTATAACAGCTTCTTAAAAATCCTTGCCTGTTAGTTCCAATATTTGGGTAATTTTGAGGTTGGTCTGGTCATATTTGATTTCCTTTTCTTTTGAGCATGTGTTCTATTTTCTTAGTTCTTCATAATTCTGAATTGTATACTGGATGCTTTAAGTGTAAGTCTGGAAACACTAGATTATGTTATTTTTCTCTGATGAGTGTTCTATGTCTTTCTGAAGGATATTGCATCAATTAGATATGAACTGCAAACACTTGGGTAGCAACTCTAGTCTCAGATAGGCTCTTTGGTCCTCAGCTGAACTACTTTGAGTCTGCTTTGCATACGTGTAGTTCAAGGGTCAGCCAGAGATGTGGGAAGACAAATATGGAGATATGCTCTCAGACTCTTTCCCTTCTAAGATCCTCTCTATCTCTCCAGTAGCCATACTTTCTTCAGATGCAGCATTCTAGTCCTCCAGGTCAGAAACACCTGGGTTTTCATAGTTTTCCCTGCTGTCCTGTGGGTCATGTACACTGCTGTTGGCACAGGGTAAAACTGCAACAACATTAAATCACTTTGTAAATCTTCCCTCCTTTGAGTGTGTCCTTCCCATCAGAATCTACCTGCTTCTCGTCCAGATTTTAAAATTGTTTTCCACAAGTCATCCTACTAGGGCTTTACTCATTACCAGAAGAGAAAGTCCAGTCAGATGTATTCTTAACAAAATGCTCATGAAGAAAAATCCGTGATGGTTAATTTAGGGAGGCGTCTCTTGATAAATCTCTGAGACTGTTTTTTGTTTGCTTGTTTGTTTTTCCCACTCAAGAGATGTTTAGCACTGTGGCATTGTTGGCAACTGCATTAAATAACTTTCTATCATAACTTTTGAGTTGGGAACAGAACATTTCATGTTACTCTTATGCTGGTTCACTGTTTTTAAGTGATATAAATATAGAAGAAACAAAGTGAAGCAGGAACACTTTATGGATGTCAGTGGTGGAGTGGGGAGAGGAAAGAACAATCAAGCATTGAGCACTACCTCCTTGTTTCTGTTTTCACAAGTAGAAGAAATGGCAGGTGACCAAGAATTATTTTCCCCAGAATCTCTTTGTGACTTTCTTCACTTTTTGCTTATCCTTTCTTCCCTTTCACCATCATAGCGATCTCTGACCTCTCCCTCCATTGTTTCTTACAGGAAGTGGAGGTGGCCTGTAGATGAACTGTGGAAACATGGCCCCAGGCAGTGGTGGGATCTCACCTACATTGATCTGCAGATTTCCTTTCTTAAACTGCATAGTGTGGCAGGAAGTTGATTCAGCATTTACTGTGCAGCAAGCTCCCAAGTGCAATAATACACTTAACTTCACTGACACTCTGAAAGGAACACAAAGACCCTTAGGGGTCCATGGAATATAGTTTGAAAACTGCTATTCTAAGCCATATAAACAGCTACTAACATAAAGTTTGTTTTGTTTTATTTTGCATATAAGTCAGGGATAAACTAGATATTTGATGGGATTCCCAGACCTGTGTGTTCACATGATAAGAGGAAAAAGAATCAGTGTTTCTTTGATAATTAATATCCCAAGGATCATAAACACTTGGAAAATATTGTAATACCTCCAATAATTATAAGAGCACAGCCTTATATTAACTTTAATTCTTGTAAAATCCCATTAATAAGATTTGAGTCTTAGATGCTCTTTGAAACAAAATGCTGGGATAAAATATATATAAAGAAAATACAAATGAATGATAAATGATGTTAAAAGATACATCAGTTTGGGCTTCCCTGGTGGTGCAGTGGTTGGGAGTCTGCCTGCCGATGCAGGGGACGTGGGTTCGTGCCCCGGTCTGGGAGGATCCCAGGTGCCGTGGAGTGGCTGGGCCTGTGAGCCATGGCCACTGAGCCTGTGTGTCCGGAGCCTGTGCTCTGCAACGGGAGAGGCCACAACAGTGAGAGGACCGCGTACTAAAAAAAAAAAAAAAGATAGTCAGTTATAAAAAGATTTCCTTAAAATGTGAATAATTTTTCTCTCATTCACTGAATGTATTCTGAAATGTATGATGAGAGTTTTCTGAGAATCATAGAATCATGGAACCTCAAGGTTGGAAGCTATTCCTTCCAAATGATGTTTCCTGTTCATATTTGGACAGCTTTTGTGATGATAACCTCATTATCAAACTTAAGGTGTTTGGTTATATCTCTGGTATCTATTTCCCAGTTTTAGATATTCTTATTTCACTGTTTATTTACATAGTGAATATGTTCCTGATGTTGCCTTCATTCTGCTCATCTTACTTATGGAAAGACCTTGGGCCATGATCTTCCTAGATGGGGAGTGAGGGGCCTCTAAATCAGGTTCTTAAAAGCCCATTACAAGAAGCTATTTGCCTTCTAAACTCTCTTAAAGTGTCTTCATTGGTTCACTAGTTTGGAGACTGAAATCAGGTATTCTGAGTATATAATTGGCCCAGAAAACTGATTTTGATTTAAATTGCAGTCTTACAGAAAAGAGAGCACATAATATTGTTCTTCCATCTGAGTCAAAGGAAATTTCACAGCCAGCATTGATGGCATTTTCTGAGGCCAGCTTCAAATTCATGACATTTTGGCAAGTGGAACAATATGATATTCACTGTTCTAGAAACACATAGTAAGATGGATGTCACCAAGCTACCAATATTCCTTCACGTCAGAACCTGTTTTAACACTCAGTGTGACTGTAGCTGTCATTTTCATCTTTCAGTTAAAAGGTTTCACCTTCACTGAACCAAGATTACGAGTTTTGAAAGTTTAAAAAAAATTAAAAAAGACCTCATAAAATATTTGCAGGTAATATGCAGCCATAGCAGTCTGAATTCTGATAAATAAATTATATTTTTCTCTAAAAATGAATCATTTTCACAGGAAACAACATCAACAAAAAGAATGTTTCCATATCCAGGAAAACCCAATATGCCAAGAGGTTAAAATCAGCACAAGAAGAATTCAGAAATATTATAGTGGATTAAATATCAGCATTTTCCAAATAGTCTGAAATAGAAACACCACTTTCTCTCAAATAATAATGCTCTGAACTGTTTGTTATCAGGAAATACAATTTAAAATTGGAGCAATATATATAATAAAAACTACTTTGGTATAGTAAAGGTGGCATTATATGCAACTTATTGATTTCTGGGTTTACTTAATAACAATTATCCTTCTTGTCTGTCTTCTATGATGTCTTCCTTATATTCTCATATCCACCTTTTATGAAGGCATCAAATGCCAAGTCTGAGATTCAGTGGGCCTTGCTGAGAGAAGGAATGAGATAGTGAAATAAATAATCATGCCATCTTGCCTTTACTACCTTGGGAGCTCATCTGGTTTTAGGTTATCCCAACAATTTCCTGTTCCAAATAGGATGGGCTATGGATGTGAAATGTCCACAGATGTGGTCTAGAGGACCCTCATTAAGTTATTTAATTTATTTCAAAAAATCAATTAATTATTAAATTATTGTTAGTTATGATTAATAATTATTATTATTACAGGAAATGTGTGGGGACTACAGTTCTGGGTTTGTCATTCCTCTCTCTCAGCATAGAATTATGTCCCAATGAGACCACAGATGGAATTCAGATTCTCTGGAAGATGTTGAGCTATGGTTGCCAGATAAAATACAGAACTTCAGTATAAAGTACAGTTAAATTAGTATTTCAGATGAATATATTTTCAGTATGAAAGATAGTTAAATTAGCATTTCAGATAAATAGCAAATACTGTTTTTTGTAGAAGTATGTTCCAAATAGTGTGTGGGATATACTAAACATTATTTGCTGTTTATCTGAAATTTAAATTTCATGGGGTGTCCCCTTTTTTCCCCTCTTTAAATCTGGCTAACCCATTCTGGGCTGAGGATGTCCCTGTGCTGGACTGGATCTTGGCACTAGAGTAGACTATCTGAGGAGAGTGATATGATCTAGCAAGTGTAGACACTTGTGTTGTGTAGGTATGGAAAACATACTACATTGCAACATTGGAGGATGACAACTGCCTACTGGCATTAAGCTTGATATTTGCTAAAAATTAAATTTGAGCTTTTTATAGGATACCACCTGAAACTTCACTCAACTTTGTTATTCAACATAGGATGACCAATTAATAATGCCAAATATTTTATTTGAAATATAACAACTTTGTTGAAGAATTTGAGATTTTTGTGGCCATGTTGAGGCTTACTGGGAAGAACATGATGTGTACAGTCAGAACAAGGTTTTGAAACATGACAAGCAAGCTTCTTATCTTTTGAGTCTTGACCTCCATATCTATAAATAAGGATAATTTAAGCCTAACTGATAGAGGAATGGTGAGTATTAAATGAGATAATGCAGATGGAAAACTTGCATGCAGGTTCTCCCCACCCCACCCTCGCCCCCAGTAATGGGAACTCTGATGTTAGATATCAAACTCTACTATGGAACCAAGTCAGTTTCTCAGCCAGATGGAAAATTGGACGTGTAAGTTTCTCTCTTTTTATAGCTTTTCCTGCAACACCTCAGCCTGACTGATTTCATGATATCTTTTTATTTTCAAAACCATGGTAATATTATTAAAGTCTAACCACTATGTTGGAGGGTGCTTAGGGTTATCACGGCTCAGAGATTGTGTGGCAGTTGATGGTTTGGGGAAATGACTCTTTGACATCCAGGAATGTCAATGAACCTATTTAATGATGTGAAATAACTGGCCCTCATTTTTATTTAATGAGAGAGTCAGTCTACTTGTGAAAAAAATGACCCCCATAATTCAGCATTGCTGTGTTTAAGACATAACTTATTTTATACCAATTTTACCTTCTTATTGAAATGTAATGGAAAGAGACTGAGAGCAGTTTCTGCGGAGTAGCATTTTAACAGGTTTTATCATTATTTAAGTATAGGAAGGGCAACACATCAGTAAACAACTGCAATTGAAAAGGTAGTTTGTTATATCCCACAGATCCCAATTCCCATGGAATTGAGTGTGCCATGGGGGCTAGATGGGAAACCACTGGGTTTGATCAGGAGACAGGGAACTGTGGGCAAGAACATTTATTGTAGTTTCCAAGGGAAAGAATCAATGAGGCAGGGCAAACAGGTTTAGGATTGGCCAGTTTAAATAATTTCAGTGGGTTCTGAGGCATATGTGTTGTCCCTGGTTGTCTGGTACCTGACCTTGGGGTGATTGGCTGTTGGATAGTGGTCCAGAGTGTAATAGCCCCATAAAGGAGGCATTTGGGGATTTGGGCCCCGGATTGGGTCGTTTGCGTTTGAAAAGTACCCTCATGGGTGAGTTGTTTATCATCTCTAGGAATTCACTAACCTTGGGAGGGGCAGTCCCTCCAGGGTTTGCAAGGCCCCAAGGGTTAAAACATTAGAATACAGAAAATATAAGACATGATTAACATAAAGAGAGCGCCTAGAGGTTGACACCATGGTTACTTATCTTGGTTCTGTTTGGTTTTAAAATATTTTTCAAAAGAGAGCTTATCTTTAGAGATAAATACTGAAATATCTATAGATGTCTGTAATTTGCTTTGCAGTCATCTGGAGTGGAGTGGGAAATAGGTGTAGAAAATGTATTTATACCCATTTTGTTCTAAAAATAATCTCAGATGATTCTCTGCCAGTAAATGATTGTACAGTGTTTCAGTAACTTACATTAGCTTTATGAGTCTCATTTTCCTCACCTCTTAGATAAGAATAGTAATATTTCTCTCACAGATACTGTATTGGAGAAATCTAAAATATGGGCAAAATTAATATTATTAATAATGTGGTGTCCAGCAACATATTGTGTCTTAATGTCTGATGTGTCTGGTTATTAACTAATATGAATATAAACAATCTGTTCATCTTATTCAGAAACAGTATTGTGGTTTTGGTCTCTGGTAATTTTATTATGTGTTTTCACTTTTATCAAGGTCTTCTTTCCTAAGTGGTGATGACTTGACTTTTTAACTAACAAGGTCAACCTGTTTAGTTATATTATCAGGTGGTAATTTCAAATTCTTTGCTCTCTATCTTTTAATAATTGCAAATATACATTTTTGATGAATCACTTGTTTTTCTATGAGAAGCCACAGATACTAACATGTATACTGCTGAGATGGAGTCTTATATAGGAAAGATTCTCCAGGGTTGGTAAAGAAATACCGTAATAGAAAAATTACTTATCTAGAAAGAAAAAACATGAACCATCTTCAATGTAAAACATTTTTTGAGGATCAGCAGGGGGCACTAAGATTCCACAGGAAAAATATATCCCTGTAGCATTCATAAATTATTTTTCTTTTGCTTTAACTCCAAACTGATAACACCATAAACTCTGCACCTTTTTATCTTCACTATAGCTGATAGTGTATCTTCTCTTTTTAATCCTCAAGTTGTAGGTGCACTTAACAAATTTATTTATCTGCCAGTTAAAAAAAAAAAAACCTTCAGATTAACTCATCTGCACGCTGGTTTACTCCTCATTCAACATTCAAATGCAATGTTATTTTCATCCCTTTGACAAACATACAGTAATTAGGATTTTTCACAGACAAGTGATTACCTAATAAATGACCTTCTGCAGGCAGCTCTATTAAATTGGAGCAGAAAGGATGTTTACTACAAGCAGTGGCCAAGAAAGAAGGTGCAGGGAGAAGACAAGTTCAGCATAACCAACAGCTTCTTCATCTCCAAGAATAATGAAGGCACTTACTGGACTAGCAGATCTGAACTGAAAATAATTATAAGCCTCACAAGACACTAAACTATAAACACAAATTGTGATTGGCTATTGCAACAGTTCATTAATTCTGTGGAAGTCCAAGGATAAGGTAGTAATACTTATATTCACATGGGACATCTGCAAGTAAGAAAAAAATCAAAGTGTATAAACTAGGGAAGAATGAAAAGAATACTAATCAATTTTCATATGTCTTCTCTGATTCTAGTACATTTAAAGGATGAGAAAAAATTTGAACTCTAAGTAGAATATCTTTGAAGTATATTTTTGTGAAGATGTAATTTTTTTATAAAACAAATTGCTGCAGGGTCCTTGGAATGGAATGTTGGCTATGGCCACATATTTTTGCCTGTACCCTTACTTTACATTTATAAACTACTTAAAAATATAGGCTTTGCTTTGGGTTATACTGGCCATGACTTTAGATAACTTATAGATTCCTAGTAAATATCCTTAGATCATAGAACCTTAGAAGTGAGAGAAGCTTTGTTGATTATCTCAGCCAATCCTTTAATTTTATAAATGAGAAATCTATAAGGTACCGAAAGATCACTCAGAAAGCTTTATAAACTGAAGTGAACTATCCACCATAGTATCTGAACTAGCAGTAAAGTTCCTGACTCTAATTCAGTCTTTGCCATACTGCCTTTCTCTTTGAAGTATAACCTATTCACTCACAGTTTATATGTAAACAGTGTTTATATACATATATATGTTATATATCAATATAGCATATAAAAACAGGTATATATACAGCATATTATAAAACAGTTATTATACATACTATTATATACCAGTTATATAATTGCCATTATGTAATGGTTATATATGTTATATAATGACATATTTGTATATTACATTAAATATATATGTAATATCATATTATATATACACACCATATGTAATATATATACATGTATGTGTTATTTTATTTTTAACAATTTGATAACAACGTGATCCTAAGGTAAACAGGTGAAAGTTGACTCCATGTGCACTTGGTAAATGTCCCTGGACCTTTTAAGCAGAGGATACTTTGGATTACAAGAATGAATATGCAGGACGATTAAGGAGAGGTCCAAAGGAATGAGCATGCCACTTATTGTTTTCCCTACTGGTACAGTGGATGGTCTAGGAAGAATAAATAAGACATCCAACAAGGGAGAGTTGCTTTTCAGAAAGACTCGCGTTGTTACCAGACAGGACACCTGAGGACGGCAAAGTCAAAAAGGAGCATCTCAGCTCTACACTGAAAGCGTATCACTTCTCTATAATTTGGAGTTGGGAGTTGGGTGCCTTGCTCTCCTCTGGTTGATTCAGTCGATCTCCTCTCTATTCTCTTCAACATAATTAAATCAATTTTATTATGCTGAGTCTGTGATGACTCAGTGTGGCTGTGTTAGCTGCCAGTGGAAATGGTTTGTGCACTACATTTCATGCTGGTTCTTTTTCTATTAACAAAAATGGAATTTTCAGGCTTCATTACAAGATTAAACTCCTGATAGAATTAAAGACTGTTGATCCTCTCTAGGCAGTTTTCTCCCTGGGGACCACCACCCTGAAAACTAGAGCTCCAGATCTCAAATTCTTCAGGATTGCATTTTTCTGTGCTCACAGGGAGAAAACTTCACAGTATATCACTGAACCTGGCAAAGGAGGTAGACAGTATACAAATAAATGAATTCTTTGAAATAAATGAAAGGATCTTGCAGAATAGACCACCTCAAAATACCCATGAGCTGTACAATATTAGCTGTGACTCTAGGGACATGGAAAGTTGAGATTTCTGTGAGATGGTAAAAGATGCCTTTTAACTTGATAGAACAATGATTTCTTTATTCCTTTTGGGTATTGAAAATGTAAGCAAACTTTCTTTTAAGTGGGCTTGGGATCGGTTTCCTTCTCCCTTGTAGCAAAAAATTTTTACAGAAACACTATATCATTGTCTGTTTGTTTATTTTTGCTACATGTGTTGAGTTGTCAGTATATTTTTGTTATGGCTTATCAAGAATTAGCCACAGGAGTCTGTGGCTAACAGATATAGACCCTAATGAAAGCAAAGGTGCAAACTATTCATTAAACAGACAGTTTTGGGGCTTCCCTGGTGGTGCAGTGGTTGAGAGTCCGCCTGCCGATGCAGGGGACACGGGTTCGTGCCCCGGTCCAGGAAGATCCCACATGCCAGGGAGCACCTGGGCCCGTGAGCCATGGCCGCTGAGCCTGCGCGTCCGGAGCCTGTGCTCCGCAACGGGAGAGGCCACAACAGTGAGAAGCCCGCGTACCGCACAACAAAACAACAAAAACAAACAAAAAAAACCCAAACCCCAGACAATTTCGATTGAAGTACCATACTTTTTTGACATATTCTTTTTCATAGTGAATTAAAGAAGAGAGTTGAATCCAAGAAAATGCAAGAGTTCATGCATGAAAATATGGTTGGATGGGGCTTCCCTGGTGGCCCAGTTGTTAAGAATGCACCTGCCGATGCAGGGGATGTGGGTTCGAGCCCTGATCCGGGAAGATTCCACATGCTGCAGAGCAACTAAGCCCGTGTGCCACAACTACTAAACGTGAGCTCTAGAGCCTGAGAGCCACAGCTACTGAGCCTGTGAGCCAAAACTACTGAAGCCCGAGGACCTAGAGCCTGTGCTCCGCAACAAGAGAAGCCACCGCAATGCTACGCCCACTCACCGCAATGAAGAGTAGCACCAGCTTGCCAGAACTAGAGAAAGCCTGCGTGCAACAACGAAGATCCAAGGCAGCCAAAAGTAAATAAATAAATTTATTTAAAAAAAGAAAATATGTTTGGAGAAGGTCTATTATTTAATGTAACTTGCTAAATGTGAGTTTGACAATCTCAATGAAGAATGCTAATTAAACATTTTTATATTTATTGAATTATTTTTTTCTCAAATAGCTTAAATGTGGACCTGAGAAGCTCTATAAGATTGGAGAGTTCTGAGCTGAATCTCCCTGGGTTCTTCACTGTCTCCTTCTTATTTTTGACAAAGAGTAAACTAATACATTAGAAAATGGAAATTTGTTCAATACCCAGTATGTATACTCACTATACCACATGTGAGGTTAAAGTGGCCAAGCAATTTGGCTAAAGTCAAAAGGTAGTAAGTTGCAGAATTGAAATTTGAATCCAGGTCTATCTGATGTCAAAATCTATGTATATTTCTCCCTCTACATTATATTTCCTTTTATGTTCAATTCAATGGGCCAATGAATCTTTTAAAACAATGGAAGCATTTTTAATTGCCTCCATTAAAATATATCTATGTAATATTTTTTGAAAAACTTCCCAAGACCCAAGATCATGTCCCAAACAGTCAACAGTATGATATGGACTCACTTCAAAGATAGTAACATGGAGAGGGCTTTATTATGCTTTATCAAATACTGAAGATTCACGTCTAATAAAATGACAGTATGACAACTTTTCTCTTGCCTTTTGGCTTTGTTTCTTGATTTGGTTTCTAGCCTGGATTTCTCTGTCTGCTGTAAGTTAGTCAACAAAGCTCATTTGGTTTTATAGGAATATGGACATGGAAAAAAGTTGTAAACATATTTGGAATAATGGGAGAGAGATGTGATTGGGTGATTGCAAAAGGGTTCCTAATTCTTCACTTTTTCTTGTATAATGTGTTTTGCTGTGTGACACTGAAGCTTCTTCCATCAAGAGATAAAGTCTAGGTCCCATTTTCTTGGACCTAGGATAACCTTGTGACTTGCTTTGGACAAAAGAATGTGGCAGAATTTAACTGTGTCAGTTCTAGGGTTCTAGGCTTAAACTTCAGGAGTTCTTGAAAGCTTCTGTTTGATCCCCGCTCAGCTGCTGTGAGGGAAGCCCAAACTAGCCTGTTGGATGATGAGAGACACATGGCCCAGTATCCCTGTTGCCCCAGCCAACAACCAACCATGCACCAGACATATGAGTGAGCCTATCTTTGAAGATCCGGGCCACAGCTGACCTGCACATACATAAATAAGCCTACATGACAGCAAACAAGCATAACCCAGGTTAGCAGAACCACTCAGTCAACCTGTAGTCATGAGCTAAAATAAGTGGTTATTAATTTAAGCCACTTATTTCTGAGATTATTTGTTACATAGCAATAGCCAGATGATAAAGAAGACTAAGGAGCAGGGCAACTGAGCATAGCATAAGGGAGCAGGAGGGGGTGGGTCATCCTCTGGGAAGCATAATGGAGAAGTAGGGAAAAGAGAGAGTTAAGAACTGGAAACCAAGGATCAGGTGAACTGGAAATACAGCTCAATTTGTGTGTGTGCATTGCTAATTCTAAAGACTAAGGTAGTTAAAAATAAGTATGCATACCTAAAATGGCAAACAAAAAGTAATATCTACAAAAAGTAATATCTAAGATTTAGTAAAATGTGCCAACAGGTATTAGCACTAGGCAAAAATGTTTGGCTTTCTCTCCCGATGGAAGAAAAAAAAATTCACTCCTTGCATTTTATTGGGATTTAAGTGGTCTGGCCTTAAGTTTCCTGCTATTTCCTGCCATCACTTGTTTGAAATGGCTGAATAAAGTAAATCATTTTGTTTTGGTATATGAGCATTATTTTACTATTCTCTTTGTAGTTGAAATGAGCAGTGGAAAATAGCCTTTCTGCAAGGTTAGTCTTTTAAAATATGCACCACTGTTCCAGACAGCAGGCTAATTTTCGAGTTCATCAGATGTGTATTTATATGGTGAATGTATCTGTCACATAAACATTTTGTCAATCATGTCTTCCTTCTGTTCTGACACAGTGTGCTAGAGCACCATCAAAACATGCTGAATGTTGTGCTTGTTCCAAGGGAGAATTAATTATGGCAATGACAAGTGTGTTTCCAAAGCCACCCATTTTCTATGACAATACTTCATTAACAGAAGCAACCATTGAAGTTTCAAATAAAAATTAAGTCCACAGTTAATTTAGCAAATCCTTTAGTTTGGCCCTTAAATTACTTTATCTTTTAAAAGAAATTTCTGCCTAAATCAACTCAACATAAACACTTGTCAAGCGTCTAAGGTGTGAAACTGATCAGAATGAGGGAAATAATCATAAGTTCAGTGAGAAAATCATTTATTCTACTTCTTCTCTGTATCCTTTGAGGTTGATTTTAAAAAATTATAATGATATAAAAATAGCTTAAGAATTCAAAAAAGAGACAGCAGAAGCAAGAAGAACTACAATTCTGCAGCCTGTGGAAGGAAAACCACATTCACAGAAAGAGAGACAAAATGAAAAGGCAGAGGACTTTGCACCAGATGAAGGAACAAGACAAAACCCCAGAAAAACAACAAAATGAAGTGGAGATAGGCAACTTTCCAGAAAAATAATTCAGAATAATGATAGTGAAGATGATGCAGGACCTCAGAAAAAGAAAAGAGGCAAGAAATGTTTAACAAAGACCTAGAAGAATTAAAGAACAAACAACTAGAAAAATTAGAGAACAAACAAACAGGATGAACAATACAGTAACTGAAATGAAAAATACACTAGAAGGAATCAATAGTAGAATAACTGAGGCAGAAGAACAGATAAGTGACCTGGAAGACAGAATAGTGGAATTCACTGCTGCAGAACAGAATAAAGAAAGAAGAACAAAAAGAAATGAAGACAGCCTAAGAGACCTCTAGGACAACAGTAAATGCAACAACATTTGCATTATAGTTGTCCCAGAAGGAGAAGAGAGAGAGAAAGGACCTGAGAAAATATTTGAAGAGATTATAGTCAAAAACTTCCCTAACATGGGAAAGGAAATAGCCACCCAAGTCCAGGGAGTGCAGAGTCCCAGGCAGGAGGAACCCAAGGAGAAACACAACGAGACATATAGTAATCCAACTGACAAAAATTAAAGACAAAGAAAAATTATTGAAAGCAACAAGGGAAAAATGACAAATAACATACAAGGGAACTCCCATAAGGTTAACAGCTGATTTCTCATCAGAAACTCTACAAGCCAGAAGGCAGTGGCAAGATATATTTAAAGTGAGATGAAAGGGAAAGACCTACAACCAAGATAACTTTACCCAGCAAGGATCTCATTCAGATTTGGTGGAGAAATGAAAAGCTTTACAGACAAGCAAAAGCTAAGATAATTCAGCACCACCAAACCAGCTCTACAACAAATGCTAAAGGAACATCTCTAAGTGGGAAACACAAGGGAAGAAAAAAGACCTACAAAAACAAACCCATAACAATTAAGAAAATTGTAATAGGAACATACATGTTGATAATTACCTTAAACGTGAATGGATTAAATGCCCCAACCAAAAGACACAGGCTTGTTGAATGGATACAAAAACAAGACCCATATACATGTTGTCTACAAGAGATCCACTTCAGACCTAGGGACACATACAGACTGAAAGTGAGGGGATGGAAAAACATATTCCATGCAAATGGAAATCAAAAGAAAGCTGGAGTAGCAATATTCATATCAGATAAAATAGACTTTATTTAAAAAAATTTTTTTAAGTTTATTTTATTTATTTTTATTTTTGGCCATGTTGGGTTGGTCTTTGTTGCTGCATGCAGGCTTTTCTCTAGTTGCAGAGAGTGGGGGCTACTTTTGTTGTGGTGCACGGGGTTCTCATTGTGGTGGCTTCTCTTGTTGTGGAGCATGGGCTCTAGGCACGTGGGCTTCAGTAGTTGTGGCATGTGGGCTTCAGTAGTTGTGGCACATGGGCTCAGTACTTGTGGCTCTTGGGCTCTAGAGTGCAGTCTCAGTAGTTGTGGTGCATGGGCTTAGTTGCTCTGTGGCATGTGGGACGTCCCCGGACCAGGGCTTGAACCTGTGTTCCCTGCATTGGCAGGCAGATTCTTAACCACTGGGCCACCAGGGAAGCCCCTAAAATAGACTTTAATATAAAGAATGTTACAAGAGACAAGGAAAGACACTATATAATGATCAAGGGATCAATCCAAGAAGCAGATATAACAATTATAAATATATATGCACCCAACATAGGAGCACCTCAATACATAAGGCAACTGCTAACAGCTATAAAAGACAAAATTGACAGTAACACAATAATAGTGGAGGAATTTAACACCTCGCTTACACCAATGGACAGATCATCCAGACAGAAAATTAATAAGAAAACACTAGCTTTAAATGACACAAAAGATGAGATAGATTTAATTGATATTGATAGGACATTCCATCCAAAAACAGAATATTACACTTTCTTCTCAAGTGCACATGGACGTTCTCAAGGATAGATCACAACTTGGGTCACAAATCAAGCCTAGGTAAATTTAAGAAAAATGAAATCATATCAAGCATCTTTTCCAACCACAACATTATGAGATTAGAAATCAATTACAGGGAAAAAAAAAAAACGTAAAAAACTCATATACATGGAGGTTAAACAATACACTACTAAATAACCAAGAGATCACTGAAGAAACCAAAGAGGAAATAAAAAAAAATACCTAGAGACAAATTACAACAAAAACATGACAATACAAAACCTGTGGGATGCAGCAAAAGCAGTTCTATGAAGGAAGTTTATAGCAATACAATCCTACCTCAAGAAAATAGAAAAATCTCAAATAAACAATCTAACCCTACACCTAAAGGAACTAGAGAAAGAAGAACAAACAAAACCCAAAGTTAGTAGAAGAAATCATAAAGATCAGAGCATAAATAAATGAAATAGAAACAAAGAAAACAATAGTAAAGATCAATAAAACTAAAAGCTGGTTCTTGGAGAAGATAAACAAAATTGATAAACCATTAGCCAGACTCATCAAGAAAAAGAGAGAGAGGACTCAAATCCATAAAATTAGAAATGAAAAAGGAGAAGTTACAACAGACACTGCAGAAAAAGAAAGCATCCTAAGAGACTACTACAAGCAACTTTATGCCAATAAAATGGACAACCTGGAAGAAATAGACAAATTCTTAGAAAGGTATAACCTTCAAAGACTGAACCAGGAAGAAATAGAAAATATGAACAGACCAATCGCAAGTAATGAAATTGAAACTGTGATTAAAAATCTTCCAACAAACAAAATTCCAGGACCAGATGGCTTCACAGGTGAATTCTATCACACATATAGAGAAGAGCTAACACCTATCCTTCTCAAAATCTTACAAAAAATTGCAGAGGAAGGGACACTCCCAAACTCATTCTATGAGGCCACCATCACCCTGATACCAAAACCAGACAAAAATACTATAAAAAAAGAAAATTACAGGCCAATATCACTGATGAATATAGATGCAAAAATCCTTAACAAAATACTAGCAAACAGAATCCAACAACATATTAAAAGGATCATACACCATGATCAAGAGGGATTTATCCCAGTGATGCAAGGATTCTTCAGTATACGCAAATCAATCAATGTGATACACCATATTAGCAAACTGAAGAATAAAAACCATATGATCATCTCAATAGATGCAGAAAAATTTTTGACAAAATTCAACACCCATTTATGATAAAAACTCTCCAGAAAGTGGGCATAGAGGGAACCTACCTCAACATAATAAAGGCCATATATGACAAACCCACAGCAAACATCATTCTCAATGTTGAAAAACTGAAAGCATTTCCTCTAAGATCAGGAACAAGGCAAGGATGCCCACTCTCGCCACTATTATTCAATGTAGTTTTGGAAGTCCCAGCCACAGCAATCAGAGAATAAAAAGAAATAAAAGGAAAGAAATTGGAAAAGAAGTAAAACTGTCACTGTTTGCATATGACATGATCCTATACATAAAGAATCCTAAAGATGCCACCAGAAAACTACTAGAGCTAATCAATGAATTTGGTAAAGTAGCAGGATACAAAATTAATGCACAGAAATCTCTTGCATTCCTATACACTAACAATGAAAGATCAGAAAGAGAAATTAAAGAAACAATCCCATTCACCATTACAACAAAAAGAATAAAACACCTAGGAATAAATCTACTTAAGAAGGTAAAAGACCTGTACTCAGAAAACTATAAGACACTGATGAAAGAAATCAAAGGTGACACAAACAGATGGAGAGAAATACCATGTTCTTGGATTGGAATAATCAATATTGTGAAATTGACTATACTACCCAAAGCAATTTACAGATTCAATGCAATCCCTATCAAATTACCAGCGGCATTTTTTACAGAACTAGAACAAAAAAATCTTAAAATTTGTATGGAGACAGAAAAGACCCCAAATAGCCAAAGCAGTCTTGAGTGGAAAAATATGGAGCTGGAGGAATAAGACTACCTGACTTTAGACTATACTACAAAGCTACTGTAATCAAGGCAATATGGTACTGGCACAGAAACAGAAATATAGATCAATGGAACAGGATAGAAAGCTCAGAGATTAATCCACACACCTATGGTCAACTAATCTATGACAAAGGAGGCAAGAATATACAATGGAGAAAAGACAGTCTCTTCAATAAGTGGTGCTGGGAAAACTGGACAGCTACATGTAAAAGAATGAAATAAGAACACTCCCTAACACCATACACAACAATAAAGTCAAAATGGATTAGAGACCTAAATGTAAGACAGGACACCATAAAACTCTTAGAGGAAAACATTGGAAGAACAGTCTTTAACATAAACTACAGGAAGATCTTTTTTGATCCACCTCCTATAGTAATGGAAATAAAAACAAAAATAAACAGATGGGACCTAATGAAACTTAAAACCTTTTGCAAAGCAAATGAAACTACAAGCAAGACGAAAAGACAACCCTCAGAATGGGAGAAAATACTTGCAAACGAATCAACGGACAAAGGATTAATCTCCAAAATATGTAAACAGATCATGCAGCTCAACATTAAAAAAATCAAACAACCCAATCAGAAAATGGTCAGAAGACCTAAATAGACATTTCTCCAAAGAAGACATACAGATGGCCAAGAAGCACATGAAAAGCTGCTCAGCATCGCTAATTATTAGAGAAATGTAAATCAAAACTAAAATGAGCTATCTCCTCACACCGGTTAGAATGGGCTTCATCAGAAAATCTACAAACAACAAATGCTGGAGAGGGTGTGGAGCAAAGGGAACCCTCTTGCACTGTTGGTGGGAATGTAAATTGATACAGCTACTGTGGAGAACAGCATGGAGGTTCCCTAAAAGACTAAAAATAGAATTACCATATGACCCAGCAATCCCGCTACTCGGTATATACCCTAAGAAAATCATAATTTAAAAGGACACAGGCACCTCAATATTCATTGCAGGACTATTTACAATAGCCAGGGCATGGAAGCAACGTAAATGCCCATCAACAGACGAATGCATAAAGAAGACGTGGTATATATATACAATGGAATATTACTCAGCCATAAAATAAGAAAGAAATTCAGTCATTTGTAGAGTCGTGGATGGGCCTAGAGACTGTCATACAGAGTGAAGTAAATCAGAAAGAGAAAAACAAATATTGTGTATTAACACATATATGTGGAACCTAGAAAAATGGTACAGATGAACCGGTTTGCAGGGCAGAAATAGAGACGCAGATGTAGAGAACAAACATATGGACACCAAGGCGGGAAAGTGGGAGGGGATCATGGTGGTGGGATGAATTTGGAGATTGAGATTGACATATATACACTAATATGTTTAAAATAGATAACTAATAAGAACCTGCTGTATATATAAAAAAAGAATTCAAAAAAGATTTGAAGAAGATTTTTGCCTGTAGATTTGATCCATGCAAATTTGAATAGAAATAATGATAAACTCGAATATTTGATATGTTTGCAGTATGATATTTTGGAATACCTAATATATCTAGATCATTTCCTTTGGACTTATTTTCTTAAGAACTTATTTGCTCCTGAGGAATATTATTGTAAAGAGGATAACATTAGTTTGTGAACATGACTGGATATAAATATAATCAAACAAGTAGCCTGAAGATGATAAATACTCAAATCTGGCAATTTAAAGATAAGTTTAGAATGACTAAAGAATGTTAAATTATATCCCCAGAGGTCTCAATATAAAATGGCTATTCAAGCACTGTACACACATACCTGAGTAGAATACCCGAGGTATTATATCAGACTCTCCTTATAGGCAGCACTGAATTAGTTTAAATAATAATGATGATGATGCTATAATAATAATAATAATTTTTAAAATAGCATGTAAAAAAGCCCTTATGTGTCAAGCATTTGGCCTACATTTATCTCACAAAATTCTTTAATATTTTTTCCAAATATACATAACAAATTATAGACGACCCATCTTAAATTGTCAACATTTTACTGTATTTTACCTAAAAAATGGCAATTTCATGTAGTTTAATCTAACAGGAGTACGGGTGAGCAGATCATAAGTATTTGGACACCTAAAGCCTGCTAGGTCTACTAAGTTAAAAGGAAGAGAAGCAAATCAAAGAAAAGAGGATAACAAACCAGACCCAGTGAAAGTGTGGAATGGGAAGAGTATAGTCCTCTGACCCCTGGAAGAAAGAATAGCTACAGAATTAATGACCAAACAGATGAAGTCGGTGAGATAGAGACAAGTTACAAAATACAATCAAATGTAAATCTATAATCTACAAATAAGACATTGTGATATGTGTTATGGAGGCAGAGAAACACAGCATGATGCCCTCTAAAAAGCATTTACATATAAGTTACAAATCTGTCTCATTGCCCTACACCACATGCTCATCACCAGGGCTTTTTTGTATTGCAACTTTTAATTTAATTTTAAGGGAAGAGAAATATATATTTTATTATTAATTCTTTGAATGATATGAAGCATCTGAAAAGTTGTCAATTTAAGCCATTGGAAATTAGACACTACTTAAAAAATTAATAAGTGATATATTCACACATCACCAGTACTTTTTAGCAAAAGAAAAATGAAGGGAAGTAAAAGGATGGCAATAAGGTATTCCCCAAACTTCTAGTGTCTCTGAGTAAAATTAAGAAAAAATCAATGTACGTTGGGGAGTGCTATTGTGGAAGACCCTGAGAAGTCTTCTGTGTGGGCCTGGAGATCTCCGCAAACCACTGTTTCCTGGCAAATAAATGGGATAGTAACTATTGATTATTTTTCCTGAACAAGATACATCAAGGCCTTTGCGTGCTTTCTGAAAGCAGGCTGACTCAGTACAACAGCAGAGAAGGTATACTGTCTGCTGACTAGTGATAAAAAGATCTGTTTAGAAGTTGTGTCTGCTTGCTTTCTATTTTATATAGAATAGGATAAAACCTGCTCGCCCTGCTTCTTAGAGCCCCAGGGTAGGTGAATCATCCTGACCCATAACTCTTGCTTGTAATAAAGTGAAAAGAGGATTAAAATCAGCTTTTTCCTTCACTGGGAGTTGCAGATAAAACTGTCTGTTGCTTGCTCACCTCCATCCTCAACATGGGCAATGGCAACTCTGCAGCTTAGACTGGATATCACCTCTGACTGTTTCTGCCTTTGGATGACATCTAGGCATTGGCCAGACACTGTATTTGGTAAAATATGTAAAAGTCAGATTGTATGTTTGCCTTTTTGTGTCCTGAAATTTTTTATCATTCTGAAAAGAATAAAAATAAGAAGTATGATCTGGTCTGGACAGGTAAGATAGCCCAAGTTTGACAGATCTGTAGTACATGAACTAACTTTACAATTCCTGTCAAACACTTTAAAGACTGTGCAAAATTTTGTGTGCGTGTACTATATTTTTTTTTCTGGGAAAAGACCTAAAATGTTTGTATATCTTTAAGAGTATCTGAGATATAAGTAAATAAGTACAATTAAGAACCACTGATATAATGAAAAATGTAGGGGACTTCCCTGGCGGTCCAGTGGTTAAGACTCCGTGCTTCCAATGCAGGGATGCAGGAGGTGTGTGTTCCATCCCTGTTCAGGGAACTAAGATCCCACATGCTGCACGGAGTTGGGGCAGGGGGAAGAAAATGAAAAAGGTAGACCATCTACAGAAGGAGCCTGACACCATTACCAAAAAGATAT
Source organism: Delphinus delphis (assembly GCF_949987515.2). Lineage (NCBI taxonomy): Eukaryota > Metazoa > Chordata > Mammalia > Artiodactyla > Delphinidae > Delphinus > Delphinus delphis. The sequence goes on from NC_082686.1 coordinate 19,250,952, forward strand.
AGCAATACGGCAAGAATGTACTTGATTGGAAAGTATCTGAAAAAACCAAACCACACACGCACTCACACACCCACTAAAATACAATCCAATGCATATTCTGTATCTGAAGGAAAATTGAGAAACTGGTCTGAAAAGTGAAATGCAATCATAACTTTTCAGTGTATCTCTAACATTTTGGCTAGAAAGAAGATTGACTCAATAACTCAAGAATCTATCTATAAAATGTTACATAGATCATTGTTTGATGATGCCAGCATAGAGATCATTCTCCCTTCTCTGTGTCCATACTCACCAAGCAAGCTGATAACAATTTGTCTTTTCATGTAGATATATACACCCACAGGTAGACAGTTTACTGCTTAGTGGATATGAGTATTTGCTTTCTTTGGTAGTTGAACTTCTCAATGCATCTGATTTATACATTATGTCCATGAATTTGGTTACTGATGGTGTAGTACACTATCTCTACCTGAAACACAAATAGTATGTTCAGGGTCTAATAATTCATGTTAATAAAACTTCCCTGAAAATCTTTTCTGCTTTTCAAAGAAGAATGCTGTCATGGAGAATAACTGTTCACCAAGAAAATTCTTGTAATTAGCTTCTTACAGTTTAAAAAAATGTATAAAATTTATAATTATCAGCTGGTGTCTCAGATTTTGAAGGGACCTCAGACACGGAAAATGTTTTAGTAGATTAACTCATTGGATTAAAATTTGAAAACCATTCTTTATGTATACTGGATTGTCTTGTAATCAATAGATAATATTTAAGGTGACTTGTTAGGGTTTTCTAAGGCTCTAGGAAACCCTGAACATATAGAAAATACAAACTCAGTCAAATGTTCTGATTTTCCAGGAAGTGCCCTTTATCTGAAAGAGAGTTTTCTAGGTTATTGGATGTTAATGACTAATGTTGTGATATCCAGGAAGATATGTGAGCTAGCAAGGCAAGATTAGGTGCAGGGAAAAGTAAGCCTAACATAAGAGTGGGCAGCCAGACATTGTGACATCTGCACTGCAGCAGGAGAACATGGGGCCATATTATCCAGGTGTTGTCATTTGACCTATGTTGGTAGTGGTGAATATGCCATTTAAAAAATACTTTCTTACATTCAAAGAGGAAATACAATAATAATGTAAGAAGGTTCAAATGAGATAAAAATATAGCAGTAATTCACAGTTAATAAAATGAATAAAATTTATTATTATACTTGTGTGCATGGTTTTACACCATGGTCAGATTCTTTGTCTATGTCAGATGTCACTTACATTAACATGCAGAAAAGGTTCTAAGACTAACAACAACTTGATACCACTACTATTGAAATGACCCATAAAAGTGTTGCAATTTTTTTAAGTAAGAAGATTTATGGGGACTTCTCTGGCAATCCAGTGGTTGAGACTCCACACTTCCACTGCAGGGGGCACAGGTTGGATCCCTGGTCGGGGAACTAAGATCCTGCATGCCAAGGAGCACAGCCTAAAAAAAATAAATAAATAAAATAAAAATAAAGAAAAAAAAAATTATGGCAAATTTGAGTAGCCTTTCCAATATATATATTTTTTAAATCTTTGTACTTACAACTTCTTATTTATTTATTTATTTTTGGCTGTGTTGGGTCTTCATTTCTGTACGAGGGCTTTCTCTAGTTGTGGCAAGCAGGGGTCACTCTTCATCACGATGCGCGGGCCTCTCTTGCTGTGGAGCACAGGCTCCAGACACGCAGGCTCAGTAGTTGTGGTGCATGGGCCTAGTTGCTCCGCGGCATGTGGGATCTTCCCAGACCAGGGCTCGAACCCGTGTCCCCCTGCACTGGCAGGCAGATTCTCAACCACTGTGCCACCAGGGAAGCCGCCAATATTTTTAAACTTGTATGTAAGTCTCATAATGTATGTTTCATAATATACCTGAGAATTGGCTACTTGGCTTCTTGGGGTTATTATTTTGTCTATGTGGATTCCATCTAAGATAAAAAAAAAAAAGGATTCACTAACATCTTGGCTTAAGAACAAGTAAAGTTTCTGGACATAAATGATCTGTCCGTTTCTGAGGAGCATTAGGAGAGAGAAATGTTTTGCCCTGAATACATGTAAATAGGGTAGTAGGAATACTGAAGTGGGACAGTTTAATGTTTTCTATGCACATGACTGGTAATTTCCTAATTACCTGCTTCATTCTGAAATTGTGTTCCATCTCATGCTTTACAGCTGGTAATACCAAGGACATCTTCGGTGGTTGAGGAATGATTATTTACAAATAATCATTTGTAATGAACAAAATAAGCGTTGGGGAAATCATGGGCTGGGGAATTAGTGTCTTCTGAAGTAAAGTCAAAAAGCAATGGATGATTTACATACAATTAGAAAGAGGAGATGATGGATTAATCATTTATTTATTTATGCAGATATTGTATGAATATTGACTTGATATCTGGACTTCTGCTCCATTCACTAGTACAGAACATTCACTCAATTACTGAGTTTTTACTATACAATGTGGTCATTTACCTTGGCTTGTAAAGTTCTAGAAGGCAGAGTCTAAGGAAATCCTCATAATGCAATGCTTATAACATTAGCACATGTAATTTCATGTTTTTTAGATGATGATAATGATGATTCTGATGATAGAAAATATTGAAAAATCCTCTTAAAATACAATGTAGAAAAATGATACAAGAATGAAAGTGAAAACTAAAGCATCATACTTAGTTTTATATTATTTTGCAGGAAAGGGAATGATTACTACTGAGGCAAGATGGTAAAGAGGTATAAAAATACTTTGTATCATCTTTAAAAACTTTCTAGTATAGTTTAAAATATTGCATAACAATCCATTATATGGCTGTACCACAATTGACTTAGTCATGTCCTTAGTGATCATCATACATTTATCTTGGTTTATAACTATTTACTGGTTCAAGATTTAACTCAACATAGATTCTCAGAAGTAGAATTTTGAGTCAAAGGGCATGGTTAATTTTATGGCTATTTGGGCATACCATCAAACTGATTTCTAGAAATTTGTAACACTTGATTCTCAAACCAGCAGTGTATGGTGAGGATTAACATAGACCTGAATGACTAAGAATAGAAAAGTTACACTTAGTATATACCTACTGCTCCAGGCACAATGCTTTCACACATACTGCATTATTTAAAGATCACAGCTACTCTGTGGAAAGTTTTGTGGTTGAAGTTAAGACTTGAGAAAAAACTTGAATGATGCATAGATTTGGAAAAGGTGAAAAGAATGAGGAAGTGCCTTCCAGATGGTAGAAACTCCTGGAACACGAAGTTGTAAATAAATATAGTTCTGTGGTCTTTGAGGTGAGCCTGAAATAGCACCCCTGGTCCCTCTATGTGCTCTGAACCGATTGAAAAATATGACAGTAGTAAAGCAGAGGGGAACAAAAATGCTCCTTCTGTGGTCAAGTGTTTTCTAAAGTGAAAATCCCCAAACTAGTCAGCAAAGAGCAGCCTTCCCATTCCAACACACCTCACTCCACTACAGCTTCATTTGGGAGCAGAACCGTTTAAAATTTGAGGCATGGAGTAAGGAGGAATATGTGTGTTTCCTGTAGGTAGGCTTGTTCACAAGGGAGAAGACAGGAGCCTGAATGGGGGTGCCTAATTTCTCTTTCCAATCTCAGCAGTGGTAAATTCTTCCTCACTGGGGAAAAGCAGTGAGTGAGAGGATGAGGAAAGGCTGGGATTCCTACAGCTAGAAGAGTTCCCTCCCCAAGGAAGACAAAATCAGGAGTAGGGAATGAGTAGTTTACCTCTGACCACAGGGCACCTTAAGGAACAGTGCAGGGCGTGGCCCGGTTAAGGATGATGCTGGGAATTACTAGAAGGCTGAACTCTGGGTCATCTGAAGTGTCTCGTTGAGGTATCAACCTTTACCTTTGGGGACCTCTGGTGATTCCAGAGCAGTCAAGATGTAACATAAACTTTCTCTCTTTCATAATTGTCCCTTTTGACTGCTCCAGCTGTTGAATTCAACGCCAATGGAGAAGATGCAAGGTCTTAAGTAACAATCCTAGTTTATCTGGGTCCTTCTTCCAGGTGGCGTTCTGTCTTCTACTGTGTTCTTGTTTTATGGGCCAAAAGCGCCAACACAAAAATTGGCCATAATTCCATTATGGAAATCATTCTGAAAATAAGGCTTAATGTTATGAATTGTCAGTGGCCAGAAATGAGGTAACACAATTATTAATTTAATCTTTAGCATGAGGTGGCAGGACGGCCAAATCATTACTATTTTGCTCCCCAGCAAACTCCCTCTCTGAGAAGAGATAACTCCATGGGCAACTCAGTGCACTTGTCACTTACAGTTCATAGATCAGGAGCAAGGCTAATGCCTTCAGGGTGGAACAGTCAGTAGGAGAATGATGGTGCTTAAGGAAGTGAAAGGAAAGTGATGCCCACTACTAGTTTTTGGTTAGAGGATAATGCTACCCTCAGTAGCAGACAATGGCTTCACATACGTGTCCCTTAGAGAGTCAGATGCAGGTTCTGTTTCAGTTTATGACCGTAATGGCCTTAAACTCTCAAGACAAAGTCTTTATTGCCATGGACAATTACCTGTGCTTTAGGGCTCTGTTGTAACCTAAAAGTCACTGTAGGCTTTGGTCCTTCCACATTCCCATAAATAACCAGTACAATGCATTTTTTAGGGCCCCAAGACAGCTCAAATCAGGGAACAGAGTATTTTTCCCCATAGATTTTAAAATATTGTTATAGAGCATATTTGAACACAGTATTTTTTCCAAGAGGGTAAAATGTTCTTTTTTTTTTTTTTTTTTACGATTGAAGTATAGTTGATTTACAACTTTGTGTTAGTTTCTGGTGTACAGCAAAGTGATTCAGTTTATATATATATATATATATATATATACACACACACACACACACATATATACACATATATCACATATATATACATGTATATACACACATATATACATATTCATACATGTACATATTCTTTTTCATATTCTTTTCCATTATTGTTTATTATAAGATATCGAATATAGTTCCTTGTTGTTTATCTATTTTATATACAGCAGTTTGTATCTGCTAATCCCAAGCTCCTAATTTATCCCTCCCCAACCCCCTTCCGCCTTGGGTAACCATAAGTTTGTTTTCTATGTCTGTGAGTCTGTTTTCCGTTTCGTAAATAAGTTCATTTGTGTCATGTTTTAGATTCCACATATAAGTGATATCATACGGTACTTGTCTTTCTCTTTCTGACTTACTTCTCTTATAATAATAATGTCTAGGTCCATCCATGTTGCTGCAAGTGGGATTATTTCTAAACTGTTCTTGTTTTTAATATTTGGAGGTTGATTAAAGTGGGCAATGAAAGCCACCCCACTGTTGAGTGGAGTTGCCCCTCACGGTGACTTTTACCCTGCTGGGCAGAGGCAGACAGCTCTGCGGAGCCCTGGCTGGCGTTGCGCTCAGCAAGGCCAGCTGGAAGGAGAAGGGCTCTGGGCATGGCTTGCCCCCCTGCTGTGTCCAAATGATGGTCCCTACTTCCCCCACATGAATGCTCTGCACTAGATACTTGTCTACATTTGGCACTTCCATAGTGTCTTTTGCATTCTCCCCACAGTAGTAACTCATTCCATTGTGTTTTCCCAGCACTTTTCAGAGTCCACTCTTGGGCTTCAGCCTATATTTCCAGAGATCCCTGAGTGATGACCACTCTCATCAGGGAACAGAGGATGGTCTGTGGTTTGCAAATATAATGTTCCTAATTTGCCATAGAATGAATTTCCCCCTCTTCCTCCTCCTCTTTCTCCTGTTCCTTCTGGTGAAATAAACAACTAAACCACATTCCTTTTACTCCCAATACATTCTTAGAGAGAATTTTTGCAGATTAACTAGGAAAGTGGCAGAGTTTAGGTACACCATTTTAACATGAGACAGGGAATATATTACGATGTAAATTTTTGTTAACAAGCACTCTTAAAATATTTCTTTCAATATTTGTAAAAATGCATGTATGTGGTTACGGAAACTATGACTGCATGATAAAGAAACCCAATATATACTTTTAACCTCGTTTAGGACAGCCAAAAGTCCAAAGTGTTTTTAGTTGTGTTTCATGTAATGACAGGAAGACAGTACTGACACCCGATCTTCACACCCCATCACACAAGAGAATTTGAAGGCCATTGAGCACTGAATTTTCCATTGTACTGCAGTTACAGGAACACCTGTGCTACCTAGCTGTGCACTGAGGCCCAAGAAAGGCAATGTTCCAGAGCTGTCAAAATGTCTCATTTCTTGCCTTTAATTCAGGACTCTAATTGTGGTCGATCTGGTTATTATGTTGTACTATGCTTCATTTATAAGCACACAGCAGAAAGGCTAATAATTTTAGGTTAAATCCAGAGGGCTCTTGTAAATATTCACCCAGATCTGTGTACCTTTCTTTAAATAGGACTTGTAGTATATTTGCAAAAGGAAAATGGGGTTTTCTGTAATATAAAAATAATCCTTAAATGATGAGGATGCTTTAGCAGGACATGTTAAACTGGACTCAAATGCATGTTCTTGGATACCTCTCAGCTCTAAGGTCTGAGTTACGCAGTTTAAGCTCTGTCCAATACAAGTAGAGGGAAAGCTGACTTTATTCACTGGCTGATACAGTGTAGTTGCAACATCTGAACAAATTCACAGTGATTAAAAAAAAAATCTCAAATAAGATCAAGTGATCTGGAAAGGACATCATCTAATGGATGAAATTATTTATATGACTAATTTAGAAACTTTAGATTATATATTTAATAGATTAGCTTTATTGAAATGAATACAACTCTAAGGATCAACGCTCTACTGGAAACTCCCTTAGAACTATGATGTGTCATTTCCAAATTTAAGAGTTTTCAAGAAAATGGTTGAGAAGAAAATGGTACAATTTGGTAAATACGGCAATAAAGTTGGATTCCAAAAAGATGTGTTCTATGATACAGGTGTATACCAGGTTAAAGATTAAGCTCTTGTTAAATTTTTCTAACACAGATGTTTCCTTCTACATATTCTTTAATTTAATATAAAATTCTACTGGGCTATGAGTTCTTTGAGGCTGAGGCTGTGCTTGCTCTCTATTATCAGCAGATCATATAATATCCAGTAGGTCCTCAAATATCAGTAACTTTTGTTGAATTGAAATAAGACTCATATTTGGTTATTAATATTTTTAGTGAAGCTTTGTATCCATGAATTTCTCTGACACCTGACTTTTAACTTTTCCTGAGTATCCAACTGAATTTAGATTTGCATTTGGTGAAAATCGGGACAGTTGTACCTAAAATGCCCTTGCAACGTGCTCCCATATTGCCTTATGCTTATCTCTGACTGTGAGACCATTTCATTCTATAACTGTGTTTATGTGTCTGTTACTTCAGCTAGCTACCTGGAGGACAGATGCTGGGTCTTTTTCATTTTTTTGTATTCCCTGCCAAGTACTATTTGCTTTGCAAATGGGGGGCTTTTAAACTTAATTAATTAAAGCTTAACATTTCGGTAATGGTAGGTAAATCACGTATTATTCTGTTCACTGATATAACAGAACTTTTATGCTTAGAAGATTAATCATAGCAATCCTTTTTTTTTTTTTTTTTTTAGATTTTACTGTATTTCAATCTTTTTTGGTGTATAGTTTGTCAGTATTCTAGAAATGCTTTAGGATTCTTAAAAATGTTAATAAGTTTAATAAGTTATTTTGCAAAATCATTGTATCAAAAAAAGAGTTAGATTTTGTTACTCAGCCTTTTCAGATCTTGTGTTATTTTATTTCTATTCTTAGGTCTAGTTCCCACCCTACTTATAAATGTATTAAAACAAAGTCATCAGAGTCCTGTACTTTACGTAATGGGCTTTCCCTGCTGTTCTACCATCAGGGAGAGTTGATGCTTCATTAGAAATAGAAGTTAAATTAAGGAATCAATTTTCTTCAGTTTTGTTTTTTCTTTTCTGAAGCTATGGTGCAGTTATGACACTAGATCAGAATTTTTTTTATAATTCAGAGAAACTGATTCATATGGAGATGGACTCTGATAGAAACCTTATTTATGCCATTTATTGACCAATGAATTCCACTTTCTAAATGAATATATTGAAAAGTTGAGTAAAGGAAAATCATTTTGAGAACATCACTAGTTTACCTTAGATTTCCTAATACTGTGGCAAATTTCAACTGCATGTTTGATACAAAGATCAGTTTTGAAAGTAGCACCTGTAACAAACCATATTACTATGCTAATGTGTTATTAAAGGCTTTTATTCTGTAATGAAAGAGGTACCCCAGACATCTTCTAATTAAAGGATATTATCTGGTAAGAAATAAAATTAAATCCATGGAATGGAGAGATGATAGCAATATTTATACAAACATTTTATATAATTAAGTCCAAATGAAAAGACTCTTACTATGTCTATGGAGTTAGATCAACCCTTCCTGTTAAACTTACCATCTTCCTTCTTCTCACAAAGCAAATGTTGTCATTCATGCCGCTTTTAATTTTCAAGCATATAGTAAGAAGCAAGATGATTCTAGAGTCATTCCTGAAGCCACGTGTGGTGTGAAAACAAAATGCTATCAGGTCTGTGAAGTGGCTATTTGAGTTCAACACAAATGAGACTAAGTCACTGTCATTTTAGACCTTCCCATGGTCTCTTCTGCCCTCTGGATGAGCTTCAAACACCCTAAAGAACTCCCTCCTTCCCCCCAACTTCTGCCCATCTCTTCTGCCTTCTGTCTACCAACCACCTTTCACTTGGGCTTCAGCCAGACTGATCTATTTGCTAATCACGCAAATGCTCCACACTCTCCTTTGGCCCTGGGCATTGGCACATGTCTGCTTTGTCTGGAGTGCTTTTGTCCTGTTTTGCTTGATTAATTCCTCATCCAGTCTAGAAGATAGTTGTTCCAAGAGTCTCTGCTCATCCCCAAAGTCGTGGTTAGTGCACCTATGATGGACCCTCCCAGGTGCATGGGGCTTCCACTGCTGCAACACTCAACTGCTCAAGGGGAAATTGATTGCCTCTTTTCTCCTCCAACTTTCTCACATGATTTCACACTCCCTGAGAGCAGGAACTATGTCTTCCTTAACTCTACTGTATCCCCAGTAGCAAGTACACTCAGTGCCTGGCCATTAGAAGGCTCTCAGTAGGTGTTACTGAATGAATGAATGATTGAATGCATGTAACCTGTTATATGTACCTGTGTTTTCTTCTGAGAAGGAGTCTATTACAAGTGTAACTATTTAAGCTTGATAAGGTATTTAATAATTGCTATTGTTGCACTTATTTTTGAAGGGTTAAGACCAAGGTTACTTATCAATTTTGTAGACTTTAGTTTTCTTTTAATGGCTTTCTAATGCTGTTTTTTGAAGTTAGAAAGAAAAAAAGAAGTCAGTCCAACTCTGTCATTTGCCTAAGATCAATACTCAATACTAAATGAATAAAATGTGGCCAGAGCTCACCACAACTTGCTTGCTTTTGTAGTTTGACGTTAAGCATGTCGTTATCTAAATATACCTAAAGGATCTCATTACCCAAACCAGTCCTTCAACATAAATGACCCTCCAGCTTTGGCTACCCAAGCACTGTGATGGAGCAAAGACTTACTACAGTTAATTTTGGAGCTATAATAGATGAATGAATTACATTTTAAAAACATGACTTTTATTACAATTTTCACTATATGAATTTCTTTTGTAATAATGAGAATGGACATTTTCATGTAGATTTCATTTCATGTAGATGTAGAAGCCTACCATCATTCTGTGGTGCAGTAGGACAGGGTGTTACAGACCACTGGGGTACCCATAACATAATTTTGCATTTATTGGAGTTCTTTTGACATCACTTTCTTTATATTAATTTCTTACTTCTAACATAAAAATTATTAATTTCCCCAATACTTTGACTTTATGGAAAAGAACTTTAAAAAGTTCTAATTCTTAGTTACCCTTATCTTTTGGGCAAAATAGAAATAAAAGGTGTAAAAATAATTTTCCCAGTGAATAAGGTGAATTATTTTGAATATCTTTATCTTTGCTGATGGAAGCCTGCCTTCTGGAAGTAGCATTAGGTTAGCACTCTAGGGCCTCTGTCCATTTGCATCTGTTCCACATTGCATGGCATTAATGTTCTTAGCATATACTGGGGTGGCCTCACCTCTCCCAGGATCTCTGTCCACAGTTATCTCCTCCGTATATAGTATAACATTCTCAGCTTGTATGGGGATTACCTTGCCTCTTAAGCATAGTTTGTCTGGATGGAACACCCAGCACAGAGTCAGGGCATTTTGGTCCCACATGAGAAGGTCAGCCTGAACTCCTGCATTCCTTTCAAGTTAATTTTAAAATCTGTCTTCTTTACTTGCCTGATGATGATACCTTATGAAAGCACGGTTGATGGGAACAAGTAGTATAAATTAAGTTAGCCTTTCTATAGCTATTGTTTTTCACAATATATAACAAAACTCTGTTATAAAACTACAATAATTATGAGATTTTAATTTCATTGAACTTAATTTTGTGTTCTCCTATTAAAGCATAGACTCATTGTCCTTATTGGAAAGAGTTCTGTTTTAATGATCAAGAAAGCAATAGGTATTGCTAAGAAACCAGTAACTGTAATTTTATTTCTGAATGAAGGCAAGAACTACCCAAAAAGAATTGGAATAGTCTTGGCTTAAATAAAACTTCTTATTTGCAAGCAGAAAGTGTTTAAAATTATTTGTACTGTTTAGTAAATTAATTAAGTTTTATTAGATAAGTAGCATTTTGATATTTTATATATATATATATATATATATATATATATATATATATATATATTTAAAGGACGCAGGATACCAGTTTTTTACAGTGATGTATTAAATAAATGGGCATTTCTTGAGCTATGCTTCAGGGAACACTAGTGTCCTGAGAACTGTTAATAGGTGTTTTGAGAAAAAAAAGAATTTCTTGGCTAAATTAGATTGTTAAATGTTGCAAGCTAAATTACCGTCGTAACTGTTCACAGTTTGCACTGGCATTTTAAAGGCTCTAAGAGCTACCAAAGTAAAGAAACCTGTTTAACCATGTTCAATCTAGAATTTTTTAAACTTCTTAAAAAGTTTTTTAACCTTAATGGTCATTATTGTATAAATTCAGAAAATCACATAAATGCACAGCTTAATGATTTGTAAGATGTACATCCTGGTAACCACCATCCAGGTTAGGACATAGAACATTCCCAGCCATCTTATGTACTTTCCATGTGCTCCCTCTTTCCCTCCCAATCAAACTTTACCACTACCAACCCTACAAAAAGGAACCACTGTCCTGGCTTCTTTGGTAATCTATTTCTTACACTTCTTTTCCTCACAAATGCCATGTAATTTAGTTTTGTCATTTAATATATGTCTTTAAGCAGTTAAAAGTCCCTCTCTCTCTTTTTGTATAAATATATATGTAATATTTATAAATATAAATGTAAATCAAAAATGTATATCCAACATCTTGGATTAGCTGTCTACTTCACATACCATCTGATTGTGCTGGTCTTAGTCAGTAAAAGTCAGGTGTCAGAGATAGGAGTTACAGTCCATTCAGGACAGAAGGCCTGATATGGCTCCCTCCAAGGCAGCTATAAAGAGTTCTTTGTCTGCTGTCTTTTCCAATATGCATAATCTCCTAGTTTCAGGACATGGGGCATCTGATCTTCATCCAGAGATAGATAACGGTGATAAGCTTCAGGAACAAACCTAGAATGTCCTTTTAATAAGTCAATTAAACTTTACAATAATGTAATATCACAACAGGGAGCCATCTGGAAAGTGAGTCTTAGACAGTAAATACAAAAACCTCAAAGACAGCAACACTAGAACTTAATATCCACTAAAAACTAATTTCTTCTCTCCAAAATTACCCAAATGTCTACCAAATATAGCCAAATTAAGACTAATTTGTCTGCAAAATAAGTCTGGTTCAATAAACTTGGCCTGATTATTTACATAAGTGTAATTGATCATACAGACTCTTAAGTTGGCCTTGCTGGAACTTTTTATAAAGAATCTCAAATCGAACTTTTAAAAGGCCTCTCAAGGCCGGAAAGGTCATGCCAACGGCTTGCCATTAGATTCTGCCTGTGATATGTATAGATTTGGATGAATTCCTCTCTTCTTGAGGTCTCTCAAATATCTTGAGATTTCCGCACCTGTCAGGAGGTGGCCTTTCTTATTCACCTGATAATGCTGCTGGGAACCTAAGTGTTTCCAATTTCTGGAGGGATCAGGTAGGGAGAAAAGATAAATGTTTCAATTCTGCTCACAAAGGTATACTTTACCAAACTACTCTAAGTCATAATTCACATAAGGGTAAAGATTTCCTTATCTCTGGAAAATAAAGATTAAATAGCCCTATGTTACTAATTCTTGTTGATCTTTTTTTAGCAGTTTATGAAGCCATCAGTTTTTCTATTAGAATTCTTTAACTTCTTAGGCAGTTCAGTGGTGTGATCTGAAAGTTATCAGAAACCTGTACTTGTCAAATGTCCTTTCTATGAATCTTCTTGACAATGAAGCATTCTTTGCAAAAGCATCAGAGTATAACAATAACTGTCTATAAATGACAAAAAGCTCAAAAATGCACTGTTAAAGCCCTGATTACAATGTATTTGATAAAATAAACTTGGTTACCACTATGACATACAACATTTTAAGATAACTAGACTCATAACTGAAAACATTATACCAGGACATGTTTAAATTTTAGAAGTTTTATATAGTTTCTGGAACATTTATATTAATGGCATTTACCTGTTTGGCATAACCCAAGAAGGATTATCACCACTCATCTGACAATGTGTCCCATGTAATTTAACATAGCAAATAAGCTTAATTAGTTTAATGTAGATTTCTGGGCTCTCAGAAGCATCACAAAGCTTAGCTGAGGGTCAAAAGAACTCAGAATTTGATGCTTGGGAAGTTTTTCAAAAGTATCAGAAAGGTTTTAAAACACTTGGTCAAATAGGATCATAGGTCACTGTGAAACAATACTTATTCACTTAACCAAAGTGGCAATAAAAGATTTCAAGGACAAATATAGAAAGTTACAACAAATTACTTAAAAGGTAAAGAACTTTATAATCTGTTACCAAAAGAACATCAATAATCTAAGAAAACTTTGTTCTCATAACAGAGAAAGAAACAAAATTCAGGTTTTGCACCATCTTACCTTTAATATTAAAATCCATTTACTCAACTAAATTTATTCTAATCTTAGTCAGTCCTGACCACACACTCCTTTCTAAACCCCCCCCCCTTTTTTTTCTCACAAACCTTCTACATCTTTCTATATCCGTGTGAATTTGTACCTTATTTTCTTTCCTATTTAGAAATAACCAGCTTTAGGACAAAATTAATTTCTTTTCCCTTAACAAAATGTATTCCCATTCCTTATACCTTCTTTTTTCCTTGTATTCAAAGATGTTTTCCTCCTTAATTTTCAGTAGTTTTAGTTACATATTTTAATTAGAATTCTTAACCTTTAAAAAACGTAATTTCTTAGGAAAATTAAGAATGCAATTATGAACTGTCTTTTATGTTAGCATTCCATAAATTGGCAAACTTATAAATACTATTTATCGTTTCTAAAAGACACGTGTTCTTTTATAGAGCTTGTTTTTCAATGTGACACCAAACATATTTATTAATAGTCCTAAATCTCTTTAGTTTCTCTGTAAAAGGAAACCTATGTTCAATAATTAATGTTCCAGTGTCTTATTTTATTTTGGACTGACCTAGATATTTAATAAACTTCCATCATTTAACTTCATTTATCAAGACTATAAAGTTTAAAGCTAAAAAAATTCTGGAAACTATTTTTAAGCAAACATACTATAAACAAATTTTTCTTAAAAAATTTACCTAAAAACTCTTAACCTATTTACATTTAATTTACTTATAAAAAGTTTATCATACTAAGTTATTTTTCTTGCTGACAAATTTGTAACAGAAATAATAAGACCTTATTTGACTTTTAGTAAACCTAGGTACAATCAAAGTATTATACTTAATGTTAATGACTCTAAAGACATGTCTACATTAATTAAACCAACAAACATAAACTTGTTTTTATTCATTAAAAATTAATCCTAGATCACATAATCCTGATATTCATTTGGGTTATTTTCTATTTCTGAGTTTTTTTGTTTTGGTTTTTGTGTTTTTGCGGTACGCGGGCCTCTCACTGTTGTGGCCTCTCCCGTTGCGGAACACAGGCTCCGGACGCACAGGCTCAGCGGCCATGGCTCACGGGCCCAGCTGCTCCGCGGCATGTGGGATCTTCCCGGACCGGGGCACGAACCCGTGTCCCCTGCATCGGCAGGCGGACTCTCAACCACTGCGCCACCAGGGAAGCCCTATTTCTGAGTTTTTATATAAACACATAATTTCCTTTAAGCCAATTAAATGGAGCTCTTTTACAAATTAATTTAGGCAATACCACACATAGATATATGTGTGTATTATGTTTGTGTGCGTGTTTGTATACACACACGTAGACACAGAGACCCCATAGTTCACATAGCAATATTTCTGCCATGAGTCAGGTTCAATAATATAAAAATCATCAGTTACAAATGAGGTTGTATTTGGATTGGGTTTCTGGTGGATGAAACAAATCAAGGTCATCTGTTTAGATGGCTAAACCCTTTTCACTAATGTTTATGGAGAAGACACTGAAGATCTGTATTTGTCCTTGACAAGTCAAGTTCCAAATGACCTATCACCCTTTCCTTTTTTCTTTTGATAAGACTTAACTTCCTGAAATTTGTATTTTAAAAAGATCACCCGGGGGCTTCCCTGGTGGCGCAGTGGTTGAGAGTCCGCCTGGCGTGGCAGGGGACACGGGTTCGTGCCCCGGTCAGGGAAGATCCCACATGCCGCGGAGCGGCTAGGCCCGTGAACCATGGCCGCTGAGCCTGCGTGTCCGGAGCCTGTGTTCTGCAACGGGAGAGGCCACAACAGTGAGAGGCCCAAGTACCGCAAAAAAAAAAAAAAAAAAAAAAAAAGATCGCCTAGATAAGAGATCCTGGAATAGACCAAGTAGAACATTTACATCTCAAAGGCATAGGAGGAGAAATGCAAGCAAGTTTCTCCTAGGAGTTTTGTTCCCTAAAGGCCACTTTTATTTTTTAAATATTTATGTATGTATGTATGTATGTATTTATTTATTTTTTACTTACAAGCTTCTTAAATAGAGGAGGTTTTGGGAGTGATGAAAAAGATTAATGGGGTTTGAACTGTTTCTGGAGACACACTACTAGTTCTGTAAAGACTAGATTTATAAAACAATAACAGCTGTTTTTAATTCTTCAAAGAATTGGGTGGCCACCTAAATGATATCAAAGGACTGACATACCTATCTACCTATGTTGGAATGTGTTCCTTTCTCTCATTTAGTTTAGGAGAGAAGACCAAAAACAAACAAACAAAAAATCCTATCGACTTCTGAATACCAACTATGGTCACAAGTTTCGTAATATAGGTGGCCTTTCATCTTGATAATCCATTTACAAAAGTTTTTTTTTTTTTTTTTTTTTTTTTTTTTGCGGTACGCGGGCCTCTCATTGTTGTGGCCTCTCCTGTTGCGGAGCACAGGCTCCTGCAGCGTAGTCGCTCCATGGCATGTGGGATCTTCCCAGACCGGGGCACAAACCAGTGTCCCCTGCATCGGCAGGCGGACTCTCAACCACTGCGCCACCAGGGAAGCCCCATTTACAAAAATTTTTGAGGATCCTTTCAAGGTTCAAGAAGTTCTTTAACTATGGCCTTTTGTTCAGCCTTGACCTGAAAAGGATCACCTACAGCCTCAAGTGGCCCCATTTCTAAAGGTAACCTTTTAATAGCGTTTTCAGAGTGAAAAGGCAATTCAGATAGAAGATTACTAGAATAAGTACTCAAGGGATAGAGGGCATCTTCTATGTCAGGTTATAGTTTTTTGTTTTAGGTACCTCTTATATTATTTTATTATTATTTTAATTAATTAATTAATTAATTATTTTTTGGCTACATTGGGTCTTCATTGCTGCGTACGGGCTTTCTCTAGTTTCAGCGAGTGGGGCCTACTCCTCATTGCGGTGTGCGGGAATCTCATTGTGGTGGCTTCTCTTGCTGTGGAGCACGGGCTCTAGGTGTATGGGCTTCAGTAGTTGTGGAATGTGGGCTCAGCAGTTGTGGCTCGTGGGCTCTAGAGCTCAGGCTCATTAGTTGTGGCACGTAGGTTTAGTTGCTCCACGGCATGTGGGCTCTTCCCAGACCAGGGCTCGAACCTGTGTCCCCTACATTGGCAGGTGGATTCTTAACCACTGCACCACCAGGGAAGTCCCTATATTATTAATCTTCCATTAGCTTTCTACAAAAAATCCTTAAATGAGGCTAATTTGAAATTACAAAACCTTTGAGGCTTCTGCATACCAATTAAAATAGGTATAAGAGTTTAAAATGAGAGCTCTTTAAAATTTTAGCTCCATTTTAAAACGAAGTCTTTCTATTTAAATCAAAGGATCCAAAGAGCTAACCCTACACATATTTTCTCCTGCTAATCTAATTTTAGAAAAGAGAAACACTCTTACCATTACTGTCCCCAGTAGACCCTGAAGGCAGGGATCCAGGAGACTGACATGGTAAGAATTCTTACCTTCTGTTGACTTTGAGCATGCAAAAATCAATTTTGGAATGCCAAAAGAACCCCATCTTGGCCATTTTAGGACAAGATTTCCTTTAAGTCCCAATTTGTAAGTAGTTGCAAGTATCAGTTCTGTAAGTGTTATACATAAACCCAGCATGTATCCTAACAGGTGGCTGTCCACCAGGGAGCTGTTTGTCCTTTGAGGTAAAATTTCCTGTTATTAATTTGGTAGCTTAATTTAGATATGAGATATGATCTGAACAATTTTCTGAGGACAGTGTGGGGGATCGGATCTGTGCTGCTTCTGAGTTAGCCCCCAAGGAGTTATCCTTGGGTTGGTTTGACTCTTTTATGTGTCTCAGTTTCTCCTTCCAACAGTCTGAAACTGCTGTGGGTGCTTGGAGCACTAGGTGATCAGTTTATCTTGTGTGTCCTCGGAGGAGCATTATTTGCTTAAGTTGTGGTGGGGTTCCCTGTGGGACTACTGCACATTACAAGGATTAATCCTCAGACACTTCCACTGTGTTCTCAGTCACCTGAGGATACCTTGTAGTTGGAAGGAGTAAATGTCCCTCGTTCTTCCTGAATAATGCTTTTATAGAGGGGACAGAAAGCTGGGATGGCTCTAGTAAACAAAGAGTCCATGACCTGTCATTGGCTGTGTCCTTGCCAGGAAAGTAGTGGAGTCTTTCTTCTTCCTGTTGGGCTCTGCTATCGTCACAGGGCAGGACAGCTCCCCCTTCTGGTTTTCCCAACTCTATTTAATTGAGGTTTCTGTTTATTAATTTTTTACACTTACAAAATGGTAACATCTACTCTTTTCAGATTTTCCTCTGTCTGTAGCCTCTCAAAAATAATCAGCCCAGAATAATAAATTTTCCAAACAAGCATATTTTGGTGAGGCTCATTTTGCTTCCCTCCAATAGTGACCAAGACAGAGTTAGTGTTTCCCCTCAGCTTGACTAAACTTTAGACAGACTTTTTCTTCACTCTAGACCCCTGACCTCTCTTTTCTTAGAACACTTACTTTAGACAACTTGTAATTATAATTTTTTTCTATGATCCTTTGAGATGTAAATCTTTTTAAAACCCTCTTGTTAGTTTTACAGCCTAGGATTGTCTTTCAAAGGAAGCCATGCCTTTGAAATATAATCATTTAGGAAGCTAGTGCTGCCATCTCTCAGTCTCTGTGGAAAGGTAGGAGCTTAATTTCAGTGGGCAGTTTACTTCAAGTGAAACCGAGCAGGACCCTGTAGCTCTCCTGGGTACAAATCTTTTCTGTGTCCCCCATTTCTTGTTTGTAGGAAATAGGCTTCATTCAGCCTCCATGACTTTCCCTGAGTTCCAAAGGGCAGGTTCAACCTGTTGCTAATCAGGGAAGGGAGGGGATACTGAAACAAGGGAGGAGCATTCAAGAAACAATAGAGCAACTATTAAAGTAGGGTCCTGGTTCATCTTCAAGGAATATACATAACAATATCTTTGAGTTCTGTAGGAACTAAGGTGCACACCCAGGTGGAGAATGGCAACTTTAGGCTGAGCACAAGATTTCGTGAGCACTGTCCTGTTACCTCACCACTAGCCAATCAGAAAAAAATCCCAAACCCTGCAGCTCTCACCTCAAATTTTGCTTATAAAATCATTTTCCCCAAAACCATTGGGGAGGTTGGGGTTTTTGAGGTTGATCCCACCATTATCTTTGCTTCACCCCACAATAAACCTTTCTCTGCTCCAAACTCCGATGTTTTGGTTTATTTGGCTTCACTGTGCAATGGGCTCATGACTTGGATCAGTAACACAAGTTGTAAAATTACCTCCTGACAAGAAGATATGAGAAACTTTACTTTTCCTTTGATTAAAAAAAAAATAGTAAATACACTTTTCCGACCACAATGCTATGAGACTAGATATCAGTTACAGGAAAAGATCTGTAAAAAATACAAACACATGGAGGCTAAATAATACACTACTTAATACACTGAAGAAATCAAAGAGGAAATAAAAAAATATATACCTAGAAACAAATGACAATGGAGACACGACGACCCAAAACCTATGGGATGCAGCAAAAGCAGTCCTAAGAGGGAAGTTTATAACAATACAATCATACCTTAAGAAACAGGAAACATCTCAAATAAGCAACCTAACCTTGCACCTAAAGCAATTAGAGAAAGAAGAACAAAAAAAAAAACAAAGTTAGCAGAAGGAAAGAAATCATAAAAATCAGATCAGAAATAAATGAAAAAGAAATGAAGGAAACGATAGCAAAGATCAATAAAACTAAAAGCTGGTTCATTGAGAAGATAAACAAAATTGATAAACCACTAGCCAGACACATCAAGAAAAAAAGGGAGAAGACTCAAATCAATAGAATTAGAAATGAAAAAGGAGAAGTAACAACTGACACTGCAGAAATACAAAAGATCATGTGAGATTACTACAAGCAACTCTATGCCAATAAAATGGACAACCTGGAAGAAATGGACAAATTCTTAGAAATGCACAGCCAGCCAAGAAAGAATCAGGAAGAAATAGAAAATATGAACAGACCAATCACAAGCACTGAAATTGGTACTGTGATTAAACACCTTCCAACAAACAAAAGCCCAGGATCAGATGGCTTCACAGACGAATTCCATCAAACATTCAGAGAAGAGTTAACACCTATCCTTCTCAAACTCTTCCAAAATATAACAGAGGGAGGAACACTCCCAAACTCATTCTATGAGGCTACCATCACCTTGATACAAAAACCAGACAAGGATGTCACAAAGAAAGAAAACTACAGGCCAATATCACTGATGAACGCAGATGCAAGAATCCTCAACAAAATACTAACAAACAGAATCCAACAGCACATTAAGAGGATCATACACCATGATCAAGTGGGGTTTATTCCAGGAATGCAAGGATTCTTCAATATATGCAAATCAATCATTGGGATAAACCATATTAACAAATTGAAGGAGAAAAACCATATGATCATCTCAATAGATGCAGAGAAAGCTTTCGACAAAATTCAACACCCATTTACAATAAAAACCCTTCAGAAAGTAGGCATAGAGGGAACTTTCCTCAACCTAATAAAGGGTTTGTCATAATATATGACAAACCCACAGCCAACATCGTCCTCAATGGTGAAAAACTGAAAGCATTTCCTCTAAGATCAGGAACAAGCCAAGGTTGTCCACTCTCACCACTCTTATTCAACATAGTTTTGGAGGTTTTAGCCACAGAATCAGAGAAGAGAAGGTAATAAAAGGAATCCAAATCAGAAAAGAAGAAGTAAAGTTGTCACTGTTTGCAGATGACATGATACTATACATAGAGAATCCTAAAGATGCCACCAGAAAACTACTAGAACTAATCAATGAATTTGGTAAAGTAGCAGGATACAAAATTAATGCACAGAAATCTCTGGCATTCCTATACACTAATGATGAAAAATCTGAAAGTGAAATCAAGAAAACACTCCCATTTACCATTGCAACAAAAAGAATAAAATATCTAGGAATAAACCTACCTAAGGAGAAAAAAGACCTGTATGCTGAAAATTATAAGACACTGATGAAAGAAATTAAAGATGATACAAACTGATGGAGAGATATACCATGTTCTTGGATTGGAAGAATCAACATTGTGAAAATAACTCTACTACCCAAAGCAATCTACAGATTCAATGCAATCCCTATCAAACGATCACTGGCACTTTTCACAGAACTAGAACAAAAAATTTCATAATTTATATGGAAACATAAAAGACCCCGAATAGCAAAAGCAATCTTGAGAATGAAAGATGGAGCTGGAGGAATCAGGCTCCCTGACTTCAGACTATACTATAAAGCTACAGTAATCAAGACAGTATGGTCCTGGTACATAAACAGAAAGATAGATCAATGGAACAGGACAGAAAGCTCAGAGATAAACCCACGTACATATGGTCACCTTATCTTTGATAAAGGAGGCAGGAATGTACAATGGAGAAAGGACAGCCTCTTCAATAAGTGGTGCTGGGAAAACTGGACAGGTACATGTAAAAATATGAAATTAGATCACGCCCTAACACCATACACAAAAATAAACTCAAATGGATTAAAGACCTAAGTGTAAGGCCAGAAACTATCAAACTCTTAGAGGAAAACATAGACAGAACACTATGACATAAATCACAACAAGATCCTTTTTGACCCACCTCCTAGAGAAATGGAAATAAAAACAAAAATAAACAAATGCAACCTAATGAAAGTTCAAAGCTTTTGTACAACAAAAGAAACCATAAACAAGACCAAAAGACAACCCTCAGAATGGGAAAAAATATTTGCAAATGAAGCAAGTGACAAAGAATTAATCTCCAAAATTTATAAGCAGCTCATACAGCTCAATAACAAAAAAAACAAACAACCCAATTCAGAAATGGGCAGAAGATCTAAATAGACATTTCTCCAAAGAAGATATACAGACTGCCAACAAACACATGAAAGAATGCTCAACATCATTAATCATGAGAGAAATGCAAATCAAAACTACAATGGGATATCATCTCACACCAGTCAGAATGGCCATCATCAAAAAATCTAAAAACAATAAATGCTGGAGAAGGTGTGGAGAAAAGGGAACCCTCTTGCACTGTTGGTGGGAATGTAAATTGATACAGCCACTATGGAGAACAGTATGGAGGTTCCTTAGAAAACTACAAATAGAACTACCATATGACCCAGCAATCCCACTACTGGGCATATACCCTGAGAAAACCATAATTCAAAAAGAGTCATGTACCAAAATGTTCATTGCAGCTCTATGTACAATAGCCAGGGGATGGAAGCAACCTAAGTGTCCATCATCAGATGAATGGATAAAGAAGATGTGGCACATATATACAATGGAATATTACTCAGCCATACAAAGAAACAAAATTGAGCTATTTGTAATGAGGTGGATAGACCTAGAGTCTGTCATACAGAGTGAAGTAAGTCAGAAAGAGAAAGACAAATACCGTACACTAACACATATATATGGAATTTAAGAAAAAATAAATGTCATGAAGAACATTGGGGTAAGACAGGAATAAAGACACAGACGTACTAAAGAATGGACTTGAGGATATGTCCATTGAGAATATGTCCAGAAGGAAAAATATTTAAATAGAGGATATGGGCAGGCGGAAGGGTAAGCTGTGACAAAGAGAAGAGAGAGGCATGGACTTATATACACTACCAAATGTAAGGTAGATAGCTAGTGGGAAGCAGTCGTGTATCACAGGGAGATCAGCTAGGTGCTTTGTGACCGCCTGGAGGGGTGGGATAGGGAGGGTGGGAGGGAGGGAAACACAAGAGGGAAAGATATGGGAACATATGTATATGTATAACTGATTCACTTTGTTATAAAGCAGAAACCAACACACCATTGTAAAGCAATTATCCTCCAATAAAGATGTAAAAAAAAAAAATTAGTAAATATAGATGGTCTTTGATTCCCCCCCATCCACCCCAGTTCTTAAAAGGTTTCCCGTTCTTTGTTTCAGAAGGGCATAGTGTCAGAATTCTATCTCAGGGCTCTTTTCTTTGTTGCTGGCTTTGCTCATCTTGTCCAGTGTGATTTTTCTTTAACAATAATATTTGATTATTATGGAGAACAATGCTAACGCAGTTGGTAGTGTTAAAAATTAACATATTAAAAAATCCAGCTGTACATATGTCTAAAACTTGAATTGTAGAGTCTACATATTTGCTGTTAGTAAATGTGATGGGATTCTGTTCATATAATGGTATCTGGATATGGTAAATAAACCTTTTATCAAATGATATATTTGTCCATAAATAAAAGTAAAATATATATATTTGTTAAGGTGGAAAAAAATGAAAAGCTAGATATTCAAACTCATGGGCAAGGAACACTGGTTTAAAAAACAAGGAAATGACTTTATTACTACTTACAAGAAAGTATTTGACCTGTATTCTTCAGATATTTCAAGTAACTGGGTATTGTTTTTATATGACACCTTTCACCCAGGAATTCCATAGGTGTCTGAAATAGCAAGGATTATAGCTGACATCTGGCAGGTGAGGAAACTGAATGCTTAAATAAGTCTTCCAAGGTCACAAATCAATTAGTGGTGGTCTTGTGCTATTTTACATCATTTGTAAACTTACTCAATGACAAAGCTAATTTTGAACGCAATATTTCAATATGATGGCTTAAGGAAAATCATTTAAACAATTAAGGAAATAACGTTTTAATCAAAGGTGTAGGAAAAATCAGTGATAAAGACTTTAAATAGATGTATATTAAAAAACACACACAAAATGTCTGTCTGTGAATATTAGAAGTCAATTTTCTAGCTTATTATTCCTTCTCATTTAAAATTGCTTTTCTTGATTGTTGTTTCCTTTTTTCTCCCTTGTAACACCTCTCTGATATGCTGATTACTTAATGGATGTTTATCTTTGTGTACACAAGTTGAGAATGTTTGTATTGTTGAATGTTGCTTTTCTAGTCTTGCTTTTAATTGAGCTACAAATGTTACACTTATGAAAGTAATAATAATCTCATTAGATTACATGAATGTGTTTGCAATATAAAAACCTAAGTATTGAGGAAGTAAAGTTTTTTTTATAGAAAATGTGATATTATTTGTAAAAACAAACTGATATTCAGGCATTTTACAATAATTATAAAAGTTTCCTGACAGCCAATATTGCTCAGAAATTAAATTAGAAGTTTCTTTACAACTATGATTGGAAGATTCATTAGTACTGACCAAGATCTATTTTGTTTAAGAATGTGAATCCTTTACCTTTTATGGTTACACTTAGTTTGAATTACTGGAAAAGGATTTAAAAATTCTGAAAGTGTATTGGCTACACTGCCTTTATTCGTGTTTTAAAAAGTGTTCTTTTATTTTTAGGAACAGTAGTAGCTTTGTAATATACTTTTTTACTTCTTCAACTTATATGCTAGTTAACTATTAATTATAGCATAGGTAATTCAGATTAGTTTTTTTTCCAAAGTAGTTCCATAGGGTGATCTTTGAAAAAAGAAGTCCAATATTTTATTAGAAATTTATTGCACAGTTGCCAGTCCTCCTGACTCTACCTCTTTCTCAGAAGCTGCTGCAGCCACCAGCTCTGAGCAGGCTCTGGATAACTTAGGGTAAATGTAATCTGACAGCACTTTTCCTCAAGCCCTATCCACATACTTCTCACAGCAGTTGGCCTTCCATAACCACAGGTTCAATGAACAAATGATCAAAAATATTTGAAAAGAAATTCCAGAAAATTCCAAAAGGCAAAACTTGAATTTGTCACTATTTCTGTAGCATCTACACTGTATTTACAACTTTTTTTTTTTTGGGGGGGGGTATGTGGGCCTCTCATTGTTGTGGCCTCTCCCGTTGTGGAGCACAGGCTCCAGACGCACAGGCTCAGCGGCCATGGCTCACGGGCCCAGCCGCTCTGCGGCATGTGGGATCTTCCCGGACCGGGGCACGAACCTGTGTCCCCTGCATCGGCAGGCAGGCGGACTCTCAACAACTGCGCCACCAGGGAAGCCCTATTTACAACTATTTACATAGCATTTACATTGCATTAGGTATTATAAGTAATCCAGAGATGTTTTAAAATATATGGGAGGATATGCATACTACACCATTTTATATAAGGGGCTTGAGCATTTGTGGATTTTGGTATGCAGGGGATGGGGGTGATGGGGCCCTGGAAACAATCCCCTGTGCATACGGAGGGATGACTCGCTATCCTCTGTGCTCCTCTGACGTTACAGCGTGGACTGTTTGAGAAAACTCACTTGTATTCACACATTTAAATTCTGGAAATACTGGGGATGTTGATACCTGTGAAATCACCCTAGACTAACAGGGTCTGAAGTCTGGAAAATGAGGGCTTTCCCCTTAAATCCCCTAAGTGTAGAGTTTTTTCAGCGGCCATGGCTCACGGGCCCAGCCGCTCCGCGGCATGTGGGAGCTTCCTGGACCCGGGCACGAACCCGTGTCCCCTGCGTTGGCAGGCGGACTCTCAACCACTGCGCCACCAGGATAGCCCTAGAATTTTAAGACTAATTTCATAAGCCATCTCAGATGCCAGAGAAAACTAGGACTAGTTGCTCACAGTTACAAATTTGTAATGAGACCTTTTATTAGTGTTTTCTAGTTTTTCATACCTGCTTCCTGAGATTAAAGCTCTGCTTTGGGGGAGAATGAAGGATAAGATGTGCATGTAGATATTTTTGGCAGATGCTATTCTAACTTCCTCAATTAATTAATAAAATGTGTTTATCATACTGGAGGCTCTGAATAGTCCTGTACTAAATAAACATGTTTAGCTTTGTGAATCTTAGAATTTCTCAAAGTTAGCACACCACAAATGCCCACTTTCACCACATAACAACTATTTCTATTGTAACACCTTGAGAAATGTTGACCTCAAGTTGAGGAACAGAATGCTATGTGAAAAGCATGGATTTCATTTGGCAAGTCCTAGCTCTGCTCGCATTTCAGTTTAATATCAATCACACTGAAACAGGGGAAAGGCTCACCCTGTTGCTTACTCTTCTGTGGAAAACAATCTTCCCATATAGCCTAGACCTACCTACATCTTCAAGGCTATTATCCAAAGGGCTAATGATTCTGATTTCAGCCCTTATTGCTTGTCCCTAACAACTCAATAAAAATGGTAATTTTTTAGATTAATTGATAAAAAGAATACTTAAATAATTATGCTGTGTCAGGCATTATGGAGAATTCTTTATGCCCTCAAGAAGCTTAAAAATTAAAAAAATATATACATATATGGGGCTTCCCTGGTGGCGCAGTGGTTGAGTCCGCCTGCCAATGCAGGGGACACGGGTTCGTGCCCCGGTCCGGGAGGATCCCGCATGCCGTGGAGCGGCTGGGCCCGTGAGCCATGGCTGCTCAGCCTGCGTGTCCGGAGCCTGTGCTCCGCAACAGGAGAGGCCACAACAGTGAGAGGCCCACGTACCGCAAAAAAAAAAAATATATATATATATATATATGTATACATATATATAAGTAAAAGTTGTGGTAGCTTTTTTACTATTTATAACATCCTTTTCCTCGACTTCCAGCCACATGGAAGATGGCACTTCTGTACCCCTTAAAGTTAGCTGTGGCTGGGTGCCTTCCTTTGATCAATGAAGGTGAGAAGAAATGACATGTGACACTGGTAGGGGAAAGCCTTTGATTTCAGATACTCAATTCCTGAGGCAGCTATTTCTCAGAAATTGTGACAGCAGCAGTTTATATGGAGAAAACAAAGATGGAATCAAACAGAATACAGAGCCAACAGGTGGAGAACAGTTGTCCTGGAGATTCACTTGGAAACACTGCAGACTTGGCCTGAATGAAATACTGTATTAAAACATTTTTTTTGTTACTGCAGCTTGACTTAGCCTGTGCAAACTAATGTAATGAAGAGGATAACAAAGAAGCAAGTAGGTATTACTTGTCAAGAACTGTGAAGGTCTGAGATTGTATCTTACATAGAGGCTAACAAGTTAGCCAACTACAGTTTAATGGATGCAGGCAGAAGATACCAGACTCTTGGGTCAGAAACAATGACAGCAGCCAGAGTATCAACACTTGTACCAGTTCCCTGAGCCTCAATTCCCACGGGGAAGCACAAAGAGCAGAAGATAATACCTGTGCACACAGTGGGATGTGGTATAGAACAAGAGCTCTGAGTTTAGAGAGTCTGATTTTCTTCTAAGGGTCAGTGGGCCTGCTTGACCTCTGTCCTGAAGGGAGATGTTATTATACTACATATGACTATGTCATATGAGTATGGAGAAAAATCTTCTCCAAAGGGAATCACTATCTCCATCTTCCAAACCTGGCAACAAACTTGCCCTTGGCTCCAGAAGGAGACACTGTGTCTATCTTTCCAAGACTGTTCATATGCAAACTTGCTTGAAGAGACAGTTTAGCACGAAGACAGTCAGTGCCTCTGCCTCTAGGATGCCCAGAAACATGGGAGAATCACAGAAAATTGTCTCTCAACAGTACTTGAGGTAATTTCCAAATAACTTATTCATTCATTTATATATAAATATTTATTGTATGTTTAGTATGGACCAAGTGCTCTTCCAGGCTCTGGAGATTGAATAACCAAGATTGAAAAAGATTCCTGCTCTCAGGGAACTTATATTGCAGTGTGGAGACTCAAACAACAAATACAAAGCAATTATAAATAGTGATAATAATTTTAAAAATACAGAGCAATAAAATGGAGAGTCATTTGAATGCAAGAACAGGCCACTTTAAGGGAAAAGTAGGTCTCTCTGAAGAGGAGGCAGCACTGGATTAAGAATTGAGTGACAAGAAAGATCTAAGTATCGATAGGGGAAGATCTGGGATAAGGTTACTCCAAACAGTGGTGGAATGAATTTAGCTTTTATGAGGAGAGGAATTCTGCTACTGTTATCATTAGCACTACCAATTACTACAACTACTATAGCAACAGCAAGATGGTGGATCTCTTCTAATCATTTTGCATGTTGACATGAGAAGACTAATGCTCAAAGAAGAAGGAGAGTGGTGATGATTAAGCAAAGTGTGAAGGAGGAGAAAGTGGTGTGAAATAAGGTCAAAATCATGGTAATGGCCAGAGGAGAGAGGAGAGATGACAGGTTTGAGGTTGTAGTGATGTCAAATCTTTCCAGGAAAGGTGGATTCTGAGCAAGATTTAAATAGGCAAAGAGAAGGGGATGAGGGTATGATGGGTCTGGAATCTTATAAATGGAAATAATGGGCAAAGGGAAGACCCAGGGCAGTGCAACGAATGATGAGGGAGAAGTTAAATGTGTATTTGTGACTCCGTTTATGGTTCAGGTGTATGATTATATGGGTTGGTTGTGGAAGACAGGGCTGGGAAGAGTATTTAATTGTATTTAGGAGGCAAACAATCCTTATGAGATATAGGCCCAGAATTCATGTGTCATAGATAAATCTACTGGTGGCAGGATTTTTTAGATGAGATTGATTCGACGTGGAGAGACTGAGGAGACCTGGAGATTTTGTAGGAGTGACTCTGGGAAACAAATATATGTTTCTCTATCAATTCTGAATTATTTTAAAAGGCTAAACCCTAAAGCTTAGGTACAGCCTGGAAGCCTGCTCTTATTTCTTTCACCTTCCTGGAAAGGTAAGCATCCTGTGGAATGGCTTGAGTAGCTTTGCTCTAAAGCTGCTGAAGACAAATTTTGGAATGTTACAAGTCAATGTGTTAAACATTTTGGCCAGTGTTTGAGCTGGTGATAATTCAAGCAGGAATGTGTATTGCTGCTGAACCGTTGGTCAACAGAGTGTTGGCACAATCTCTTTCCATGGATCTTTCATGAAAAAGAGTCATGTACTCCACTTCCACAGTTATTGTAAGACTTCGTTAAAGAAAAGTCTGAATTCAGAGAAAATTAGAAGCAAAGGTGAACCTTAGTTCAAGGTTTCTCAATCTTCATCATTGCTGTTATCCTAAAGTGAAAGGAAAATGAAAGACAGTGCTATTTTTCTTTTTTTCATTTTGGTAAGAACACTTGAGATCTACCCTCTTAACAAATTTTTGAGTTCAATACATTACTGTTGGCTATAGGTACAGTGTCTACAACAAATCTCTAGACCTTACTCCTCTTGCGTGATTGAAGGTTTATAATTAATAACTTTGTTTCCCGCCCTCAGAGTCCCTGGCAATCAACAATTTCACTCTTTTCTTCTATGAATTTGACTATTTTATTTAGATACTCATATAGGTGGAATAATGTAGTATTTCCCTGTCTGTGACTGGATTATTTCACTTACCATAATGTCCTTAAGACTCATCCATGTTGTTGCATATTGCAGAATTTCCTTCTTTTTAAAGAGCTGAATAGTATTCTATTCTGTATGTATACCACATTCTCTTTATCCATTCGTTCATTAATGGACATTTAGCTTGTTTCCATACCTTGGTTATTATAAATAGTGCTGCAGTGAACATAGGAGTACTTATATCTCTTTGATATCATGATTCAATTCTTTTGGATAAGTACCCATAGGTGGGTTGCTGGATCATATGACAGTTCTGTTTTTAAGATTTTGTGGAACCTCCCATACTCTGTCCCATGGCGACTGCACCATTCTACATTCCTACTAACAATGTGTGAGTGTTTCAATTTCTCCACATCCTTGCCAACACTTGTTGTCTTTTGTTTTTTTGTTAATAGCCATCCTGACAGATATGGGATATCTTATCGTGGTTTTGACTTACATTTCCCTGATGATTAGTGATATTGAGCATATCAGTATAGATTGGATGAGACTCATCCACTTCGGGGAGGGCAATCTGCTTTACTCAGTCTACCTATTTTCAAAGGTTCATCTCATCCAGAAATAAACTCATAGATACACCCTGAATAAGTTTAAGTAAATATTGGGATACCTCATGACCCAATCAAGGTGACACATAAAATTAACCATCACACTTCCTAAGAAATCTTCCCTGATCTTTTCATAGAGAAGTGCTGCCTCACTTCTGTGAACTCTCACACCATATGGAGCTTATCTCCTTTTTAGTTTTGTGCAGTCAGTGCATTAGTGTTAGTTATGTATGTGACCTATCTTATCTGGCTGATGGTAAGTACTTAATATATGGTTATTATTATCCTTATGTTTGAATATTAATATGAAATCCCAGGTTCTCGCTACTCTTCTGCCCAGAATGCTGTGAAAGTTTAGCTACAGTGAAAGCAGCTAGAAAATTGATTGACTTCTTTATTTTTGAACATTAGCCTAAGTGTGTCTGAACATGCATGTGCAGTTTCTACACCTAATCCAGTTCAGAGACTGGATTTTCACTCTGGAGAGTAGAGATACTATATTGTTTCTAGCCTATGGAAAACTTCCTTCTACTTTCAAATCCATGCAAGTATTATTTTTTCTTTAAAATAATCTTTAGGTCTATTTAAATCTGTGTGATAAAACTAGATAAAAGATAGTTAAATAACATAAAGGAAAATAATGCAAGATTATTGTTGAATTTTTGTAATGACAATTGTTTTCTGTTCACTTGCACTATTTTTATTCAGGAGCACAATTAAAAGAACTTTTCAATAGCAAAAAATAAATCTTTCATAAAATAAGTGAAAGACATCAAAACTTTTGTTCTAAATATAGGCCACTAGAGATTTATAGGCACATTGTTATGTTCTTATAAGATAATTGGGGGGAAAAAGTATGGAGACTTCAATAGCATATTTATAAAACAATCCTTTACAGTGGTTTTATAAAACAGGAGAAAATCATACATATTAGGCTTTATATGTGAATACACCATTGCTGTCAGATATTTATTTTTAGACATTCTCTGAAGAAACTACTTGGAAATTCTTGAAAATTTGAATCAGATTTGGAGTTCAGGTATCTAGTTAACTATAAATGTATGTTTTGATGACTAATCTTATTGGCCCTAACCAAGATTTGACTCTCAATCTTAGATATTAATTGAAAAACATTTTGAGAACTGAAATTTAGATATTTTAATGTCTACATGAATGATGTAGAGCAAATATATTATTTGTAGATCCATTATATTTTTATTCTTATTCAATGTGAACCAAAAAGTTTCCTCTTTTGAGTATGAGGCATACTCTTTTGAGTTTGTCTATATTTTAATGTCAGTGTAACCACCTGCCTTAAAATGAGAACCTAAGGAGTGTACTGCACGGCATCATGTTCTTGACAGGGGAAGGTTATAGTTAAATTCACTTTAACCCCAGGGATGCAGGCCCAGTACTATGTGATCTGTAAGCTTCCTACCTATGAAGCCAGAAGGGATACTCAGCTGCTGCACTATAAGTGGCTTAAAAAATTATACCTTCAGATTACACATCTGCTGGAGATGAGTAAGGAGTTAGATCTTGAAGACATAATTATTTGATACTTCCTTGTGCCACCCATTATGATTCATTCACAACAGGAGATAGCACAATAGACAATATTGAACAGAATTTGCACCTAGGTTTCTTCCTACAGGGTGCTTAAAAGTGGTGCATGACTCAGAAGCTTAGTCAAATGGTCTCTTATATTAGTCCGTTGAGACAAATACTTGTAGACCTCCTTGAAAACTTTTTAAAAAAGAATCACCCACATGATTTCTTATTCTCTAGTTATTTGGCTAGAACATTTTCTTTTTTTGCGGTACGCGGGCCTCTCACTGTTGTGGCCTCTCCTGTTGCGGAGCAGAGGCTCCGGACGCGCAGGTTCAGCGGTCATGGCTCACGGGCTCAGCCGCTCCGCGGCACGTGGGATCTTCCCGGACTGAGGCACGAACCCGTGTCCCCTACATCGGCAGGCGGACTCTCAAACACTGCGCCACCAGGGAAGCCCCTAGAACATTTTCAATGTTCAAATTGGAAAAGGTAAAATAGAATATTGCCTGTATTTTTGTCTCTAGTTTGGGTAGGAGCCTATTATATATCTAATATAATATATACCTAAAGATACTTTTTTCCTCTTCTTCATCCAGTTCACAACCAGAAATTATAGCTGTAGTCATGATTAGAGGAATCATGGAGCTAACATTTACTGATCATTTACTATGTGACAGGCACTGGCTACTGCTTCATATACATTTTCTCACTGAAAGGTCCCAGCTATTCTATGCCTAAGGTTCTATATTTTACAGAAGAGAAAACTGAGGCTCAGAAAAATGAAGAACTTGGCTGAGGTTCAAAAGCCAGTAAGTGGTGGAGGTGAAATTTGAACCCAAGTTTATCATGTCAAATCTCCTACTTTAAAATCCTTCTGCTTCTGTAATAGAGATACTTAAGGAGATGAAAGTTGTGAATATAAACGTTAAAGAAATCATATATGTATAAAATCTGGGTGCTCAAAGTAAGGGACAATGGGAGAATATTTGTCTATAGAGCTTAGCTTCAGATACACTGTAAGAGGAAGACTGGTAATAGGGAGGATGAGAGTAAAATTTTGTTGACATTTTTGGTGCACTGGTGAAGGAGTACCACCTCTAGAGGTACTGATTGGTACTTTCCATTACTGAAGCAATATGAACTTATGTCTTATAGGGTCATCGGAGAATGATACAGAATTATATTTTGCAAAAATACAGAAATAAAAACATAATTAAAAACACCATGCTATGTTATTTTTAGTCAAAGAAGTTGTTTAAAAAGATGAAAAACACCATGAATGTCTTTTATTTTGTGTCTAAGCCTCCTTTTTTAAAACATTACTAGGCTCATTTTATTTTTCTATTAGAAGTTATTCCAACCTGAAGAGTATACATTGTATTTTCTTCCATCATCATTGCAACAAAAATTAAAAGTTGTAGTTTTCATGAGTGGATAACACTATTGCAGTGTCTTGCAAAAAATAATAAGTTGAGAGAAGCACAGGCTGGGAAAAGAAATGCCAAGATGTCATGGTGCTGACAATAATACTATAGTGACAGGATGAGTGATGCTGAGGGTTCTGGTGGCAGGTGCAGTTATCTTAAACTGCCAGGCTAACAAACTGAATTACTACCTGGGTTGCAAACATATTACTTAAGTCTTAGAAACCCCAGAGTAGTTCTGTATTTATTAGGTATTAGAAAGGGGAGCCACACAACTTGTTATAATGTGGGGAATATCTTTTTTTTTTCTCTTTCTCTCTCACACCTCACTCCATAAGATAGATGTGCATTCATATATTATGTGAAAAGATCAGAAGAGGGAACTTAATGAAAGACTCTAAATTTTGCTTAAGGGAAAAACCATATTTCCCTGGTACCTTTCTGTTTTAGGTCAAAATCATATAAGGGTTAAGTGTTTGCCCGGGAATAGGGGCAGGGAACAGGGAATGAGGAAAGATTATAAAAGGACAGAAGGAAATTTTGGAGGATAATGCATATGCTCATTGTCTTGATAGTGATGGTATTTACATGGGTGTGTAAACATATGTCTAACCTTCTCAAAATTTATATTTCAAGCATCTGCAATTTACTGTATGTCAATTACTCTTCAACAAAGCTGTTAAAAAAAAACCCACATAAGAATTATGGCAGATAAACTGACTGTATTTCTCAATTAAACCTAATCTGCCTCTGTATGTATAAGACGTGGTTCATAGGTCCATAGCTCCTGCCTGTGTTCTCCAAGAATATTGTAGTTTGTTCTTTTTTATAACTTATAATTGCTTTACAATGTTGTGTTAGTTTCTGCTGTATAACAAAGTGAATCAGCTATAGGTATACATATATCCCCATATCCCTCCCTCTTGTGTCTCCTTCCTACCCTCCCTATCTCACCCCTCTAAGTGGTCACAAGGCTATTAGGTCTATTTAGGTCTTCTGCCCATTTTGGGGTTGGGTTTTATGTTTTTTTTGATATTGAGCTGCATCAGATGCTTGTATATTTTGGAAATTAATCCTTTGTCAGTTGCTTCGTTTGCAAATATTGTCTCCCATTCTGAGGGTTGTCTTTTCGTCTTGTTTATGGTTTCCTTTGCTATGCAAAAGCTTTTAAGTTTCATTAGGTCCCATTTGTTTATTTTTGGTTTTATTTCCATTTCTTTAGAAGGTGGGTCAAAAAGGATCTTGCTGTGATTTACGTCACAGAGTGTTCTATGTTTTCCTCTAAGAGTTTATAGTGTCTGAACTTACATTTAGGTCTTTAATCCATTTTGAGTTTATTTTTGTGTATGGTGTTAGGGAGTATTTTAATTTCATTCTTTTACATGTAGCTGTTCAGTTTTCCCAGTACCACTTATTGAAGAGGCTGTCTTTTCTCCATTGTATATTCTTGCTTCCTTTACCAAAAATAAGGTGACCATATGTGCGTGGGTTTATCTCTGAGCTTTCTATCGTGTTCCATTGATCTATATTTCTGTTTGTGTGCCAGTACCATACTGTCTTGATTACAGTAGCTTTGTAGTATAGTCTGAAGTCAGGGAGCCTGATTCCTCCAGCTCCATTTTTCTTTCTCAAGATTGCTTAGGCTATTTGGGGTATTTTGTATTTCCATACAAGTTGTGAAATTTTTTATTCTACTTCTGTGAAAATGACGTTGGTAGTTTGATAGGGATTGCATTGAATCTGTAGATTGCTTTGGGTGATATAGTCATTTTCACAATGTTGATTCTTCAAATCCAAGAACACGGTGTATCTCTCCATCTGTTTGTACCATCTTATTTTCTTTCATCAGTGCCTTATAGTTTTCTGCATACAGGCCTTTTTTCTCTGTAGGTAGGTTTATTCCTAGGTATTTTATTCTTTTTGTTGCAGTGGTAAATGGGAGTTTTTCCTTAATTTCTCTTTCAGATTTTTCATCCTTAGTGTATAGGAATGCAAGAGATTTCTGTGCACTAATTTTATATCCTGCTAATTTACCAAATTCATTGATTAGCTCTAGAGGTTTTCTGGTAACATCTTTAGGATTCTCTATGTATAGTATCCTGTCTTCTGCAAACAGTGACAGATTTACTGCTTCTTTTCCAATTTGGATTCCTTTATTTCTTTTTCTTCTCTGATTGCTGTGGCTAAAACTTGTAAAAATATGTTGAATAACAGTGGTGAGAGTGGACAATCTTGTCTTGTTCCTGATCTTAGAGGAATGGTTTCCGTTTTTGACCATTGAGAACGATGTTGGCTGTGGGTTTGTCATATATGGCCTTATGTTGACGTAAGTTCCCCCTATGCCTACTTTATGGAGGGTTTTTATCATAAATGGTGTTGAATTTTGTTGAAAGCTTCTTCTGCATCTATTGAGTTGATCATATGATTTGTATCCTTCAATTTGTTAATATGGTGTAACACATTGATTGATTTGCATATATTGAAGAATCCTTGCATTCCTGCGATAAACCCCAGTTGATCATGGTGTATGATCCTTTTAATGTGCTGTTGGATTCTGTTGCTAGTATTTCGTTGAGGATTTTTGCATCTATGTTCATCAGTGATATTGGCCTGTAGTTTTCTTTCCTTGTGACATCTTTGTCTGATTTTGGTATTAGGGTGATAGTGGCCTCATAGAATGAATTTGGGAGTGTTCCTCTCTCTGAAATATTTTGGAAGAGTTTGAGAAGGATAGGCGTTAGCTCTTCTCTATATGTTTAATAGAATTCGCCTGTGAAGCCATCTGGTCCTGGGCTTTTGTTTGTTGGAAGATTTTTAATCACAGTATCAATTTCAGTGCTTGTGATTGGCCTGTTTATATTTTCTATTTCTTCCTGGTTCAGTCTCGGAAGGTTGTGCTTTTCTAAGAATTTGTCCATTTCTTCCAGGTTGTCCATTTTATTGGCATATAGTTGCTTGTAGTAATCTCTCCTGATCTTTTGTATTTCTGCAGTATCAGTTGTTACTTCTCCTTTTTCTTTTCTAATTCTATTGATTTGAGTCTTCTCCCTTTTTTTGTTGATGAGTCTGGCTAATGGTTTATCAATTTTGTCTATCGTGTCAAAGAACCAGCTTTTAGTTTTATTGATCTTTGCTCTTGTTTCCTTCGTTTCTTTTTCATTTATTTCATATCTGATATTTATGATTTCTTTCCTTCTTCTACCTTTTGGGTTTTATTGTTCTTGTTTCTCTCATTGCTTTCGGTGTAAGGTTAGGTTGTTTGAGATGTTTCTTGTTTCTTGAGGTAGGATTATATTGCTATAAACTTCCCTCTTAGAACTGCTTTTGCTGCATCCCATAGGTTTTTGGGTTGTCCTATTTTCATTGTCATTTATTTCTAGGTATTTTTTGATTTCCTCTTTGATTTCTTCAGTGATCTCTTGGTAATTAAGCAGTGTATTGTTTAGCCTCCTGTTTGTTTGTATTTTTTACAGTTTTTTTTCCTGTAATCGATATCTAGTCTCATAGCATTGTGGTTGGAAAAGATACTTGACAGGATTTCAATTTTCTTAAATTTACCAAGGCTTGATTTGTGACCCAAGATATGATCTATCTTGGAGAATATTCCATGAGCACTTGAGAAGGAATTGTATTCTGTTGTTTTTGGTTGGAATGGCCTATAAATATCAGTTAAGTTCATCTTGTTTAATGTATCATTTAAAGCTTGTGTTTCCTTATTTATTTTCATTTTGCATGATCTGTCTATTGGTGAAAGTAGGGTGTTTAATTTCCCTACTATGATTGTGTTGCTGTCGATTTCCCCTTTTATGGCTGTTAGCATTTGCCTTATATACTGAGGTGCTCCTATGTTGGGTGCATAAATATTTACAATTGTTATATCTTCTTGGATTGATCCCTTGATCATTAAGTAGTGCCCTTCTTTGTCACTTGTAATAGTCTTTATTTTAAAGTCTACTTTTTCTAATATGAGAATTGCTACTCCAGCTTTTTTTGATTTACTTTTTCATGAAATATATTTTTCCATCCCCTTTCTTTCAGTCTGCATGTGTCCCTAGGTCTGAATGGGTCTCTTGTAGACAGCATATATATGGGTCTTGTTTTTGTACCCATTCAGCAGGTCTCTGTCTTTTGGTTGGAGCATTTAATCCATTTACATTTAAGGTAATTATCGATATGTATGTTCCTACTACCATTTTCTGAATTGCTTTTGATTTGTTACTGGAGGTTTTTCTTCTCTTGTGTTTCCTGCTAGAGAAGTCCCTTTAGCATTTTTTGTAAAGCTGGTTTGGTGGTGCTGAATTCTCTTAGCTTTTGCTTGTCTGTAAAGGTTTTAATTTCTCTGTTGAATCTGAATGAGATCCTTGGTGGGTATTGTAATCTTGGTTGTAGGTTTTTCTCTTTCATCACTTTAAATATGTCCTGCCACTCCCTTCTGGCATGCAGATTTTCTGCTGAAAGATCAGGTGTTAACCTTATGGGGATTCCTTTTTATGCTATTTGTTGCTTTTCCCTTGCTGCTCTTAATATTTTTTCTTTGTATTTATTTTTTGATAGTTTGATTAATATGTGTCTTGGTGTGTTTCTCCTTGGATTTATCTTGTATGCGACTCTCTGTGCTTCCTGGACTTAATTGACTATTTCCTTTCCCACATTAGGGAATATTCCAACTATAATCTATTCAAATATTTTCTCAGTCCCTTTCTTTTTCTCTTCTTCTTCTGGGACCCCTATAATGTGAGTGTTGGTGTGTTTATTGTTGTCCCAGAGGTCTCTGAGACTGTCCTCAATTATTTTCTTTCTTTTTTCTTTATTCTGTTCTGCAGCAGTGATTACCACCATTCTGTCTTCCAAGTCACTTATCCGTTCTTCTGCCTCAGTTATTCTCCTATTGATTCCTTCTAGAGAATTTTTAATTTCATTTATTGTGTTGTTCATCATTGTTTGTTTGCTCTTTAGTTTTTCTAGGTCCTTTTTAAGGTTTCTTGTATTTTCTCCACTGTATTTCCAAGATTTTGGATCATCTTTACTATCATTACTCTGAATTCTTTTTCAGGCAGACTGTTTATTTCCTCTTCATTTGTTTGATCTGGTGTGTTTTTACCTTGCTCCTTCAACTGCTGCATGTTTCTCTGACTTCTCATTTTGCTTAATTTACTGTGTTTGGGGTCTCCTTTTCACAGGCTGCAGGTTCATAGTTCCCGTTGTTTTTGGTGTCTGGCCCCAGTGGGTAAGGTTGGTTCAGTGGGTGTGTAGGCTTCCTGTTGGAGGGGACTGGTGCCTGTGTTTTAGTGGATGAATCTTGTCTTTCTGTTAGGCAGGACTGCATCTGGTGGTGTGTTTTTGGGTGTCTGTGAACTTTTTATGATTTTAGGCAGCCTCTTCGCTAATGGATGGAGTTATGTTCCTGACTTGTTAGTTGTTCTGCATGGAGTGTCCAGCACTGGAGCTTGCTGGTCGTTGAGTGGACCAGCTTGCTGGTCATTGAATGTACAATATTATATAAGTTATATAAGTTACAGTGTTGAGATGCAGATCTCTAGGATAGCTCTCACCAATTGATATTACATGGGGCCAGGAGGTCTCTGGTGGTCTAATGTCCTGAGCTCATCTCTCCTACCACAGAGGCTCAGGCCTGACACACGACCAGAGTACCAAGACCTTGTCAACCACACGGCCAGGTATGTGGAGAGTTTCTTGCCTTTTGGGAAGTCTGAGGTGTTCTGCCAGTGTTCAGTAGGTATTCTGTAGGAGTTGTTCCACATGTAGGTGTATTTTTGATGTATTTGTGGGGAGGAAGGTGATGTCCACATCTTACTCCTCCACCATCTTGAAGGTCCTCCTGTAGTTTGTTCTTTATGTGCATGTCTCTCCAGCTGGATGAGTCAGCATTTTGAAGTTTTAAAACTCTAGCACACGGCTAAGTGATATACATTAGGAATTACTCTTACATATATAGTCTGATAACACAAACTCCTTATGTTTACACAGTATTTAAAAATTTCTCATGTGCTTTTACATTTATTGTTTTATTTGGCACCTTCACAACATTGCTTTTAGGAAGTTCATTATATCCATTTTCCAGGTAAGGCAAGAGAAATTTAGAGGATTCAAGAGACTTCCCAAAGTCTTAATGCTAGGTGTACACATCATTTTACCCACAATTATCTTAATACTGACAGGTTCCTCTCTCTTATATCAACACTGAGCTCTAGTTTAATCAATGGAATTATTCATTAGTATTATGATCTTTTTGCATATTTGTGTCCTCACGTAATTACTTTCCATAATCTTTTATCAGAGCTGAGTGATGACAATCAATTAACCAAAGGAGGATCTTTTGTTATCCCACTTGAATAGTTTCATTGTGATAGGGTGTTATGATGGTGTGCTTTCTGCCTTTGTTAAGCATAAAAGTGAATTATTTGGCTCATGAATTTGGGAATCCAGGAGAGTGCAACCTATTCAAATAATTTCAGCAGATTTGATCTGCCTCCATCCTTCCTTTTCTTTGATCTGCTTCCTTTTATAGCCACAAGATGGGCATCTGCACTTGAAGATTGTAGTATCTCTTTACCTATGATTCCAACAAGAACACGGAAAGTTCTCTCTGCCTCAGTATATCATTATTATCCTGAAGTATCCACATAGACACTTATTGCTTGGTCTTTATCTAATTTTAAGAATGTGCTCCTTCAGTAATGCTATGGGAGTATGAAAAGGCAGCACTCTGCTTTTTAAAACTTTTCAATTTGAAATAATTTTAGACTTATAGAAGTGTTGCAAAGATAAGACAGACTTCCCAGATACCCTTTACTCAGATTCCTATAATATTAACATCACACATAATAGAACAATTAAGAAATTAACATTGGTACAATATTACCAGTAAAGTCTAAAGTATAGACTTTTATTCAGAGTTTAGAAGTTTTTTTTTTCATTCTGTTCCAGAATCCAATGTAATATCTAACATGGCGCTTAAGCATCATATTTTCTTAGTCTCTTCCAATCTATGAGTTTCTGCATATTTCCTTGCCTTTCATGACCTTGACACTTGAAGACTGGTTCTGGATTTGGGGGAAGGATAGCAGAGAGGTGATGTGTGCTTCTCTTTGTATCATCTCAGAGTGTTCATGATATCAACCTGAATTATCACTGGTGATGCCAACCTTGATCACTTGGGTAAGGTGGTGTCTGTCAGGATTAACCCTTGTAAAGTTATTCTTTCCCTCTTTCCATACTCTATTCCAGAGTTCTGGAAGAAAAACTAGTTAGTAAATATTTTAGGCTTTGTGGGCCATATAGTGTCTGTCACAATGACTTAACTGTGCTATGCAACAGAAAAGCAGACATAGACAACACATAATGTTCCAATGTGTGTTCTAAGAAAACTGGCTGACCACTGTTTTTGTCACTAAAAGGGAGCCATTAAGTCAAGCCACACTTAGGGGGAGGGGAATTAAACTATACTTCTTGGAAGGAGGAATATCAAAGAATCTGTGGACATAAGTTAGAACCATCCAGAAATTAATACATATTTTGGGGGAGATACTTTGAGGCTATACAGATATCAACATTTCTTAAAGTTTCTTCTACTAATTTTAGCATTTGGCAGTGGATCTTGCCTGATGCAATTATTTTTTTCCATTGAAGCACAGTTGCTGTACAATATTATATAAGTTGCAGGTGTACAATATAGTGATTCACAATTTTAAAAAGTTATACTCCATTTATTGTTATTATAAAATATTGGCTATATTCCCTGTGTTGTACAATATATTATTGTAGCTTATTTCATACCTAGTATTATGTAACTCTCATGCCCCTACCTCTATATTATGTTATAATGATTTTCTATTTCGCTTATTCCTTCTACAATTATTAATTGAAATTCTTTTGTAAGGAAGAGTTGTCTCTTCTCTATTTACTTATAATTCCAATTGTTTCTTTATATCAATATGGCATCTTGGATATTTATTTTATTCCTTGGGAAACAATCCAATATTTTTTATTTTATTGCTCATATTGTTATTTTGCCATTGGGAGCTCTTCTAGGTTGGCTCCTGTGTCCCTTTGACCTGTGCTTATCCTTTTGTGTTTCGAGCACTTCCTTAGTTTCTGACACCACAAGATTCTTCAGGTGCATCTTGTGTTTTTCCTGCCCCAGTGCTAGAGTCAGACATTTCTCCAAGGAGCACTCGTTCCTTTTCTTGGAGAATGATATTTAATAAACCAATACCTGGAGCTAGGTGTGCTCATTGCTACTGGAGTGTCACTGCTTCTGGGTCCTTTGGGCAGATGAAGCTAGGAAGTGTTATATGTTTGCCAACCCATATATAGGCTTATATCTATGTTTACTCCTGTATCTATCTACATATTTATTAAAATAAACATGAATTCATATTGTTATATACAACTTCAATCTGGCAGCATGATTTTCTTCTAGCATTCCCAGTTTTCTTACTTGTAAGTTCTTTCTCCTACAGTGGTAAAAATAGCTCTCAGAAATTGACAATATGAAGTTGTTTCAGAATTTTTAATGTGTACTCCTGTGAGAAATAATTTACCAACAATAGTACAGTGTTTGTGTACAGTTCTTTTTGTTTTCAGACTTATAGTATAAAAATCAAAACACTATTTTTTCCAAAGTAACTTAGGAAATGTTATTCTCTACCCCTTCAGTGAGGTTATGTCATGCATACAGTTATGTGCATCTATCACAGTATGCATTCTTTCTAGTGTTCCCCTGACATTCTGATTGATAGATATTTTAAAAATTTGTTTACAGTGACATTCACTATTTGTGACATACAGTTCTGTGTGTTTCATGAAAACATAAAGTCATGTATCCACCATTCCAGCACCATACAGAACTGTTCCATCACCTTAAGAAAGTGGTCCCCTTTCCACAATCTTCAGCCCTTGATAACCACCAATCTGTTTTCTGTTCATATTGTTTCAAATTTTCTGAAATGTCACATCGATAGAGTCATATCATATGTAA
This sequence comes from Delphinus delphis, assembly GCF_949987515.2. Lineage (NCBI taxonomy): Eukaryota > Metazoa > Chordata > Mammalia > Artiodactyla > Delphinidae > Delphinus > Delphinus delphis. The sequence continues at coordinate 19,292,005 of NC_082686.1, forward strand.
ACATTTTTCATCTGGTGTTTTTTTACTTAGCAAAACACATTGCAAATTCATCTATATTTTTGTGTGAATCTAGTTCATTCCTCTTTATTTCTGAATAGTATTACATTGTAGGAACATATCACAATTTATCTATTCACCTGTTGAAGGTCATCTAGGTTGTTTCCAGTTTTGGCTGATTATGAATGATGCTTCTATAAACATTTGTGTAAAATTTTATGTGAACATAAGATTTCAATTCACTTTGGTGAATATCTAGGAGTGGGATTGCTGGGTTGTGTGAAAAAGTGCAAAACTACTAGCAAGTTTGACATGGGATGGGAAGTAGAAGAAATATAATGAGATAAATAGAGAGAAAAACCATTGCAGGATTCCAGCCTGAAGCAAGCCTGAATTTGGTGAGGAGAGAAAACACTAAATCAAGATCAGATTTTCAATGACTAATTTAGGCTGGACATAGCTTAATTGAGAATGTTTTTGTGACTGTTTTGGTGAGTGAGCAGAAAAGTCATGGGACATGTTAAATTTTTACGCTAGTGGTGAATACATTTTAAAGGGACAGAAGGAAACACAAAATGTGCACTTAAAGTCATTAAAAATAATGTCTTTTGAATGTCCCAAATCACCCAACAACCAAATTACATCCACTTTGGTGATTAATTTACTGTTCAGGCATTAGATATGATAAAATTAAGTCAATTTCTCATAACTTTGCTATTATGAAAACAACAGCAATGGTTTCAAGTGAGGCAATGATAAAACAAATATAATGCTAGTTCTGAAACAGAGGTTAGGTTATACTTTGTTTTGAAATCAGTGAAATAAGTACTTAATTTTTCGGTCTTGAAGATAAGAATTTAAGGGAGAACTATGATATCTTTTTTACCCCTTATAATATGGTACACTAGTTTATCTAAAAGGGACTGAAATAGATAGTTATTGAATGAATGAATAAATGAAAACATAAAAGTGGTGCTCAATAAACACTAACATTATTTATATACATATATACCTTGTTTACATGAATATCATCCTGAATTATGCTATTTCCTTCTATATTATTTGTTTTTGAGGCAAAAAATGGATAAATAGTCTAACAATTTATTCTTTTTAAAAAGGGAAATGTTAATGATCAATAATGTGACAATTTACAGTGTATAAGAATGTGGATTTTAGATAGATCAGAATTTTATTTCTGGATTCACTCATTATGGTGAACCCTGGGGTACATAACTTCTCTGAGCCTTCCTTTATTTGTCTACAGTCATAACACTGATCTCAGATGTTACTGAGAGAATTAAAGGGGAATTAGATATAAAGAAGACCTGGGGCATGGTGACCTCTCCATAAATGTTTGCTCTTAGAACTCTTATTAAGTTATTAATTCAACCCACAGTGTTCCTATCTGCTTTGGTAGACTGTGCATGTGAGCCAAAAAAATTACTTCTCCATGGAATTCTCATTCTGGCTATATATATCCTGGGATTCTTGTTTACAATCAACCTATATGTTATTTGAACGTGGTCCTATGCAGTTCACTGATCATACAGAGATATACGAGGAGGCTGAACATATTGATTAAGTAGTAATTACAAGTTTTGACCAGAACGGTCTATTTGATATGGCAGAAAATATCATTTTGAAGCAAATGTTTTATTGAAACATTTCCTTAGACAGATCTGATTCCTTTATGAAGAAAAATTGGCCAAATGTAAGTAGCTAAAAGAGGCACATTTGTGAATAGAGAAACTCTCCAAAAGACATTACTTCTGCTAAATCAAGGGAAATGAGGATTATTTGGGTCACATAACACATTTTTTGATAAATTTGCTCTTAAAGTAAATATACATATGTATACTATTTAAAATTTTAAAATAATGCAAGAACATGGATTGCATATAATTTGTATTCATTTTTAAAACTTTTTGTTTCAAACATATACAAAAGTAGATCAAATAATATAATGATCCCCCCTTTCTGCACCCCACCCTCCACCATGAATTCAATACCTGACCTAAAAAATGATCCATTCATGGTTAGTCTTGTTTTGTCTATTACCTTCCCAACTCTCTCCCTTACTTCTGGATTATTTTGAAGTAAGTCCCAGAGAATTTGTCCTGTCTGGGTCCATTTTTTTTAATCTTGGGAAAATATGATTCTATAATTTTTATAGATATAAGGGTAACCTTGTGTCATTCACTCTATCTTTGTCAAACAGAGAGAGTGCTTCAAAAGCTATGCCTACATATTAAAGAAATGAAATATGCTATTTGTATCATTCTTAAGTATATTGCAAGTTACTTTTTTAACCAAAATATCATAGATGAAAAGCTTTGAAAAAAATGTACCAATACTGTTTTACAAATCAGCATATCAAATGAGTCTCTAGTGGCAGTAAAAAAATTATTATGACATATTTGGTTTCACATAAAAAATATGTATAAGTGTATTGAAGTCATATTTTTAAAATCCTAAGTATTAATTTGTATGAGAAATGTAAAGAAACAAATCCAAATGTGATTGTCTTTTTGTCCTTAAATGGCATACATTCTTTTTTTTTTAAGGTTTTGCAAAATAAAATTTATTTGCTGATGAAATTAAGAAAATATAGTGAAAAAGCAGAAAATGCTTTTTCAGAAGATTTTATATTTCAGCTATATTCTATTGATAATAATTCCTTCTATTTTTATTATTTGTATATCACCTTTCAGTTTACAAAGTCTTATCTAATAATTCTCTCCTACCTTAACACTAGTCAAACCACTTGAAACCATTTGAAATAGTTTGATGGGGCTTTGTGACATAGTGTAACACATTTTCTTCCACAGATTTTCAAGAATCATATAATGAAAATAAATGGAATACATTCTTTTTTCTAGAAAGCATACAACTCTTTAGAAGATCAAGCAGTTTGACCTTTTAGTTCTCCATGATTGTATTTTCCTGGTTGTAATCATCTTTGGCAGTAATTAGATTTCCATTTGGAACTTATGAAATGAATATTGGTAATATTAGTTATGCTAGGAGTTTTAAGAGTTCAGAAATGCATAGAGCTTAGAGTAAATATTTGACCAGGATAAATATGGCATATGAATTTTAGAGCATCATGTACTATCATAGAAAGAAAATGAATGTTGTCCAAATAGCAATCATTCCATATAGTTGGGATTTAATGGAGCAAAGAATTATTTTGAAGGGCATAGAGCTTTACTTTGCTTTGATATGATAAATAGTGAACACATACAATATGAACTAATTCATTTAAAGCACATATTTCAAGAAATATTAAATCATTTCTAAATACCCAGTATTCAATGAGATTTTAAAAAGCAAAAGCTTTATGTTTGCTTTAGCATTTATATTTATCTTCCTTATAACCAATTTCTCATTCGGGGGAAAAAAAAAGATTTCCATTCATATTTCCAATCCCAAGTTTCTTTTGACATGTAAAGGACTTATTTTTTAAAGATCCCAAATAATGCTTTAGTACAGTTACATTATAACTTTAAACCCTTGATAGCTTTTGTGTGTGTAACTTTGATGATAAGGTATTCAGTAAGTGAAGAATACAGTTTTGATTTTGATAGTAAAGAGAAAACCAAAATGATGGATTTGAAACTGGAGTAAGAGAATACAAGTATTTGTCAATTTAACCACTGCATTTGTTGAAAACAGAAAAGAGTAAATTTAGAATTCTTTTTAGATTAGATTTTAAAATTCATAGTGGGATCGTTACATTAAACTATTGCCAAATTCTTACTTATTGTTAAAAATAACACTTTTATAAATTAGATCAGCTAGATAAGACCATTTAAGTTAATGAAATGAACAGTTGAAACATCTGCAAATGAGAAATTACCCAATTAAAAATTGTTGACGTTGATCATTGGGATTGAGGGGAGAATTAGAGATTCATTTTATGATTCTGTGTGTTTATTTGGCTAGGTTAAGATAGGAAATGGAAGGTTAAATTTTCTGTACCATTTATGTAAACTTGCCTCATAGATAATTAAAATAAACAATCCTTCACTGTGTTTGTATTATGTCCAAATAATTGCAGTAATTATTATGGAGTCTAAGGGTGAAGAACACAGGGTACTGTTATCAGAAATTATGACATTTCAACTTACTGCTTACTTTTTTTTAAATAACAGGTAAGTTTATTAACTGTATGACATGACACTTATTTATTGTTCATTAAGTGGAAGTGGATCATCATGAAGGTTTTCCCTAATATCTACCTCACACTGTTGTTGGGTAGATGAAATGAGATAATGCATACTAAATGCCAGTACATGGTCAATAAAAGGTAGCTGATATTAATATTATTTTCATCTTCATTATCATTATTACCTTTTAGAAGTTACCTTTTCAGGGATTCAACTGAAGCAGCTGAGTTCTCCTAACTCCAAAGGGCTGGAAATACTCGACCAGTTTGGGAGCTCCTGTTGTTCTGTTGGAGAATCAGAGGCCACTGGATCTTGACTCTTGGTTCCCACATAGGTCTGCTTTGGAGCAGCAACTCGAATCAACTCCAACCACCCATCATAGATCTTATCTGATTGCAGGCTCTTGGTCTTCAAGGACTGCTGACTTTCTAGGAACCTGAATTACACTGAAAATAAAATGTCTAAAATCAACCATCTTTGCTAAGATCCTTTTACAGGCTGATTATTTATCAGATTTTCTCACCTAATAAACTAACAATCTGCTTCCTGGCTTTATATTTTCTGGACATATTTACTTGGTTACCATATTTACTTGGTTATACATGGGGGATCTCTGTGGTACATTGTCTCTGTCACATGATGCATCTTCATTCAGGCTGATATGAGTTGGTCACAGGAGATTAAATTGGGTCAGTGAAATGTTTATTTAAAAGGACCAGAGCAGGAAAGTGCCAGAGGAGGAGGGAAGACATGTTGGAAGGAACACCCTAAGTCAAGTAGTGCATGTCTTAAGTTTGAGCTCAGAGCAAGAAAGGTGTGATGAACATAAAAGGTTCAGTAGTTGGCTGGAACTGAGACAGAATAAGACGACAGAGAACCCTGAGCAAAGCAAAGTACAAAATAGTGCTGAATGAATTTAGAGGGCCGCAGGCTCATTTCACAATATTTTTTTTCTGTTGAGTAGAAATAAATCATTTTCTAAGTGGTTAGCTATCTCTTAAAAGAACAAACCTCAAAGGTAACAATTATTCTTAGCAATTCACAGTGGGCTACATTCTCTCTTCCCTATTTGTTCCTGACTTGTTCTCATCTCCCAGACCACGACTCCAAATTCCAGCTTTACAACCCACTTCTGAGCCCTCTCACTTTGGGATACACCAGACCTTCTCTCCATCTCCAGTGCTTCATGAGAGTTGCACTCTTCCTGGCTTTGTTCTCTGGTTTTTGTCACTTCTACTTGCTGTGAGGATTGCCAGCATCAGCTTCAGTCCCACAGAATCGTGCCTCCAGCCAGCCCTTCTCACCATCATATTTGTCCATGGAGAAGTAGATGGAGGTCAGGTGGAGACAAGAGAGTGACAAAAGAACAATGTGGAGGAATGGACTGAGTTTGAATTTTTCCACATGCAATCAGTTTAGTTTTTAAGACCATTAGATTTTTTTTAACATCTTTATTGGAGTATAATTGCTTTACAATGGTGTGTTAGTTTCTGCTGTATAACAAAATGAATCAGCTATACATATACATACAGCTCCATATCCCCTCCCTCTTGCGTCTCCTTCTCACCCTCCATATCCCACTCCTCTAGGTGGACACAAAGCACCAAGCTGATCTCCCTGTGCTATGCAGCTGCTTCCCACTAGCTATCTATTTTACTTTTGGTAGTGTATATATGACCATACCACTCTCTCACTTCATCCCAGCTTACCCTTACCCCTCCCCGTAAGACAATTAGATTTTAAAATAGCTTTGGGTAATATGATATATGCTGTTTGTGTGTGTGTGTGCATATTGTCAATACTAATTAAACCAAATTTTTAAGATGTGTGCTTTTTATTATTTGTGCTTTTTACTTCAATTTTTTTAAAAAAAATGTAGGTCTGCAAAAAAGTATATAATATAAACCTATTCACGCATAGTGATTACATGCAAATATCAATTTGCAAAGAAGAAAGTAAATTATTGGCATTCCCACTGTTCAAAGGTAACCACTACACTTATTTTGGTAAACATTCCTTCAGATACCATTTCTTGTGTATGTGTGTACATAGAGATCAATGATTCTCAACCAGGTCGTTTTACCTACCCTTCCCAGCCCAGGAGATATTTGTTAATATCTGAAGGAATTTTTGGTTGTCACAACTGGAGGGTGCTACTGAAATCTTGTGGGTTGGGGCCAGGGATGATTATAAACATCATACAATGCATGGGACAGCTTTCCCTGGCTCCCCAGCAAAGACTTATATAGTCCAAAATGTCAATAGTGCCAAGGTGGAGAAGCTCTGATGTAAATAAACAGATAAATGTATATTATCATTATGCATGGATGAATTCATAGCATAAACGCTTTTACAGATTTACTTTTTATTCATTCATTTTTTATTGTGGTAAAAAGCATAAACAATGAAAAAGCACCAATCTTAAAGTTTGTTTCATTAACTCTTGACAAATGGATACATCCATGTAGCCACCACCAAAAATAACACAGAAAACATTTTCATCACTTCAGAAAAATCTCTTATGTGTTCTTCCAGTCAATTTCCACTACCCACAGAGGTACAATTTCTGACTTCCATCATCATACACTTGGAAGTCCTGTAAATGTGTCATGCAGTATGGATGTGTGTATGTATGTGTGTGTATTCCTTCAGTAAATGCTTTTTGAGAGCATCTCATTAAATGTTTATGAAATTTATCCATGTTCTTGTGTCTAGCTCATCTCTTTTCTATCACTGAGTGATATTTTGTTGTGTGGATATAACACCATTTGTTTATTCATTTTTTGGTTGATTAAGGATATTAAGACAGTGTTGTGCTATGCATTAGAGCAAACAGGAAGTGCAATTCAAAAGAAAATATTAGCAAATATTATGAACTAAACTGCCTTGCCTTAACATAAAATACTATTATAACTTTGATTACATTATTAGGAGTGACATTGATCATATTATAATATCTATGTGAAACAAATAAATTATGCAAATATCCTAAACATTATAAAAATAAAACAACTTTCTTGACATAAAAATTTTGCTTCAGTAAAAAATATTTTGAAGGAAGGAAGTGGGTGGTAGTAACAGATAAGAAAATTAGGGATTAGTGAGATAGTCTGTCCATGTGTATATTACAAACATTTATTTTTCAGGGTTTGAACATCATTCCTCCTGATAGACTATTAAAGCCAAGTAAAATTGAGATCCATACAAACTTAAGTGCCATTAAATCAGCCAGCAAGTTCTGGGAGAGAATTCTTTCTTTACTACTCGTTGGACATGCATCTGCTGAGCCTCTCTTATACAGGAATTGTTTCAGTTGTATGAATAGGAGAAACAAGTTCAGACTATTTGTATTGAAAAACATTTCTTTAGAACCAGCCAAGCTTAGAAGTGGCCCAGGCTTTCAAATGTCACTTGTGGAGCAAATACTTAATCTAATATACAGTAAAATGCATTAACATAGATGCAAAGTACTAGGGGCGCTAGAGTGAGGTGGATTTAAGAGTAGACTCTCTAGTCTGGCCATCTGGGTTTTAATCCAGCTTCACTGTCTATTAGCTCTGGGGCGTTGGGCATTTGACTTTACCTCTCAGTGGCTTAATTTCCTCAAGAGTGAAGTGGAAATCTGACTTAGGTTTTATGAATCTTAAATGAGAAAGTGCTTTGTGAAATACTTAAACAATGTCAGGTACCTAGAAACACTCAAAAATATTAGTTATAATTGAGATACAGCCGGCAATTTATAGAAAAACTAATATCCGGTTTTTAAAAGAAGCTGTATGTACTTCAAGTTGGGAATAAAATTTAGGTCCGCATCAGCACGTGCTTACTGAACTACAATTAACTTCCCCAAACCCTTTAACTTCCCCAAAGGTTGTTAAATGCCAGATGTGAGAGTAACCAAGATAACATGCCTCATGAAAGTGACTTCCCAGAACCCTGTGCTCTTTCCTCACCTCCAGGTCCACTGTCCCCAGCCTGACTAAAAGCCTGAAAAGGAAACTTCCTAATCAATCAGCCTTGGAATATCAGATATACAGATTTAAGTGTATTTAAAGTGATATTTTATAATAGCAACATTATAGAAACCTGATTTTTTTCCTCCTCCTCTTTTTCAGCTTTGGCTTATTTCTGTTATATTTCTTTTGTGGTTTTATAATAATTTATTTTCTTTTATGTCCTCCTTTCTAGACTATGAACTCCTTAGAGGCAGGGATCTGAATCTTGGTCATCTCTGAATCCTGGGCTCCTGGCTTAATAAACCGAAGATAATTTCGAATAAAAAAATATATACCTGAGATTGATGTGAAGTTTAAAGTGTGGACCAGTTTGAATACAGCCTTGGGAACAGGGATTAGATCTATCTATAATCTATCTATCTATATATCTATCTATCATTAATCATCTATCATCTCTCTCCAGCCATTCGTCTGCCCATCCATCCATCATCTATCTATTATCTCTCTCTCTCTTTCTATCTATCCACCCATTTTTTGTTTTTTTGTTTTATTGGTCTTACTTATGCATCAGCTGATGACCATGACTTGCTCTATATGTGAGACACTCTAGTTAAGCATAGGGTCTCTGAAGCAAGATAATAGGGATTTGAGTCCAGGCTGTGCCTCTTACTAACTGTGCAAAGAAGTTTGTCTGTTTCTCTGTTTCACCTCATCAATAAAATAAGAAAATAGTAGTATCTATATATATAATATTAGGTTTATTGTGAAGACTAAATGAGTTAATACATTTTTACCTTTAGGAAGAGTGGGAGGCATAAATTAAATGTGCTCAATAAATGTTAATTACTATTTTCTGCTTCTTGAACTCAATTTTTATCTGTCCAGTTGGTTCTAGAGTAACTGAATTCATGTTTCTGGTTATATTTTATCAACTTATTCATTGAAAAATTCTCTGTAATATAATAAAGATTTCCAAAAATTTCACATAAAAAATCTATTATCTTCAAAATCCTTCATATGGCCTATTAAATTCTGCTACCATATAAAAAAAAATACACAACACTAATTTAGAACTAAAGCCTGGAAATTTCTGACTATAGGTATTGAAAACCTAAGTTGAGCTAATAAAAAATGTACTCAAGAGATTTTTTTAACTGGCCAGAAAGAAACACAGTCATTTTCTTAACATACTTTAAAAACATTTGGAGACAGCAGTGCATCAAAAGTATAAACCACAAAGGATCCTGAGAGAGAATGGACCCTCCCTTTCGGGTCCAGTGAGTCTTAGCATATGGCTCAGCTCCATTCTGCATTTTACTGCAGAAGAATGTTGGCATGATGGCAGCACATGTTCCACATGTGACACTCAATGTGGGTACTTCTGAGTAGTGAAAGAGAAGCACATTTTATTGTAAACTGGGCCCTTAGCTACATAGAACAAGGGATAGAAAGTAAAAATTGGTTTAAGGTCAGACACATTTTTCCAGGAATGGATAAACGGGGTGTGTGGGGGTGTCCAAGGAAGTAAACAGAGAAATCTGTGGAATGCTCCAGCCTTTCTCGGGTAAACAAAAATGTGAAATATTTTACACCCATTGGAGCATAATGGATTATGTGATGAATTTACTGTAGGGACCTAGCCAGGGATGGCATGGTATTGGACCACAGCGATGAATGAAAAATTCTATGAAGGAGACAGAAAGAAATAAAGGAAATGAAACCCTTGCTCACGTGTGGGTATTTGTGGGCTATTGTCAGTTGTGTTTGTTAAGACTCCATGGTCTGCTGATGTGACATTTACATCTTTCTGAGTTCTGTTTTTTCATAGCCCAGAGGAATCCCATTCTTTCTTGACATTTTAAAATGCAAAGCAAATTATTATTCCTTCTAGAAGAAACAAAAATTATTTTTACTTAAACAACTTAATTGTTAAAATATAAAATTACACGATGAGAACCAAAAATGCAATGGGAAGAAAAATTACTTCCACCTTTCTAATTAGCAAATAAGCTTCTCCTTGCAAAATAGCAAATGTGTAAAATGGCTGTTGGAAGCTCATATTACCTACAAGTTATAATATTTGTTTCAAGCCACACATGCATTTTTTTTCCTGTTAAGCAAAAAGGCCTTTTCCTCCCATAAGAAGGCTACATTAAATTTTTTTCCCTCTGGAAATTTACATAAACTACTCAGGAAATGTTTCAAGTCTAAACCAAACAATTGCGTTTTTGTCCCTAGACTCTCTCTCTCTTTGGTTATAGCCCTTGTCATGGAGGTAAGATTTCGGCATTAAAGCCTAGAATATTGTTATAAATGAGATCAGTTGGATCTGCTCCTCCCCACTCACATAGGGATTGAACAAGAGAGGAAAAAGCCCACGGCTTTACTCTTGTCAAAAGAAGGAAAGAAAAGATTGTGAAACAATTGTGAAAATTCTTGTGAAAGAAGAGATCAGTTGGTGATTGGCAAGGAAGGGAGACAGGCACAGGCAAAGGGTGCAGATGGGCCACTGAGTCCTCTACCATCGCCTGTCCTTTCCCTAATCCTTTGGACACCCATTATGCCATCTAGATGATGAACGCTGTACTACGCAGGTCACTACTGTGTTTTTCTTCTTTTCTATTCTCATAACCATGTAAGTTCTCTCTGGACTCCTTGTTGGTTCAAGGAGATCATTCTACTGCTCCCTTGCCCCACTCTGGACTTCAGGTCCCTGTGTGAAACTGTCTAAAGTCTGCACCTGTGTCATGCTGCTCTCAGATGCAGGGGAAATCTTTTGCTTTTGCAGGCCCTGCTGCGGCATGAGGAATTCTCCGAGCTGCCTCACTCCCATCTGCCTTAATACATTCCCCAGGCATTTCTGCTCTGGGATTTTATTGCTTCCCAGGGTTCTATTCAGGAAAGGAGGCCAATAGAGAAAGGTACTTTCTACTCTCAAATATCCATAACCCTTTCTGCCAAGCTCCCGCCCATGTTCGGGTTAGAAGACTGGGTGGGCCTTTCTCAGGGACCCACACCATCTATTAATCTTTCACTTTTCTTCTATCTTTCCTCCATTCCAGACCAGGGAACATTTATTGCATCTGTGGCGTCCAGAATCTTTCACATGCTTCCATAGTTTCTCCCTTCCATGTATTATTCATACACTGTAGTCTTTTGGCATCTTCCTGAAGAGTGAATTTATAAATTGAAAGCAAGGAAAATGTTTGTCTCTTCCTTTTGCTATGTCATCCTTTCTTGGAGACAAAAACATCCTAGACAGTGAGGAAGGGACAGGGATAAAAGGAATTTTAAAGAAAAAAAATCACTACCACGCAAAGCATATTAGTTAATATTTTTGAAATTTTATAGTACCGCACAACACAGAGGATGTATCTGAACTTGCCTCTCTGACAGTGGATTGGTATGGGAGGAAAAGTAATGTCAGTAAACTGGGACTTAGTGTGAAATGCAAGAATAAATTTCACTTTCTTGCATAAGGCTACACTGACTCCTGAAATACTTAAAGCACTGATTTTCACTTTCTTTAAATTTTGACACTTCTTTTTAGGCACTGGACAAGAACTGCTTAGAGTATTAAAATGAGATGTTACTAATTCTTCAGTTTTTCAGCCAGAAGATGTCAGTTTCAAAGGAAAGAATAAACTTTTAAATACAGACATATTTGATGAAAATGATTCATTGCTCAAAAGTATTCATCAACCATTAACAATATGCATAGGAAATGTAAAACTTCATTGGACGTTTGAAACTGCCTAGGAATTACCTTGATAGAGTTCATTTGTTTTGTTGTTTTTTAATCTGTTGTGGACTTAAGATGGAACCCAAGTGATTTTTAAATAAAGTTTAAGTTTAAAGAATAAACTTAAGTAGTTAATTCTTACAAGCCTGTGATTTCACTTGCCTTTGTTAAAACAGGCTGGCCCTCCAGCTCCTATAAATTTGATCTAAGAGTTTTTTCTTATTGTTTAGCTCAGGATCACATGCATTTTTAGAATCCAGATAGTAAGTACTCAGTTCTGCCTTCTGCAAATAATAATTCACAGTACATATTCAATGGTGCTGATTTCTTTATGATGGTGACTGCTGTACAAATCTCTTGTACACTGAATGTTGAACATCTCTTACCATTATTTTGAAAAATATCCTAAGGTCTTTGGCACTAGTTTTGACAAATGGTCATAATGAAGCTTATTCAGATGGACGACAGGCAGCTGTAGTGCAGTTCAACCAATCGATTTTTTGTCATGGAATGATTCAAAAAGGCTAAGGAAAGTGTTAATCTGACTTGACAGTGGGAGATCCGTCTGCACTGTGGACTGTCGGTGTTGTTAATGGGCTGGAAATACTAGGCAGAGGCTATCTTCGCCAGAGCAAGTCAAATAATTACCGTTGTCAACTCCCTACATTGTAAACCCTGGCCTATATGATTGTGCTTAAAAGTGTGTTTATATAAAAATAAACTTTATATGAGCTTGCTTATCATGTATTTAAAATGGATTAGCCAAGTCATTAGGATTCATCTAGATAAGAGCTGTGTGTGTGTGTGTGTGTGTGTCTGTGAGTTCAAAATATACAACACGGTTAGTAGATTTTGAGTGATGTTTTAAATAGTGAAACCAAATAACAAGAAAGTAAATTACACAGAAATATCCTCATGTAAGTAAATCTTATGTGTTACCTTGGTTTTCAAAGGAGGTATGTTTGTAAAACTTCTCTCTGTTATTTTTCTTTTAACTGCTGAAGTGGTTATGCTGTGAAAGAAAGAAGATTGAACTCAATCAGAAAATCTGCTTTGGAGTCCTGCCTCTGTAAATTTACCCAATTCATTTAATACAGTGTTTTTCAACTTTTTCTCATTATTGCTCTTCCAAGGAGACTTATTAAACATTTTATCTTAATTAGCCCATCTTCACTGAAATGTTCATTTCACAGATATACTGTTTGTCTGCTTGTGTCCTGTAGTACATCAATAATTGTATATTATGTATATAGTATATGAGTTTTTTTTTAGTCACTCCCCAAGAGCCAATTTTTGTCCCTGTTGGCAGTGATATCATTCCCGTTGAGAGTGCACAATTTATACTTTTCAATCATGTGAGAATCATTCAGCACTTGCTCTATATCAGATATTGTACTATGTGTTAAGGATATGAAAATTAATAATGCTCTTGACCAATAGACTTTTACAGTCAGTAAAGAAGATTCCAGCATGCAAAAGAAATTATGATACTGTGAAAGCTCTAGCAGAAATATGTGCATGAAGATGATGGGAGAATTTAATTCTGCGGTAGTCAGGGGACACATCAAGAGGAAGACAGAGTAAAAGTGGGTTTTGAAGCATGAGGAGGAGTTTGTTGGATAAAGGTGGCGTGCAGGGCTTTCCAGGCAAACAAACAAAATGTGTGAATCATGAAAGCATGCAGTCACAATCTTTGAGATTTATTCTTGCCTGTAAATAAACAAAATAACATCTTCATTATAGAACTATTAAAGGATTAGAAAAATGCTCTATGATATAAACCTTTGGAGACCACAGAATATTAGATACATTTACAAAATTATTCATATTACTAATTCCTTGCTGATTAAACAACCTATTATTCAAAATATTCATTTAATTGGGTGTTTTGTTTATAGCGAGTTTTTGGTAGACTGAAAATGAAATATAAAATCTTTTTGATTTCAGCGCTTCTTAAAATATAAATCTTAATAAATTAGGATGGAAATGTATATGTTCTATTGACTAAGCAAACTACATGGATCACAGCTTATTTATATATTTATGTATAAATTTTTATTACTTTTTATTGCTACCTAGCTATCACCTCAAAGTATTGCAGCTTGAAGCAGTATTTATTGTCTCACAATTTCTGTGGATTAGGGATCTGGGTGTAGCTTAGCTGGGGACCCCTCAGGGTCTCTCAAAGGGTTGCAATCAAGGCATAGGATGGAGCTCTGCTTTTCTCAGAAGGCTCCACTAGTAGGATGAGAGTGGGGCAGCAGGATTTCCTTCTAAATTCACTCGAGTTGTTGTGGGCAGCATTTAGTTACTAACAGGTTATGGGACAGAGGGCCCCATTTCCTTACTTATTCCTTCCCAGAAGCCACCCTTAGTTCCTTGCCATGTAGACCCCTCCTTAGGGCAGCTCACGACATAGCAGATGGTTTCCCTCAGAGTGAATAAACAAGAGTGAGAAAGAGAGCCCAAGATGGAAGCCCATTCTTTTTGTAACTTAACCTCAGGACTAACATCTGGACACTTTGTCATATCCTATTTTTTGAAGAAGGTCATTAGGGACCCCCCTCCCCCCATTACACAACGAAAGGAATGAATACCAGGAAGCAGGAGCTAGTGGAGGCCATTTTTTAGGTTACCTACCGTATATGCATTAATTCATTTCTCAATCCAGTTCAGGCTATCGAAAATAAGTAATATTTTTATAGTCTTACAGAATCATTTAGTTCTAAAGTATAGTTCACATATGATTATTAAATCCTGATTAAAGATATCTAGCAACAGGGCTTCCCTGGTGGCGCAGTGGTTAAGAATCTGCCTGTCAATGCAGGGGACGCGGGTTAGAGCCCTGGTCCGGGAAGATCCCACATGCCGTGGAGCAACGAAGCCCGTGCACCACAACTACTGAGCCTGTGCTCTAGAGCCTGCGAGCCACAACTACTGAAGCTTGTGTGCCTAGAGCCTGTGCTCTGCAACAAGAGAAGCCACTGCAATGAAAAGCCCACACACCACAACGAAGAGTAGCCCCCGCTCACCACAACTAGAGAAAGCCTGTGTGCAGCAACAAAGACCCAACTCAGCCAAAAAAAAAAAAAAAAAAAAAAAAAAAAATCTAGCAACAGATACGTCGTTGGTAATGAAGGTATAATTTCCACTTCTGGATAGCTGTGATGGTATACATTTTTCTATAATTTCTCAAGGTAGTATTAGAAGACTAAGCCTATTAATGCATTTTAACGTTTATAAGTAGATGTTTGAGACCATAGGATATGGAGGACGTGAGCTAGAGGTTAGAGGAAGCTGACTAGGGGGAAATTGAGTTACCCCCCACCCTTGTTTTTGCAAGGGACTCATTCTTTCATTCCAACAATTACTGAGAATGTAAAAAGCTCTGGACCAGGCACTGAGAATACATTTAAAAATCCCACCTTTGTGCTGTTAATTCCGAGTGAAGGGAAGGGTGTGAGAGCAGAAAAGTCAGGACCTGGTGTCATACAGCAAACTGATACAGGACAGGATAGGGTTACTGCAAATAAATAGGTTGTGATATGCATTAAATTGTTAAAATGGAATTCCTAGGATCTCTGTGTCCCTTGAGTCACAAAAGGAAGAGCAATACAGTAGGTCCAGAGCACTCACTTATCATAAGGTGGGGCCTGGGTCAGGGTTTACCAACCACTAGCAGTAAAAGCATTAAAAGGAGTATTTAGTAATACAATTATTTGCAGAGTTGTTGAAATGCTTGTGCCGCTCCCTGTCACTGCCCTCAGCCCCCAGCATGAATAAGAAGGAGATATTCTCCCTTTATCTGATTCTAAGAGAGAGGTGATGAAGAAACTCACCAGGAGAGTTGAGGACTTTGTATGCGTCTCCTGGGTTTGGGGAACCTAAGTCTGCAGTGGGAGGTGTGTCTAGATCTGTCAAGAGAGTGAGTAGAAAGAGACAGGGTTCATTGCGTTGGTGATGACTTGGTGAAGTGAATGTCTGTGTTTTCTGTGCCCACACTGAAACAGCCTCCAAGAGCATCCTCTGGAGGAATAAACAACGCCCAGAAACCGAGGCAGAAACAGAGAGCAGCCAGTAGAGGGCGCACGACTGCTTTAAGCGAATTGCAGTTGGAGAACTGAGCCCCTCCCCCAGCCTTTGAAAAGGAAGATTCAGACTTGAGTGTTTGCCAAACTCAGAGGACACTCTTATAGAGCCAGACAGCACCAGTCCCCTAAAATCGTACCCACTCTCCTCTAATCCTCTTACATCCTGTGCCTGACCCTATATGGGTCAGAATCTAAGCCGGTAAATTAAGGCAGAAGCCAGTAGAAGAGTAAATTGGGGCAAGAGAATATGCTCACATGTCTCTTCCCCAAAAGAATCTGTCAAGCTAGGAGTGACCTCAAACTGATAGTTATGGGATGAGGGATTGGGTGAAGCACATACCCGGGCAAAGAGAAGTGACATGGAAATGTAAAGAGACGAAGGGAGTTTTCAGTCAAGACTCCAGCTCCAGGATCAGATTGACTTGCATTTGCCCCTCAGGTCCTTTGTTCCCCTCCTGCACATTCCTGGACAAATCACTAAATCTCTTGGATACTAAGTTTCTTCGTATATGAAATGGGAATCAAAATAGACTCACCTCATAGGGCTGAGATGAGGATTCAATGTGAGAAGAGCTGTAAAGTGCCAGCCACAGAAGAAGGCTCAATAAATGCTTCTTGTTGCTATGAAGTAACTGAAGTATTTGAAATTGGGGTGCGATAAATCTTACCCCAAATCAGCAGCCAATATCCAGTGTAGGCTGTGTTTTGCTTCAAATATTAGTGAATCAACATGTTTTAATTCAGTCTTTTTGCACTACCTTTTGCTTTCTCTAACACATGACAACTTTTGAAAAAAAAAGTAAACCTTTTGCTTTCCTGAAAAATATATAATTTAAATAGAGAAATCTTAACCCCCAAAATTTCATGCTGCACATTTCACAAGTCAAAGGCATGTGGAATAATGAAATCTATAAAAGTAAAAATAAATTAGTTCTTACAGAGTCAAATAACACTAGCACACAGAAACCTTACTCATGACAGGATTTGGGTGAATCTACTAAAATATATATACATTTGTCAATAAATCATATAAAAACATAGCAAGTAGGAAAAATATGTTTATCAATGTAATTTCTTGTTTAAAAGATACTATAACAACAGTAAAGTCAATTAAAAATAATAAAAACCCTTGTTTCCAAAATCTTAATAAGACTACTTTTTTATTTTTAACATCTTTATTGGAGTATAATTACTTTATAATGGTGTGTTAGTTTCTGCTGTATAACAAAGTAAATCAGCTATACTTATACATACATCCCCATACCTCCTCCCTTTTGCGTCTCCCTCCCACCCTCCCTATCCCACCCCTCTAGGTGGTCACAAAGCACTGAGCAGACCTCCCTGTGCTATGCGGCTGCTTTCCACTAGCTATCTATTTTACATTTGGTAAGACACTTTTTTAAATTAAGATACCCTACCTCCCTTGATCATATTTTTACAAACTTCAAATTATATTTTAGTTAATATTAAATAACAAATATATTCATGTAACAAATATATGCATGTTTTTTAAAAAGGAAGTCTATTAATTCCACCAAACTAGAATAACTATTATAACAACTTGATATTTTTCTTTTTATCAAATGCAATTTTGTCACACATGTATACATGTGTGCTTTAAAAATTATTTTTATTTTCCTTACAGTAGATACGATATAATTTGCTAATTTTTCCACTTGGTTGGCTACAAAATAAGTATAGTAATTTCCCGGAAGTGTAGTGATTTTTATCTTCATTGGCATTTGATTTTGGGACCCAGAGTTTTGACTATTCTTAATTATGTTAGCAAAATATGACATCATAATTGCTCTCATTTCCATTTACGTAACTTTAGTGATACTAAATATACCCCACAAATTTTGTTTTAATCTGTATATCTTACTTTGTATCAATGTGTTTTGCTCATTTACACATGGAGAGCTTAGATATTTCTTTTCAATTCTTTTAAATTTTTAATATGATAAAATATTAGCCTACTGGTAACATTTTAAATACAAGTATTGCCTCTATAGTTAACTTTCTGGTTGTTATTTCAAGATAACAATTTTATAAAGTATTTATAACAGCAAGATTTTTGAACTAATATATACAATATAATTGATTTGTTTATCTTCCATCTCCCCCAAATGAAGACTGGTTAAATTCATATCTACAAAAGAGTACAAAAGATTTTCTGCAATTCTGCTTAATTTAATTGTTAATTTTTATTCTTTTAAAATGTGCTATCTTAAATCACAGATTTATAGGATCATTTGTAAGAATTCTACGGTTGAATCTTTCACAGGACATAGTGGCACTGTAGGTGCCAGGCAAGACAGTTTCTACCTAGGTTTGAAATTCTTATGACATTTCAAGTCCATTTTTAACTTAAAGAGAATGAGAAATGGCAAGGACTTCAAATTTACAGTGTGCCTGAGGCGGAGATGGAACTGAATTCAGCTGGTACTATTATTCATGGTAGACAAAGCTAAAAATTGAAGTGTATTCCTTAAATAGTATATTAAATGTGTCTTGAGAAAAAGTTCATTTAATGAGGGAAAGTTTTCCAATTTTAGGCTTTTTAAATGCTAAAGACATTATAAAATGCAAATAATCTGAACTGAAATTATTTTGTCTTTAGGTTTGAGGGAAAACTTTATATGAGTGCTTTATTTTTAAGAAAAAGTCATACTTATAGATAGTAAAATCTGGTCTGTAAATTTCCATAGTCTCAATTTAAAAGAACACATCAATGATTTAAAACTTTTTAAGAAGTGAATTTCTTAAATGAGCATTTAAGTTAATTAATATAAGCAATCAAGTGGAAAAAAATTACACGCTTTCATTATAAACCCTAGGTCTTAGAACATTTGGATCATCGAGAAAATAACATCTTACAAGTTATGATGATTATGTGTCAACTTGGCTGGGCTAAGTGATGCCCAGATAGCTAGCATAACATTATTTCTGGGTGTGGCTGTGAGGGTGCTTCCAGCAGAGATTAGCATTTGAATCTGTAGACTAAGGATGACACTCCCCAATGGGTGTGGGCATCATACAATCCACTGAGGGCCTGAATAGAACACAAGAAAGCAGAGGAAGGGAGAATTTGTTCTTTGCTTGAGCTGAGACATCTATCTTCTGACCTCTAACATCTGTGCTCCTAATTCTCTGGCTTTCAGACTCAGACGAGGATGCATGCCGTTGGCTTCCCTGGTTCTTGGGGCTTTCGTTTTGGACTGGAACTGTACCACTGGCTTTCCTGGTTCTCCAGCTTGCAGATGACAGACCATGGAACTTCTCAGCCTCCATAATCATGAGCCAATTCCTATAATAAATCCCACCTTATGTATATCTATATATATTCTATTAGTTCTGTTTCTCTCTAGAACCTAATATACAGGTTAAAGGTTGATTAACTGTCTAAAGAACTATTTATAGGAGATTGGAAAATGTCAATAAACTTATCCACTTGCATTCTCGCTTTCTTCATTATTCACTGTAAAAGCAGGAAAACAATGTATTTTAGAAGTGATTAGTTTATCCCTTCCTTATGGTGATGAGCTCCTTGTTAGTCTCAGAGTCTGGAGTTCTAGAGTCTTGCTCTACACAGTTTGTTTTTGGCACATCTGTTCTTACACACGGTCCTCTGTATAGCTGAACTTTTCAATGTTCAGCCTACAAATGTACAATTCAGCTTTCAGGTCCACTCTTAATCCTTATCTCATTTGTTAAGACCAGTGCACTGTTTATCAGTGAATTCTCCAGGCACTGTGACTGCTAAACCTCCCCATAGGCATCTTACTGATATCACTTTCCAATCTCAGGAAGCCCAGTTTAATTGAACACAGCTGGCTCAAAGGTATGAGCCCTTGAATCCCATCAGCAATCCTTCTTTACTGTGTAATCCACATGCAGTATGATTTAAGCCACTTCCTAAGTTTTGTCTAAGTACATTACCCTCCAGAGATTTCATTTTCCTCTAAGAGGGAAATTGCTCCTTTGCTCTTCAATTACATGTGTAGATAAGATGTAGTATGACAGCTCTTTTGGAGAGGACTTCCACCATTGATCCAGTATACAATATACCTGAAGCTGTGAAATCTTCTGGTATTACTCATGAAAATAAATATGATGCAGCAGTTGAAGCCTGCAAAGTTACAGCTGGCACTTGCATCTTTAAAAAGGAGGGGATATTTTCATTGCAATATTGAAATATCATTTGTTAGTTCCCACATTTGTTAAACTTTATAGAGTTTATATCAAGCGATATGTAGAAATACAAAAATAATGATTGAATATCTGTCTTAAGGAAACTCAAAATCTATTTCATTAATGGTCATATTTTTCAACATTTATTTTATTTATAAAAATAACTAGAAGTTAAATTAATCATGATACATTGTATCATTTTACTGTGTGAATCATTTCACTAATAATGACTATCTACCAGACTCATTTTATTCATTCATTCGCATATTTGTTTAACATATATGTGTGTATAAATATATATATATATAGAGAGAGTTTTTTTTTTGAGTACCTATTAGGTGTTAGTGAGAAAGACAGACAAAAATTTAATAACTACATAATATATACTCAGAAGATATGGCGGCCCTGGATGTGTGTCACTAGTATCTCCCTTCAAGAGAAAATCTGCTGCAAAAATTGCAGTCGGCCTACAGCTTCCAGAAACAATGCCCTTGGAATCTGCATCCACCCTGGAGCCATGAGTGGACAGCACCAGCCAATGACCGGGCATCTGGGGGAGTAGGGCATATCCACTTTCGCCCATCACAACTCTCCTCTAACAAGCCATCTTTGCTCTGGAGCTCTCTGTTGGGCTGGTCAAGAACTTCCCAGGGTTGCACTTTAGTCTAAAGCTCTGTTCAACCCTCTCTTTCCCTCCCTCTTCTCCAATACCTGTTAGACCTGCATTGTGGCTTACCTACACCTGCTCCTTTTCTCCTTATCTTCCACAGAAATACCGCCAATTGAATTACTTGTGCTTCTAACTCTGTCTTGGTGCCTGCTTCCAGAAAGACATGACCTGACACAGATGGTGATAAATATAATTTAAAAAATGGCAGCATAATGTGGTAAGGGGTTGGGTTTACCTATGGGAAATGGAGGTTAGCAACTTTAAAGCATGGTAAGAGAGGTGTCCCTGAGAAGATGAATTTTGAGTAAATCCTTAAAGGAAAAAGGAGTGATCTATATGGATAGAAAGACAGAGGGAACTGCCAGCCAAAACTCCCTTCGAGACCCATATGCTGGTTCAGTGTGATGGAGGGAGGCCGCATGCTCTTCACTCATCATTGAAAAAAGCTTGTTGGAAGAAGGATGATTTCATGAGTCCTTACCTGATGTAGAAGCCACAGTTCTCAATCTGTGAAGTCAGGGACGATGTTCCCACAACACAGCACTTTAATGAAGTCATGCTTGTAGGAAAGGAATAAGCCAGTGAAATGGGTTTGCATATATTTTTATAAGATGAACCATTTTCTTAGGAGGAGTCAAAGTTGATATGAAATTCTCTAGTGGTTTTCAAGCACTTATAAGGATAAAAGCTAAAATATATGATGTAATAGTTATAAAAAAATTAGAGTGAAATGCATTGTTAAAATAATGCACATATATCTTGTATATTTACTCTGAATTTTTGTTCATCTTTCATCAGTATTATTGTACATATCTTTAGGAATAATGTTTTGAAGTTTTTCTGTTTCATCCCATTATGAAAACAATAAAAATACAAAACCAAACCATTAGATTACTTTGGGTCTCAGGATGAATATACTACTCTGCTGTCAATTATTCTCAAATCTCTGAAAAATCAGTTAAAATGCCCTCTTGAGAAGCAGCTAAAAAATAAAAGTGTCATGTGTTCCTCTGGTTTGAAACAGAAAACCAAATGATGTGGAGTAAATACACAGGGAGGAAATGGGAAGCATGACAAGATAAATGAAGTTAAATAATTCCCAAAGGTTAAGGCTGCCCTCTGCCTATATAGTAGTGGAAAAACACTGGACCGGGAGTCATAAGTAACCAAATGAAAAGTGCTAATAGCGTGAAGGAGATGAATGACACGTATACAAGAGGCGGAGTAGATGGAAAGCATATTTGAATTGAGGTGGGTATGTAGTGAAGAGTTGGTTAATTAATTAATTTTTTAATTAAAAAATATTTATTTAATTTTATTTTTGGCTGTGTTGGGTCTTCATTGCTGCGTGCAGGCTTTCTCTAGTTGCGGCGAGTGGGGGCTACTCTTCATTGTGGTGTGCAGGCTTCTCATTGCGGTAGCTTCTCCTGTTGCGGAGCACCTGCTCTAGGCTCTCAGGCTTCAATAGTTGTGGCACGTGGGCTCAGTAGTTATGGCTCATGGGCTCAGTAGTTGTGGTTCGTGGGCTCTAGAGCACAGGCTCAGTGGTTGTGGGGCACCGGCTTAGTTGCTCCGCGGCATGTGGGATCTTCCCGGACCAGGGCTCGAACCCGTGTCCCCTGCATTGGCAGGTGGATTCTTAACCACTGTGTCACCAGGGAAGTCCCTGGTTAATTTATTATAAGCCTTGCAAATGCTCAAATGGAATCCAAGATGAAGGTTGAAGAAAGAAGCCTAATAAATCTTAAATCTCACAGTACTTAAAGAAGAACTGAAGTGCACATATCCTCAGCAAACTTTTCAATTCTGACACTCTCTTCTGGAAGGAGGGGCCTGTCAAAATAGGTTCCAGTGGTCAAATGATGGATCTTCTTCCCCAACACAGAGCAGCACTTTCTGGTTTGATGAGAAAATGTTAAGTTTACCCTTTGGACGTCCAGTCCCAGTCAGTGCGTTGCTTTAACACCTGTTTTCCAGGGACTGTAGCAATAAAACATGGCAAGAGCAATGGATTTGCAACAGATGAAGGTGTTGCCAAATCCCCAAAGCTTTGCCTGCTTCTGTGTTGACAAAGGAAGGCAGAGGAACAGATGCTAGAAACAAACAGTTCTCAGGGCAGGAAAAATAAACACTAAAGGAAAACTGTGTTTTCCCAGAACAGATGATTAAGAAATTAGATGATTAAGAAATTAAAATAACTGATGATAAAGGCTAGGTCCAGATGCATTTATTTCTGACCACCCAAAGAAAAGAAACATTATGGACAAAAAAAATGCAGATCCCAGAGATAACTAAATTCCCTATGAAACTCTGGAATATACAGAAGACAAGGAAACTATTTTTTTTTTATTTAGAAAGGAATATGGGCATAATAGTTACTATAATGCTATCTGACTAAATATCAAAAATAATATTGCATATACTTACTAATTATTGCTATCAGATTAAGGTAATGATGAAAATTTTAATGATTAGTTTTTTTAACTTATAGAAAAACAGCAATTAATGTTTTGGTTTTTATTAGTGCTTTTAACCAAAAATTTCTCCTGGCATTCCTTGAAGTTAGGTGTGGTCATGTGACTTAGTTGATCATTGAAATGGGTGGAAGTAATGGGTATCACTTGCAGGTGGGAGATTTAATGTCTAGTGCATGATTCACCATGTCCCTTTTTTCAGTCTTGGCAATTGTGGAAGCAACTGAGTTGCAGTGTGGTGTCCTGAATAAAATGATGTACAGCAGAGCGAGGTATAGCAAAACAGTTATAATTCTAAGTCACTGAATTTGGAGTTATTGCAAAGCATAACCTTGACTCTCCTGATGGATGCAAATATTTAGTAAAATCAGCATATTCACGGGATAACAATTTAATTTTTTATTCAGTGGCTTTTATAGAATAGCAGTTGTGTGGAATTTCACCCAAAGAGCTTTGGCCAGTTCAAATAAACAGAATTAGCAGGTCTTGTGCAAAAGACTATGTCATCTAATAAATATTGAATAACCTAATTTTTTTCCCAGAAACATTAACATATAGACATGATTCTCATTTTAGAGCTAAAGAATCTGGGAACTTGTGCATCACATGCACTAACTGAAACTCAAAAAGCAGCGATACTAAGAAGGGTGAGGTTGGAGTACCTAAGTAGAGGCTGAATTCAGATTTTTAAATCTATTTTTGGGCCTGTACTATAAGAAATAAGGATTTGAGCCCAGAAAATTGATCCAAAGACAGGCAATAAATCAAAGAGGGCAGGGGAGGGACCAGGTGGTATAATATGTTACATTTTCCAGCATTAATGAAAGACAGGCAACCCCAGATCCAAGAAGCCCAGATAGCCCTAAGCAATACAGATATCAAAACAAAATAAAACAAACAACAACAATGAAAACAACTTCACACAGACACATCATAGTCAATCTTCTAAAAACCAAAGATAAAAAGAAAACTTAAAGGGAGCCTATGGGGGGGGGGCGGGAGTGAAGCATTATGTGGAGAGGACCAAAGGTAAGAAATACTCAGAGTTTTCATCAAAGATTTTATAGGACAGAAGACAGTTGAATGGGAATGTTTAAAATGCTGAAACAAACAATAATGTCAACTGGATTTCTATATCTAATGAAAATATCTTTCAAAAATGGAGACATAATAAATACTTTTTCAAACAAAGACCAAGAGAATTTATTGCCAGAGACCTGTAATGCAAGATACATGCAAAGAAATTCCTCAGACAGAAGTATGAAATATGATGGAAATTTAACATTAAACTCTTTAAAAGATAATCAATTTTAAAGACAAATTATAATAAAGTGCTCTGAGTTTATGACATATGTAGAAGTAAAATGTATGAAAAATAGTTCAAAAGGTGGGAAAGAGGAAATGGAAGTATACATGAATGGTGTAAAAATATTTGATAGTACTAATACTAAGTTAAAAATGTTTATTGTACACCCTTGAGAAATTCACTAAAACTTTTAAAAAGTGACATAGTTATTAAGCCAATAGTAGAGATAAAAAAGAAAAATAAATAATAATTAATACAGAAGAAGGTGGGAAAGATGAATAAAGGAATAAATAACAGAGGTAGCAAATAAAAAAACAGAAAGCAAGATGATAGGTTGAAATCCAACTATATCAATAATTACATTACATATAAAAGGCAAGTCCATCAGTTTAGATAAAACACAGTAGACTACCTATAAGAAATTACAGTCAGTAACCCTTGTGAACATAGATAAAGATTATCAGGAAATTTAAACAAATTGAATCCTGTAATATTTAAAAATGAAATATATATCATGACCAAATGGGCTTTCTCCCAGGAATGGAAAACAGTTTCAACATTCCAAAATCAGTGACTATAATTTACCATATCAACAGAATAAAAAAACACATAATCTTCTCTATTTTATGCACAAAATTATTTTACAAAACTCCACATCCATTCATGATAAAAAAAAAACTCTCAGAAAACCTGGAGTAGAAGGAAACTTCCTCATCTTGACAAAGGGTCCACAGAGTCCTGTATGATCTGGACTCTGTTACCTTTCCCACTGCATCGCTTTATACTCTCTCACTGGCTCATTCTTTATTAGTTGCACTGGATTTCTTGCTGTTCGCCAAGATGCCAGCCTGTTCGCACCTCATGGACTTTGCTTTAGCTGCTTCCTCTGACTGGAACTTTTTTCCCTCAGGCAGCTGCATGGATCATTCTATCGCTTCCTTCATTTTCTTGGCCAGATGTCACATTCTTAGTGAGCATTACCACAGCCATTCCTTTCAAAATTCCCAATCACTCTCTCTGGTCTGCTTTTGTACTTATTATTATTTCTTTTAATTAAGACTTTTTTTTTTTTAGAAAAGCAGTTTAAAGTTCACATCAGAACTAAGGGGGAATGTAGAGACATACCTCACATTACTCCCTGCCCCCCTCACACATGCACAGGCTCCCTCATTATCAACGTCCCCACCAGAGTGGTACCATTTGTTACAACTGATGAACCTTCATTGACACATCATTATCACCTGAAGTTCATAGTTTACATTACAACATTACATTTCATTTTTGGTGTTGTACATTCTATGGGTTTGGACAAAAGTATAATAACATATATCTCTCATTACAGCATCACACAGAATATTTTCACTCCTCTAAGAATCCTCTCTGCGCTATATATTCATCACACTCCTCCTCTCCATCAAACCCTGAATTTTTTTTTTTTATTGTTTCCATAGTTTTCCTTTTTCCAAAATATCATATAGTTGGAATCATACAGTATGTAGACTTTTCAGATTCACTTCTTTCACTTAGTAATATGCAGTTAAATTTTCTCCAGTATTTTCCTTTTTTGATAGCTCATTTCTTTTTCACGTTGAATAATATTCCATTGTCTAGATGAACCACAGTTTATTTATCCATTCACCTGCTGAAGGAAATCTTGGTTGCTTCCACATTTTGGCAATTATGAATAAAGCTGCTATAAACATCTGTGGGCAGGTTTTTGTGTGGACATGTTTTTAAGTCCTTTGTGTAAATACCAAGGAGTGTGACTGCTGAATCATACGGTAAGAGAATGTTTACATTTGTAAGAAACTGTCAAACTCTCTTCTGAAGTATCTGAACTATTTTGCATTCCCACTAGCAATGAACGAGAATTCTGTTGTTCTACATCTTCTCCAGCATTTGGTGTTGCCAGCGTTCTGGATTTGGGCCATTCTGATAGATGTGTAGTGGTATCTCATTGTTGTTTTAATTTGCACTTCCCTCAAGACTTATGATGTGGAATATCTTTTTTGTATGTTTATTTGCCATCTGTATATCTTCTTTTTTAAAATATAAATTTATTTATTTATTTATTTATGGATGTGTTGGGTCTTTGTTGCTGCATGCAGGCTTTCTTTAATTGTGGTGAGTGTGGGCTACTCTTTGTTGTGGTGCGCAGGCTTCTCATTGTGATGGCTTCTCTTGTTGTGAAGCACGGGCTGTAGGCACATGGACTTCAGTAGTTGTGGCTCGTGGGCCCAGTCGTTGTGGCTTGCAGGCTCTAGAGCGCAGGCTCAGTAGTTGTGGTGCACGGGCTTAGTTGCTCCGTGACGTGGGACCTTCCCGGACCAGGGCTTGAACCTGTGTCCTCTGCATTGGCAGGCAGATTCTTAACCACTGCACCACCAGGGAAGCCCCTGTATATCTTCTTTAGTGAGGTTTCTGTTAAGGTCTTTGGCCCATTTTTTAATCAGCTTCTTTGTTTTCTTACTGTTGAGTTTTAAAAGTTCTTTGCCTATTTTGGATAACAGTCCTTCATCAGATGTGTCCTTTGTAAATAGTTTTTCCCAGTCTGTGGTTTGTCTTCTTATTATCTTGACATTGTCTTTCACTGAGCAGAAATTTTTAAATTTAATGAAGTACAACTTATCAATTATTTCTTTTCATGGGGTGTGCCTTTGGCGTTGTATCTAAAAATTATTGCCATGCTCACTTCAGCAGCACATGTACTAAAATCGGAACGATACAGAGAAGATTAGCATGACCCCTGCGTAAGGATGATGTGCAAATTCATGAAGTGTTCCATGTTTAAAAAATAAAAATAAAAAAAATAAAAAGTTATCACCACACCAAAGTTCATCTACGTTTTCTCCTATGTTATCTTTTAGGGGTTTTAAAGTTTTGTGCTGTTTTACATTTAGGTTTGTTATCCATTTTGAGTTAATTTTTATGCAGGGTGTAAGGTTTGTGTCTACGTTCATTTCTTTTTCTTTTTTTTTTTTTTGCATGTGGATGTCCATTTGTTCCAGCAACATTTGTTGAAAAGATTATCTTTGCTCCATTGTATTGCTTTCGTTTCTTTGTCAAAAATCAGTTGACTATATTTATGTGGATCTACTTCTGGGCTCTCTGTTCTGTTCCTGTTTTTTAAAAATAGTACTTCCTTCTAACAACTATGCAATTAACTTATTTTTATGTTATTTTTTAGTTTATTTTACGATGCAAGATACATAAGAGCAAGCATTTTTTTTTAAAACTACTGTATCCCCAGTAAAGAACACATTTCACAATATATATAGACACTCTGTAAAAATTTGTTGAATGAATAAATGAGTGAATCACTGAATCAGAAAGTTTCAAAATAAGGTATAATAATACTGACTGCTTGAACTTAGTAGCTTCTGTCCTCTGGTAAATAGAGATGTGAAAGAGGGACTTCCCTTGCTCTTGAAGAAAATACAAAGTTTTAGATCGTATATATTTTTAATTTACAGATTCTATGTCCAGAGCTGGTAATTCTAATTCTTGTTTTTAAGAATAAATGTAAAAGGAGTCTGACAGAGAGAGAGAGATGAGTGCTATATTGAGACAATAGGAACTATACTCCATTTCTTATTTTTTCTCTGATGTCTTTGAAGTTTATTAAGGAAAGGGGACATTCCTTTTCTCAAAAGAATTGTGATTTTTCTCCTCTTTTCTTGGAAATCCCTGTGGATGGTACTGAGCTTACAGAATCAGGCATCAAAGAAATATCTATTCTGCACTGTAGTGAACTAAAGTAGACTACACTTTAAGAACTGTTGTTTCCTTATGCATTTCTCCCTTTGGAGACGTTGATACACACATTTCTGAAATAACTTGGAGCACTGGGTATGTTTCATCTACAGGCTTTTGCTTATCACACAAAGCTTCTTGGCTTAAATTGTGCTTTGGTGGATGTCCCCCTGTGCCTGCAACTAAGAGGTGTGGCTTTCACAGGGATGGCAACTCCTGTGCGAAGAGCAGCCTGTGTGATAATTCAGACATAACTAGGTCAACTTCCTTTACTTATCATTTTGCCATAGATTGTATTCGTGTTTCCTTTTGTCCTTGGAGACAGTGTTTCAAAATGTAGAAGTAATGAATACATTGAGCAGTCTCTCTTGAAAGGAAAGTATTACAATGAGATAAATATTATTAAAATATATTCCTTGAAGGGAAGTCCTTCAGGGCAAGGTAATTTTGCTGAACATATACTTGGTGTTATAATAATATTATACAATACTACTTATGTTATTTTATTGGGATAATAATAACAGTTTCTATTTTTCTTCCAAGTCACTCAGGAGAAATTGTGCGTGTTGTGGGGGAGGGCGGAGGTGTTGCTTCAAAAAGGCTTATTTCATTACCTGATGTTAGTTTAAGGAGAATTTATTACTTTTATATTTAGAGAGAGATGGCCATTGGATAAATTTTTCAAATTACTATCTAAGGTCATGCAGATATGGACAGACTATGATTGTTATTTTTAGTAAGGGCAGCTGAATAGATGAACCCATAATGATAAATCCAATATAATCAAAATGTTTTTGTTCATCCTTGACTGAGATACACTTTTTCACAAAATATCATTTCTGAAAAGAAATTAGACTAAGATGAAGTGCATTGCTTTTATATTTTGGAAGGATTAAAATTGAAATAAGTAGGAATTGGAGGCCCATAGTGTTTATTTTTTCCCCACTAGAGAGGAGGGGTGATTTGTGAAATGACAGCACTATTGAAACAAGGAAAGCTAATTGTTGGAATTCGGCACAATTCCAGGAGAGAGAATCGAAAGCTTCATTTTATCTCTGATTGATCAATAGATTATGTTCACTCAAACAACATTTATTAAACACCTTCTATGGGCTGAGCACAGTGCTAGGAGCTTAGGATGCAAATATGAACACACTGAAACTCTTGGTCTCATGGAGTGTATGTTTCAAAAATAAATTACTACATATGCTTTCAGATGGTAAGTTTCTTATGCAACTTGGTTTGCACTGTAAAATGATATTTTATCAAAAATTTTCTGATTATAGATATGGTATGTGAAACTACCCATAACTCTATTGTCTAAACAACTGTAAACATTGTTTTATCTTTCTAATTATATAACTATATTAAAATATTGCTTTTCACTTAGTATCTATTTGTACATTTAAACATACTGATCCTAACAGTTATAAGATTACACAGAAATAAATAATCTATTCTTCAGCATTTAGTTTGCTTTTAATTTCCTGCTGTTAGAAAGAAGATCTTTGTAAAATGTCTTTGGGTGAATCAGAAATCATTTTTAGGATAAATTCCTATAAATGATGTTACTCAATACAACACTAGGGAAATTTTAAAAACTTTTGGTAATATTTTCAAATTGTACACTTTGCAAGAAAAATCTATTTTAAAGCTGTTCAGTTAGGGTCTTAGATTAGTGACAATTTCCATTCTCACTTTCATTCTAATATTGGTTATTGTGTTGCATATTCCTCAGTACTCTATGCAAAATGCAACATTTTCTCAAACATTATTCACTTATCTTACTCCTTCAGTTAAGAGGATTATGGTGATGGAGAAATAAAATTGCAGAGTGCACATAATTTCTTGGAATGACAAAGCCTCTGCATATATTCAAATTTGACTTCTGCATTCTCTGGTTATTGCATTTTCAGAGTTAGCTTTTTTTTTTTTGCGGTACGCAGGCCTCTCATTGTTGTGGCCT
The DNA here is from genome assembly GCF_949987515.2 of Delphinus delphis. Classification (NCBI taxonomy): domain Eukaryota; kingdom Metazoa; phylum Chordata; class Mammalia; order Artiodactyla; family Delphinidae; genus Delphinus; species Delphinus delphis. The sequence continues at coordinate 19,322,320 of NC_082686.1, forward strand.
CTCCCATCGCGGAGCACAGGCTCCGGACGCGCAGGCTCAGCGGCCATGGCTCACGGGCCCAGCCGCTCCGCGGCACGTGGGATCTTCCCGGACCAGGGCGCACACACGTGTCACCTGCATCGGCAGGCGGACTCTCAACCACTGCGTCACCAGGGAAGCCCTAGAGTTAGTTTTTATCGGGGAAGATTTCACCTGTGTTCGCGAAAAGCAACAATGCATTGTTCAGCATAACTCACTGAGGTCAATCTAAATACCACGCACTACCCTAGTTTTGTTGCTCTAAATACCATTTTTGGCATTGGGAATCACCAGAGAAAGGGAAGAAAGTAACCCTGAGCTACTTCAGCTCAATTCAAGAAGCGTTTATTTATCGTCTATGACATATCTGACTCCATCTAAGTACAGGTACTGTAACCATGTGAGTTGAGGCCCAGTTACCTTGGGTATTGCATTTAGCTCTGGAATTTCCTCACAGCTAGCAGAAAATTCTCAATACTTGGGATTATGTTCCATATGGTGCCCTGTGCTATTCTTTCTATATAATAATTATGATTTATGTTTTTCTCACAAGAGCTATCCTGTAGTATTCAATTCTGAGAAGTAAAGAAAAGAAAGTGTTTCATATTTTCTAGACATACATCAACTGGAAATTGACCGATTCCCTGAATATGCCTTTAATATTTGTTAAACAGAGTCAATACGTGGGAAGTTTTTGCTAGTCACTTTGAATCACCATAAAAGACTGTGAATGTAGCTCTGGGAGAATATGATGGATGCTCAGTGCAGGGTAAACGTAAGAAAGAAACTCAAAACTCAATTTAAGAGATAGAAAGGAAATGTAATTTCAAGAACATAAATCAAAGTTTGTTTCCTGGAATGTGTGTTTTAAGTGAATCTGATGTTTTGCTGCTTAGTCAATAGAAATTGAAAGTATAAAGAAGTGAATTCTGAGATATATTTGTAATCTTATCAGATATTGCTGTGCCGACGTCTCATTTAGTGTGGTGATACCCACTCATGGTGAAATATTATATATATATATTTTTTTTCTTCCTCCCACCCTCCCTCCTTCCCTCTCTTCTTCCTCTTTCTTTCTTTCTTTCTTTCTCTCTCTCTTTCTTTCTCTCTTTCTCTTTCTTTCTTTCTCTTCCTGTCTTCCTTTCTCTCTCTCCCTTTCTTCCTTTCCCTCCCTCCCTACCTCCCACTCTCTCTCTCTCTCTTTCTTTCTTTCTTTCTTTCTTTCTTTTCTTCCCTTTTGTGTTATATGGTAGTAAGGAAGCCCCATCACATCAGAATTCTGCTCAGAAAACTCCTGGCAAGGGACACACTGCCAAACACAGAGTGAGTGTGTATGCCAGATTGAGATCTCCATGTGATTTTGTCATGCAGCATAATGAACTGGCAGCTAAAAATAAGCACAAGCAGATTGCCTTTCCTTCCTTCTATTTGCAGTTATTCCTTTGGAGAATATTCTTCACCTTTGGATGGAGCTGAATTCCAAATATTTTGCTAATTTTCCAAATACAATTTTGAAAAAATTCTATTTGCCCTATCAGACAGATGACCCTCCAATTTATCAGCTCTGGCCTTAGATTACATTCTCCCACTTTTTAGAGATGCACATAATAGCATGGCCTTACATGCACTGACTTAAAATTATCCTTTTAATAGGAGGAAACTCATTTTTTTCCCCCAAAATGGTTTTCAGCACTGTCTTCTGTCTGAAAGTGTATCTGAATTCAAGAAGACCATTGTCAGATAACTAGATGCGTGTGTGTGTTAATAATGCTCAGAAATTGCCAGAACTCCTAAGATTAATTCTATCTTCTAACTGGAGGAGGAAAAACAAACAAACAAACAAAAAAACAAAAACAACAACTGTTAAAGAACATATCACTGTAAGTAATTTTTTTTTTTTTGTAGAAAACATATATTTTTGTCTATTGAACCCACAATTGAATATCACTGTCTGTTTGGAGCAGAAAGACAAGAAGCAGTTGATTAAAAAATTTTGCATATCTATACTATAACAGTAGTATAAGTTAAAGCTGTATTTTAAGAAAGTTGTGGTTTAGTGGAAAAAAGGTTCAGGGTCCTGAAAGAACAATAGCAAAAGGAGCCAATTATCTTTAAATTATCTGGTTCAGTAGGAAGAATCCTTTCATCTTTTTTCACCAAAAGCATTTTTAGCCAAGCCTAATATCATTATTTCGTACTAGTCTGTGTTTTTCCTGGACACTGAGTGCCTTTGGGTCAAATCCTGGCATTGCTATAGTGTTCATGATTTGGGGTAAGTTACACAAAGTTCCTGAGAGTTGTCTTAGTTGTTTTATTTGTCTGTTAAGACATGAGACACAGTGTGAGGTTTCACTGAGTACATGTGAAAAAAAGTCTCAACTTTGTTAGATTTAGGATACAGTGGTTCACTTATTCTGTCATTTGAACTAGAGAGCTACCAGCTGGACCCTTGTCCCTTAGCATATATTTTACCTTCATTAAAAATTAATGAGGTTCCTCGACTCGGCAAAGGACACCTACAAAAACCTTACAGGCAACATTACACTTAATGGTGAAAGACTAAATGTTTTTTCCTAAGATCCAGAGCAAAACAAGGATGTCCACTCTCACCACTTCTATTCAACATTGTACTGGGGGTTCTAGGTAGGACAATTAGGCAATAAAATGGGGAAAATAAAGGCAGACAGATTGGAAAGGAAGAATTAAAACTATCCTCAGTTGCAGATGGCATGATCTTATTATAGAAAATCCTAAGGAATTCACTAAAAAAACTATTAGAACTAATAAAGTTCAGCAAGTTTGCAGGATTCAAGATCAATATATTTAAAAATTGTATCTCTATATATTTGCAAAGGAGATTCCAAAAATGAAATTAAGAAAACAATTTTATTTATAATAGTATCAAAAAGAATAGTACACACACAGAAATTAAACAAAAGAAATACAAAACTTATGCTGTAAATACTGTATAGCATAGTTAACAGAAAACAATAAATGGAAAAACATTCTATTTTTCATGGATTGGAAGTCTTAATATTGTTAAGATGGCAATATTTGGAAATAATCCCAAATTGATCTACAGATTCAATGTAATCCTTTTCAAAATTACAGCTAGCTACTTCGCAGAAAATTACAAACTGCTCCTAAAATTCATAAGGAAATTCAAGGGATCTAGAATAGCCAAAATGATCTTCAAAAAAAAAAAAAAAAAAAAAAAAAACAAATGTAGAGACTCACACTTTCAGACTTTAAAGCTTACAACAAAGCTATAGTAATCAAGACTGGCATATACAGAACATTAAAACAGAATTGAGAGTCCAGAATAAACCCTCACATTTATGCCCAACTAATTTTTTTTTTTTTTTTTTTTTTTCAGTACGCGGGCCTCTCACTGCTGTGGCCTTTCCCATTGCGGAGCACAGGCTCCGGACGCGCAGGCTCAGCGGCCATGGCCCACGGGCCCAGCCGCTCCGCGGCACGTGGGATCCTCCCAGACCTGGGCACGAACCCGTGACCCCTGCATCGGCGGGCGGACTCCCAACCACTGCTCCACCAGGGAAGCCCTATGCCCAACTAATTTTTTACAATGATGTCAAGATCCTTCAGTGGGGGAAAGAATAGTCTTTTTAACAAACGGTCCTGGATATCCATACACAAAATAATCAAGTTGATAACCTACTTGATATAACCTACTTGATATCATATATGTAAGTTAAATAAAAATGGATCAAAGAACTAGGTGTAAGAACTAAAACTATAAAACTCTTAGGAGAAAACATAGGCATAAATCTTTGTGATTTTGAATTAGTCAATGGTTTCTTAAATAGGACATCAAAAGTGCAAACAGGGCTTCCCTGGTGGCGCAGTGGTTGAGAGTCCGCCTGCCGATGCAGGGGACACGGGTGCGTGCCCCGGTCCAGGAAGATCCCACATGCCGCGGAGTGGCTAGGCCCATGAGCCATGGCTTCTGAGCCTGCGCGTCCGGAGCCTGTGCTCCGCAACGGGAGAGGCCACAACAGTGAAAGGCCCACATACCACACACACACACACACACACACACACACACACACACAAAAGTACAAACAATAGAAGAAAAAACAAATAATTAGATTTTATAAAAATTAATTTTGTACTTCAAAGGATAATGTGAAGAAATTAAAAAGGCCACGGAATGAGAGAAAATATTTGCAAATCATATGTTTGATAGAGGACTTGTATTTAGAATATGTAAAGAACTCTTACAAAGCAACAGTAAAAGGGCAAATTACTCAATTATAAATGGACAAACAATGTGGATAAATATTCCGTCAAAGAATAGATACAAATGGCCAGTAAACACATGAAAAGATGATCAATGTCTTTAGCCGTCAGAGAAATGCAAAAAAAGCACAATAAGATACTACTTCACACCAATTAGGATGGCTATAACAAAAATGACAGATTATAATTGTTGGTGAGAATGTGGAGAAATCACAGCCCTCATACACTGCTGGTAGGAATGTAAAATAGCACAGCGTCTTTGGAAAACAGTTTAGAAGATCTTCAGAATGTTAAGTACGGAGTTACCATATGAACCAGCAATTCCACTCCTAGGTATATATCAAGAGAAATAAAAACATATACACATACAAAACTATGTATTAACTATGCTAATGTACTAAAAAACATTGAACTGTACACCTTAAATGGATTAATTGTATGGCATGTGAATTATATATCAATAAAGCTATTAAAAATGGAATTAATGAATGTAAGTGGCTTTTAGCTTGTGTGGTATGAACACATTTAAAATAAGAGTATACTTCCTATAAAAAACAATCATATTTAGACAGGACATATCTAGTTGGAATAAGTGGCTAAATTCATGTGGGCACCAAAAGCAGTCTAGTATGGAGCATTTTCTGTTTGGCTAAAGTAGCCATTTGATCTAAAACAAAAATGGAAAAGTCAAGTTAACCTGTAATTGATTTACTAGGAATGTTATGTATTGGTATGCACATAAGAGAAAATAAATTTTATACACATACATATACACTATATATATACTATATACACTATATACTGTATATATACAGCATATAATTATATATATGCCAGTATATGCATGTATATACAGTTGTGTTTTTATATGTTTTATTATTATTTATTTTTATTATTATTATTTTTTACGGTACGTGGGCCTCTCACTGTTGTGGCCTCTCCCATTGTGGAGCACAGGCCCCGGACGCGCAGGCTCAGCAGCCATGGTTCGCGGGCCTAGCCACTCCACGGCATGTGGGATCTTCCCGGACCGGGGCATGAACCTGTGTCCCCTGCATCGGCAGGCGGACTCTCAACCACTGCACCAACAGGGAAGCCCTATGATTATTATTTTTAAATTTATTTATTCAATTTATTTATTTTTGGCTGCGTTGGGTCTTCGTTGCTGTGCACAGGCTTTCTCTAGTTACGATGAGCAGGGGCTACTCTTCGTTGTGGTGCACGGGCTTCTCATTGCGGTGACTTCTCTTGTTGAGGAGCACGGGCTCTAGGCGCACGGACTTCAATAGTTGTGGCACATGGGCTCAGTAGTTGTGGCACACGAGCTCTAGAGCACAGGCTCAGTAGTTGTGGCACACAACAATGTCCCCTGCATTGGCAGGCAGATTCTTAACCACTATGCCACCAGGGAAGCCCTTGTTATTATTTTTTAATCTGGAGAATTTTAATATTTGGGGATGGATATTTTCAGTTACTTTTAAAAATATATATATACTATAGTGATCATGGAGAGAAAATGAAATTCAATATGTATGCTGTATGTATGTGTCTGTGTTTATATACATATCTCTCTCTATATATATCTGTATAAAGTGTACTTCACATGTTGAATGAGTTAATGATTGATTTCTTACATTTTCAGCTCTGCACAGAGCATCTATAATAAATAAAGCAATGGAGTGAATGCAGGGATTTCCAGGCATATCCAGTAATGAGTGCTTCTAAAATGATACAATTTCATCTTATATTTTAATGTTACTTCTCTTCAGGGTGTTATGTTTGTGCTATTGGAAAAATGTTATATTATTGTTTGCATACTCTGAAGAATATTGTGCCTGAGAGGAGACAACTTTTCATATGCAGAGGCATAGCAAGTGGGAAGTTCCTTCTTCCTGCTTGTACATTCCAGGAACGTAACCAGGGAACAAAACAGGTTACTAAAAAGAGAAAGAGTATAGGACTGATTGACTGCTAATTTAAAAATTGGCAAGTGTCCTAGGTAGCTAGCTGGCTTGAAAATTATCCCAAACTAGAGTCATTGCTGCTTAATTGTAGACATGCCTAAGCATCCAACTCAGTCTGTCTCCAAATGACACAAGTGCTTCTTGTATGATGGAAATGCAGGTGAATGTTTCCTACATGCCTAGAGAACCAACCTAGGTTTAGTTTTAGATGCTCAAATGAAAGCTATGCCATACTGGTTTCTTTCTTTCTGATTCTCCTCACCATGTCTGAATACAGATACTGGTGTGAATGTACATTAGCGTATAGTTTTTAAACAAGATGGAAGCAACAAATGTTCCCTATTGATCCCTAGACCATGTACTGCATTAAACATACAGTGTAAAAGTGGTAATGAAAGTGGGTAAATCTTTGTGCGTTTATTAAAAGTTACAATCTGATATTTAAGTATTTTGAAAACCACTTCAAAGTGAAATGAGTATTTTGGTTGATATTTGGGTTATCTTTGATTATTAATATAAAAGAATTAGATAAAAATTATCTAAAATGTTGGCAATTTTTATATAGTTAGAGTTAAGAATTTTACTCCTCCTCTGGCTTTGCCCTCAACAGAATTATTTAATGATTATAAACAAGTGATATCTTTTTTTGTTACCTTAACAACCCCTAAAATTAGCTTCAGGGATTTCCCTATCCATCATTCTATGTAGGCTAGCTGGGGATCCACTCTCATCTTCAAAGTCTGCAAAAATGACTTAGGCCAAAGCCATTTTGTTTAGAGATGAGCAGATGACCAAAACTAAGCTTTAAGTATGAATCGTATGACCTATATAGGAACACTCAGAAAGAAATTTCCTTCTTATCTGTTCGTTGGTAATTAATTGGCTGCTACCATGTAACCACCAGCAAAGCATCCTTCTGAGGTTAAGGAGTAATGCTGAGGTTGCCCAAGAAAATGTAAGAAACCAGACCCCAAATATATTATTAGTATTCAGCCAGTAACACAAATCAATAAACTACTTTTTGCTTAAGACAGCTTCAGTCAGGGTTTCTATCATTTGCACTGAAATGAACCCAATTTCACAAATTGTGGAAAATCCTCTTCACACCGCATAATTGCTTTTTACCAAAAATTGTAGTGTTTTAGAAAAAGTTAGATCTGGATGTGATGGAAATTGGCTAATCCTTAAAAATATCCCACTGGAATTACAACTTAAGAATTCTCATTTTATCTTTGTCATTCTTTTCTTAGAAATATTGTTCTTTTCCTCCAATACAGAAGGTGGTTGACATAATTTTATTAAGGCTTTACAAATTATGAGAAAGTAGATGGAGGTAAGACACGATGCCTTCAGAAACAAGGATCCTGCTGCATTTTGTGTTTCCATCTTTGATTTATTCCTTTGTGCAAAAGTAAGACATTGAATAGTCACAATCTTTAGGCATCCACAAAGCTACCAGGAAGAGAATAAGAGGCACAAATGAAATTTTAGCCTTATATCTTGACTTATGGATGATGTTAGTCTTGATCAGGTCCTTATTTCAGGGATCTTCTGTATGTTGACTTATTCACTCCCGAAAAAGATAGTTGTAGTCAAAGAATAAAAGTGCCCAGTAATCTCTGTTAAGCTTTGCCCACCCAGTACCCAGATCATGGTAGGCAGGAATTTGTATGCAACCACAGGCTTCTGACTCAATGGTGAGGGGAGTTTGGTATCAGACACTTCCTTGAATAGACTGTAATAGAGATCATCCCTGATTTAAGACTTGGTGTTCCTCCTGTATTCTCTGAAACTGAAGCTCACTCTCAGCACTCCTTTCTGCATTTTTCCTATCCTGTTAACATTTATCACTATTTATCACATGTCCTGGTTATAATGTGCAGGGACTGTTACTCAGGTTAACTTTGGCTGAACTTTTGAATATTTCCTCCTTTTCTCCAGTCTTCTCTTTCTTCAATTAGATTGTGGTATAGTTTGATCAGGCAGTCAGACATTCAAAGGGGTCATCATACCTAATTCCAATTTCAGTAAAAAAATATGTATGTATATATATATGTATTTATAAATTTTTTTCTGGCTCTTCTCAGAGCACCAGAATTCTGCCTTGCTTGTTCTCACCCTTCTTCTAGAAAATAAAACCCATCTCAAAGTGTTCCTATCTGTTTGCCTTTTGCTTCAAATACAGACTCCTTTAGCTTCCCTGTTACCAAGCTTCACTCACACATGAGGAAACTTGGCTTTTAGTTGGGGCTGCTGACAACTCTGTCCCTGAATTTTTCTTTGAGCATTTTCAAAGTCCTTCCTGACAGGCAGGAAGTCCAGTCCTTCCTGACAAATCCTCACTGTCTATGTGACTTCCCACTGGTGGCTGCCTTTCCTTAAGGGTGTGCCCTTGTCAGAGTTCAGCTCTTACTTCCTGACCCTGTGTTGATAATGCATTCTGATACATCACATCAACTCTTTTCCCTTGGTTTTCAGTTCTCTTTGCCTAGTTGCCCAAAAGAATAGCAAAGGATTTTTCAAGCTATGAGATACATTATGACTGGATTTTCATTGTGTTAAATATTGTAAGATATGGGCTTTTAAAAATGTTTCTTAGAAATCACCATTTCAGTGTTGGGAAAGTTTAGAATCAGAGAATATCTCAAATTTTTAAAAAGGTGGATTTTGTTTGTATTGTTTTTTTTGGTCTTGCTTTAAAAAAATATGTGAACTCATTATATAATAGCTAGTAATTCTAAGTAGTTCTCTTTTGTTCTTAATTTAGTTCATTGTTGTTATTTGGTGTGAACTTCTAAATTTTATTTTTATTAATAGTGAGGAAAATCAAGCCAATAGTAAACATAGGGAAATACAGAGTCCATATGACTCAACCAATATAAACAATACCAACAATTTAACACAATGTGAAAGACGATTTTTATTTTTCAAGCTTTGTGTGTCAGCTTGACTTCAGGGAAAATAACACTTTCCTTGGTCCACTTTGAAAACAGGGAGTTTTCTCTCCTCGACTTTCCTGAACTTTGTTAAACATTTGTTGCTGTTTTCTACTTGTCCTCTCTTTCTCTAATTAAATGGTGATATAGTTTGACAAGACAGTCAAAAATTCAAAGTGACATATGGAGGCTTTCCACTCTGTTTTCTATCTGGGAGAATTATGAAACAAGAAGGAGGGATAGGGGGAGGAATGGTGAAAAATAGAGTTATTGCAGTGATGAAGGGCAGAAGGAAATGTGATGTGAGACAGGAATGAAGCCAAACAGGTAAAAGAATTGGGGATATGTATTGGGTCTTTCTTTCTTTTCTTTTTTATTTTTTTTGTGGTATGCGAGCCTCTCACTGTTGTGGCCTCTCCCGTTGTGGAGCACAGGCTACGGACGCGCAGGCCCAGCGGCCATGGCTCATGGGCCCAGCCACTCCGCGGCATGTGGAATCCTCCCGGACCGGGGCACGAACCCGTGTCCCCTGCATCGGCAGGTGGACTCTCAACTACCGCGCCACCAGGGAAGCCCCAAAATGCAAATATTTTATACTGAATTTTTATATGAACTATGAATCCACATCTTCCCAAATCAGTGAAGAGTTATAGGAAGAAAATAAAAAGTTTGACTTTATTCATTCCCAAAACGTCTCTATATTTCATATCCTATCAAATGGATTTTATGATGTTCTTTTTGGATATTTGCAGTCATTATCTGGAAAATGTAAATATTTTGAAATGTGTCATCAAAGGTATATATTATTTTCTATATTTTAAGCTATCCAATATGAAGAAACATTTTTGAACATTGCAGGTAGGATTCTTTAAAAGAGATTAATTCCTTCCAAATAGCATCACCTATATGTAAACACAAAGTATAATTAAAACTGTAAGAGGGGCGGGGCAGATGCAACCTATAGCAGCCCTGCTCAGACATTGGTCCGCACAGCAGTGGCCCCTCCCTCTTCCCTCTCCTCTGTATAAAAAGAACCTGAATTCAGACTGGGACAAGATGATCTTTTTCAGATGCTTTCCGATTAAAGTCATTATTCCTTGCCCCCAAAACTTATCTCCCGCTTTATCAGCCTGTCTTGCTGCAAGCAGAGCGAGCTTGGGCTGGGTAACAAAACTACTTTTTAAGGCTTTGTACACTTGTATGATTTTAGGTGACTGTGTTTCTTTTATGTCTTTGCTGATTGTCTCCCATCCCTACTTGACCCATTCTGGAGTGCCTTCCATCACTCTCCTAGAGTTTGGTTCTGTGAGTTAAGCACACAAGTTAGTCTTGTCTGTGTAGTTGGCTAAATTATTCAAAAAAAAAATTTATTTTACTCCATCTGATGCCTTTAGTCATAGACACCTAACATCATACCCAAAGATCAAACAACCTGAAACTCACCATAAATAGCCACTCTCTTCATCTGCAATCCTCCTCCTTACCCCCAGAATGAGAAATTCTAGTACAAAAATGGGCTTCTGAATTACAGAACTAGTTTTATTTAAATTGCTTGGAAAGAAAATATCACTTCCCACCGAAAACTCATTTGTTCTTAAGACCCCGGCTAACATGTGTTGCTTCTTTGAGCAGATTAGAACTCTCCTCTCCCCACACAAACAGACATACCTCCCTTGAGTAGATACAGCTCTGTGGCTGCACAAAATTTTAAGCAGAGCACACACTAGATTTCTGCTGCCATGTGCTCCTCAGCTGGGCACCATTCTGCAATGACCCAGCATGTTCAGTCCTATATAAATTGTAATCTCCAGATTAAAAGATTTAGAGACAATTTCTGAAAAGAAATAGGTGATGGATAAATTGGAAACTGGAATAAACTTGCTTGTACAAAATACTAAGTATTTAACTTTTACATTATACTGATAGGTTTAATTTTGACTATATTAATAATACATGTTTATTTTAGTAGAGTTCAAACATAAAGAAAAATACCAATTTTCCTAGAGTTAGCTGTTATGAATATGAAATTTTCATATTGTTTTTATTTTTTTCCAACAAAGCTCTCACTTATTTATTACTGAGCCAAAGCACTAGGGTAGAAACACTGACACAAAGAGAAAAATCATTTTCCCAATAAAACACATCCAGCTGTTCAGATAGTAGTGATGTTTCCAGAGTGGTATGGTAAGACTTAAGTGACCCTGACACAGAATAAATATGTGTGCCACCTCACATAGGGCTCCTTATAGACCCAGCTTGGTTCTTCTCCCTTGTCTTCTCTTGGAGTTGTACCTGATGTTATTACCAGTTTTCATTCGAATCCATTGGGGAATGGAACAATTCTTCTTTCATTTCTTGGCCGGGAATCTCTTGACCCTGAGAGTCTTATGACAAGACATGGCAAGGAGCAAATGCAACTACTCATAGGATGGCAGAGAAGAGCAGAGAGAGTTGTTTTTATTTAAAAAGGAAGAATAAACATTACTCAAGTCACTTAACACTTATGTATATTGTAACAATAACTTCTAATTTTATAATGTTTCAAAATGGATATACTAAAATTTACTAATCCTTAGTTGTTGGAAAAGTGAATAGTTTTAAGTAAAATATCTTTCTACAACTTGAATTTCTGATGTTATTCATCTGAATAATGAATTATTTGCCTTTTAATGACAAAAAAATTTCCATCCAACCTAAAGTAGAAGCTACTGCTAGGGAACAGTCTTTTTCTGTTAACATGCATTATTAATACTATTGTAATTATAACCACATTGCTACTGGAGAAAATTATTTTATTATGAGTTTCAGTGTCTGATATTAAGGATTAGACTTTATTCTCCATACTGCAGTTTTAATAGCATAATATATCAAGGATTTATTTACTGTTTTAGGTAGAGCCACAGATTTGTTTATTCATAGACTCTTAAATAACCAGATTGCACAGCTGAAAATAATTTGCAAATTTGATTCATTTTCTGACTTAATCAGGCTTCAACTTTAAGAACATAAATACTGAAACACAAAACGTTATTTCTATTGTGATTCTAACTTGCAAAAGTGTAAGAAAGTAATATTATTGCCTATGGTACTATGCGGGTTGCTATTTCTTTGCTTGAAAAGACTCCTTAACTAGAAAAATTGTTTATATCACTGTTTTAAAGTTTGCATTTATTACACATGAAAACACGGAGCCACTTAATCAAAGAAAAAATTGTCTAATTTCTTTCCTGTGGACTGACAAACACTGGGGGTGCAAGAGATATTTTTCAATCTATTTAGACATAGTTGCTTTTAAGCCAGTGGTTCCCTCTTTTACCACCCACTAAGGGCTTCTCTCAGCATCCAAGGTCAGTGGCTATTTTCAATGAAAATTCTATTAACTGTAACTCATTGGTATCATTACTAATCAGATAGTATCTCTCTAATAGCTAACCAGGATTTCTCATAGTAAACTGGAGTAATTTTCAAGGACATTTAAAGTGACTGGTTTTCTTACCTAAACCACAATTTACATGTGGTACTGTGGACCCAATGAACACCTGTGACTGTCTGGCTATGGATGGCTACTGCTAATAATGCAGATGCCCAGGAAGCCAAGACAATTGAATTTGACCATGGGATGTCCAGCCTCCTTTAATGAACCAAACATTTGCCACTGACTTGCAGGCTTCCACCCCAGCACCCATTGAGACACATCCATTCTGCTTCAAAATGGCATCAGTCATAGGAAGGTCAGAAGCACCTATTCCATGCTTTATGGGGCAGCATTTTGTTTCTGTTCCTGGGAAGTAGATACATGTGTGAGCACACACACAATTGCTTTCTGAGAAAAGTCTTTCCTTTCAGATATTTCCACTGCCCACATCCATGGAGGTTGGGGAAGAGTCTTGCCCACACACCTCGCAACCTGGATGCTAAGTTGTGCATAACTCACCCTGTTACACAGCCAACTGAGGCAACAGTTCATTTAAAAGAAACAAACTCAAGATGATGCTTTGTCCTTGTCTCAATTCATAGCCCCACAAAGTTTGATAAGTTGGTTACACGACTGGACATTCCTTTTATGCCTCTGCTTCATGTTTCCCAAAATTATGTCCTAATATTTTACCAAAAAAACATTTATTGAAAAGCCATATGTCTGCATTTCAATTAAACTTGCTGTTGACCATATCATTTATTACTTTGTTCCTAGGGACTAATACCACTCAGAAAAACAAAAGGGGAGGGGTTTAAAAAGTTGTTTTTCACATTGAATTAGTATATTTTCTACTGTTAGATAATGACATTTTCCTCTTTCTGTTGATTGCTAAGATACTCAGGTAAACTTTATGCTCATTTGTTGGCCTTTTCTTCAGCTACACCGTATGGCTCACAGTGGAAGCTCAATGAATTTTTGTGATTTTTTTTATTGCATGCTGACTCAACTAGCTCTTGCAATGAATAAGTTTCCTCCCACACTTTTCTTCCTCTTTTTTCTACAAATCTGTTGATTAAATTAAATGTGATTGGAGTACATGGAGACTTCTGGGTGGGATGGAAATGTCCTGTACCCTGATAATAACTATTACATGGGTGTATACAATTGTTAAAATTCACCAAGCTGTATCTCTTTAAGCATAGGTGTTGTTTATAGTATCCAAATTATACCTCAATAAAGATGACTTTGAATAAGAGTGTACAGAGTCAATATTCATGTGTTGAGTGCAGTTCCTTTTGGAATGCTAAAATATCAATACTATCTTTATATGAAAGAAACATATTATTTCAAAATGTAATAAAAAGTATCCTTGAGAAAGTTTGCAATATTTATATTAAAGATAGTCACTGTGTTTAGAAGTGAGAACAAGAAATTGAGTCATATGAAACAGAGGCAAGTCTCAGGTAGAAAATTAACTCAGAGTAGAACCTTGGGAAATGCTTCCTCTTTTGTAAAATTGGACTCAGTAACTTCTCATTAAGATTGCGGTAAGATTTTGTGTTGCTATAAGAATTCAGCAGTCAATATGTAGTAAATATATTTTATATATGTATTTTTCTATTGTATTAACAAAAGACTAAATTGACAGTTTACATAATCTTTTACAAGTCCACGTATATTAAAATGCAATATCCATGATTCCATAGAACACAGGAAATGGAATATTTTAGCGGTCATATCACACATACCAATTCTCCAGGTGTGTTATCAAAAACCTGTAAGAAGCATTATTCAGGGCCCTCTGCTAGGTCCCGGACCCAGGATTCTGGATGTGAGGTCACAGAATTTGGTATTGTATCCTTGAAATTTGCTAAGAATTTGCTAAAAACGTACAGCTTAAGAGTCTTCACCCCCAACCATGTGATAGATATATTAATTAACTAGATTGTGGTAAATATCACACAGCATATACATATATTAAATCCTCACATTCTACACTTTAAATACATACATATTTTGGTCAGTTATACCTCAATAAAGCTGAGAAAAAAGAATTCAGGGTCAGAGCTATAACAGTTCTGGGTCATGTCTCCCAGCGAACCCTCAGACCAAGATAAAAAGAGCAAGGTGATACAATAACCAAATATGGGTCACCTATCAGCAGAAGGAGGCTGAAGAGAGTGATAAATGGGCAAACAGAATGCATCTCACAATCAAATTAGACACTTTTAATGATTAGGAACAAGATCTATAGATAAATCAAACCAGTTACAAATGATAACCTAAAATGATAATAGACAGAGCGACAAAAGAATAAATCATTTAAACAAGAAAATGAGCCAACTGAAGGCAATCTATTCACTTTGAGTCTGAATGAGAGAGGCAGAGAGAAAAGTTCAGTGTCGTAAAATACAAGTAGCATCTAAATGTTAAAGCAGAGGCCACAACATCAGATGTTACAGAGACCTGGGAGGATGAGGAATAAGAAAGAACACACATAGGTATGAACACACACGTTCCCCCCGACATATGCCCTTCTCCCACCAATAGTCTCATACTTTGTGTGTTTGAAAGAAATCATCTAAAATATTATTAAAAGAGAAGTCAGATGTAAAGGTATTTATGGGTGAAGAAGTAGAGGCAGGGATTGTAGACTACACATTTGAGAAATGGAACGGTATAATATTAGCTACAGAATGTATGAGACTTGAGGGAATATTTTTAGGGTGTGCAGACGTGGGCAGTTTTGTGATCTGATCGAAGGAAACAGACAGAGGAAGATTGAGGATGAGAAATGTGTGTAAAGGTGTCTTTTAGGAGAGTAAGGAAATAAATGGATATTTAAGAAAGAATGAAGGATAAAGATTAATTTATTCATTATTATGTGGCAGCCCCATAAGACATTGTCAACAGGGCACTAATAAGGGTTGGGAATTGTCTCAGGAAAGTGTGGATCGTGTTTGTTAAGGAGTAGAATGGAGTCACATATAGAATTGAATTTTGGAAGAAAGGATGGAGGGAGGGATATATGTTTATATGTACATATTTGCCTTAGTATGTTTGGAAACTATGAATAATAGAGGAAGGAGGCTGGGAGATAGATGAAGACACACTAAATACATGGCTTGGTGAGTAGGCTGAGTTCTGTAACTCAGGTTAGGATTATCGGTCTTTAACAAGTCCCAAGTTCTAGTGGGACAGTTGGTGTGACATTGTAAGGCTGAGTCGAGTTGCTCAGTGATAGAGCAGGCAGGGTCATAGAATGGCTGCTGGAAAATCTGCATTAATATTAACAGCCAACACTTCCTGAGCATTACTAAGTGGAGGGCACTCTTCTAAGTGAACTGCATAGTTTAACTTATTTATTATTTATATGAGATAGGAGTTATTAATATCTCCATTTTTTTTTTAGAGGTACAGAGAATTTAAGTAACTAGGCCAAGATTTAACGGCTTGTAAATGGAGAAACCAGGCATAGGACCCAAGCTTCTGACTCTAGAGATCACGCTTTCAAACACAGCATTATTCCGCCTCCCATATTAGTGAACTCAATGAATTGCTAAGTGAGAGTCCTACTTTCTCTTAGGCTGCTCTTCAAGGGAAGTTTCAGGCCTACAAAGGAGGTCTGGATAAACTTGCCCTTCTCATCATCCAGAGCAGGCCCTATGCTTTCTGCTGGGTAGAGACTCACGTTCCTTTATGCCTCCAACTGCCCATGTTCTCATTTTCTGCCTCATGTTAGCCTGGGCCGGGTACTGGGTATTGGCTCAGGAAAGTGTGAACTGTGTTTGTTAATGAGTAGGATGGAGTCACATAGAGATCTGAATTTGGGAAGAATGGGTCAGTCTCATTCATTTTTTTCCCATAAACCTACCATTACCTCCCAGACTATCATAAGATTACAAAGGCCATTGAAGATGATGGGGATTGTTTCTGTTACCTACTGCTGTGTAAAATACCACATCAAAATTTAATGCCATGAAAAGATGAACATTATTTCTTATGCTTATGAAATCTTGGAAATTATTGACTTTCCTTAAGTGATAGAGAGTAATAGTTACTAGTATTTATTGTCATCAACAGGAGCAACAGTAGCACAAATACAAACAATCCACAACCAGCTATTGGAGAACTTATACCTCTTCTATTCCTGGCACCCCAATACCCTCGAGTCAGGGATGTGAAGTGTGGGGATGGTCACAGACTATTCTAGGTGACTCCAGGAATGTTTCAATGAACTTAGCATAGTATGTAAAAAGAGCATTGAATCAAACGTAAGAAGACTTGGGGACAGTCTTGTTTCCACCATTTGGTAGCTATGCTAACCAGGTATTGGAGGACTTATACCTCTTCTATTCCTGGTGCTCCAATACCCTCGAGTCAGGGATATGAAATGTGGGGATGGTCACAGACTGTTCTAGGTGACTCCAGGTATGTTTCAATGAACTTAGCATAGTATGTAAAAAGAACATTGAATCAAACATAAGAAGACTTGGGGACAGTCTTGTTTCCACCATTTGGTAGCTATGCTAACTTGGGCAAATCATAGTCACTTAGATTCTGAGTCAGTTTCTTAGTATGCCCAGTGGGGCAGATACTCACCTCACTGGCTTGTTACAGTGTGGCAGTCACAATCAGATTAATAAGGTGTGCAGGGCACTTTGAAAAGGGTAAAACAGTAAGCCAGCAATACCTAATATGTATTAGAATCTTTCATACTGTGTTCCTATCTGAAATGCTTTACATGTTATTAAATCGTCTATGAAGTTGGTGGTATTATTCCTATCTTGCTGTTGGGGACCCTGAGGCACAGAGAAGGTCAGTAATTTGTCAAAAACCAAGCAGCTCATAAGTGGCTGAGTGAGGAACCAATGAGAAGGTGCTCAAGGCTGACAGGAACCAAGGAGAGAGGGGCTTGCTCCTGATAGGAAGGGAACTAGAGAAGCCTGTAATAGGTGCTACCATGATGGCACAGAATGAATGGATCCAGTGGAGGCAGGGGCGGGTGTCTGCACGGGGCTGACAGGGAGTACCTGAGTACAGCCTTGCTTGATTATTGGTTCCTGTTCTCTTGGAGGCATTGGATGTGGCAGAGGAAGGCTATTGTGCCTCAGGCTTTATCTCAAGAGGCCACTAATCAGTCCTTCAGTGAACACCACCCCAACTTCTTCCCTCAGGAACTTGAGGCTCTAAGCAAGGGCTTTTTAGTCACTTGGTTTTATACAGAGAAATGAGCTTGGTCCTTAGTGATTTTGTTTGCTACACTAGAATTTATATCTTATTGTTTCTTTCATCCTATTTTTCATTGTGTGAAACAGAAAGAAGATAAAATGTAAGCTTGATAACCTTGGGGATAGCCCAGGCCCTAGATGCTCATCTTCCAAGGCCTGAGTCAGAATCCTTAGTAGAACATTCAGGCAATTTCCTCTCCTCCCTACAGAGAGTGATGATCCCTAGGACTTTGGAGAATGCAAACCTTTCCATGCATAAAATTAATGCTGTAATAAAATTTGACAGTGAAAATCCAGGAAAAAATTCACCCCCAAATTATATGCACCCAGCCTGACAAGTGGATTGACTTGGCAAAAATACTGCTGTCTTACCCTTTGTACATTTATTAGCTCTCTAAATGATACCTATAAAGTAGACTGTGGTCTTGACTTTCCTAACTTTGCCAAGTGCTTATAACTTGAGTTGAAAGTAAAGTCACTGATGAAGGATAAGATACTAATCATTTGCTATTTATTTAGCAAAACATTGCTTCATTTCCTCTTTTAGGGAACCACTGTGCTACAGCAAAGGAGAGGAAGAGGTGATCTTAAACTTCAAGGGATTCCTAAAAGGGAGACTGTCAGATGAAGAAGAATTCCAAAACCAAAGGAAGGACTAGCTCACAGGAGCCTATCCCTTCAGTGGAAATCCAGAGAAGTTGTAGAGCTGCCCTCCTGAGACCATGTTGTCAAGAGGATCCCAAGAGGGAGTACATGTACATAAGTCAAGGTGGAGAAAGATCCGGGCAACTTTCCCATGTGCCCAGCTAAAGGAGTAAGCCATGAAAAACTACTAGTATACACATACCAGAATCTAACAATGACAGAAGGTTCTAATGAACAGAGATGTGTCACAAAAGTGAAAATCAGTGAGAGTAGAGTGCACAAGGATGAATGAGTTAAGATATATGTATGGTGGGTACTTAGGGCAAAAATCAAGACAAAAGCTAATATACAGACCTTGTGTGTGCCTCTCTCTTTGTGGCTGGTTATACGTGGCTTCTTTTGTAATCTATTCTAGAAAGGCTCCCTTAAAGCCAAGGACTACCAGAGTTATCCCTTGATGGATGTTGTCTACAAAAAAGTCATTGGCCTGAACCAAACTAGATGAGTCTGAGAACAGTAGTGGAGGAAGAATGGTCTGGAAATTTCCAAGGGAAGGAAGGAACATATCAACTTTTATATCTGGTCTGGTGACCTGGGATATATAAGAGTGGTCTCTATTGTAGAGTATGTGCAGAGAAGTGCCCACCAAAATAAATAGAAGAAGGACAAGGCTCAGTAGAATGTCTTCTTGTAAGTTTTTAGAATGCCCTCTGCACTTGCTCATTTCTAGCAGAGCTGTTGTTCCTGGGTGACTTTTTAATGGTGAGAGAAAGTAGCTGTTGATGCCACGTGAGCACTCTTGAATTCAAAGACACCCCTGGAATACAAATGGGTATCTTTGGGGCTTCCACTATCAGCTCCAAGGTCTCCCAATCACCAGAATACCAGGAGCAGCATGAAACCTACCAGATATAAGACTGAAGAAAGCATAGTTTTTGGCTGGGCAAAGAATCATTCCAACACTTACTGTTCATTGCGCTCCATTTGGAGGACAGAGGTGCTTTTTATAAAACAACATTCAAGGAAAGGATAATAATACGTTTTGGGTGAGGAGCTGTGATTCCCCACAAAATACACTGGTCGCAGAGTGGGCATAGATTTCAAAATGTAACTCTACTTTTATCTTCCTCATAAAGAATGTGGGGTGAGAAGATGTACAGCCAAAGTTCCAGTTTTCTTTTCTTTTCTTTTCTTTTCTTTTTGATTAATTCTGAAGCTAGCTTTGCAAGATTATTTTGAGAAATGAATTGGAATCTGTCACAGGTTAGTGTAATTAATCTGCAAAAATTAAGTTATCCAAACATTTTTTAAAAAGTGGAATTGAATTGTTTAGCGATGAATGTATTTGTTTTTCACCTTAATTACCTTTTAACATTTTATACAAACTTCATATCTAGTTTCTAAGTATCCCTCAGTTTGGGGACACTTATTCAGCTAATTTTAGAGATGCGAATTGTCCGTATTAGAAGTGATGGGCAATGGAGTTTAGAGCTTATTTATGTAGATATTTTTAAATGTCTGTGGTCTTATTGACTAACTGAAAACAAAGATTTTGTGTTATATATATATATATATATATATGAGTTATCTGAAGACAGTTTGTAAGAGGTGATAAGTTCAAAATGATTTTTTTGTTCCAGCTATACAGCTTGTAGTCAAGCTTTGGAGATTGCTTGAGGAGAGAAACACTCAAAAATTTGAGACTTCAGATAAAAGCACACATTTTGTTGCCTGAAGCAACAGGGAGAAATCAAGTTGGCTGGTACAATTTTGTCTCATCTTATTTCTTCCTTGATATATAATTGCTCTTTAGTGGTTTATAGTCACTGAAAGTCTCATCTTTCTACATGTAACACATTTCTGTAGAAATTTTAAAATAACAAAATGAATACTGTCAACTGCACTATCTCCCTTCTAAGCTTGGTTACTTGTAAACATTTAGGACAAATTTCTTTTCAGAACGTTGATTGATTGGCTGACCCCATTTTGAATAACGTAGGACAATCTATTTCATAGAGAAAAAAGATAACTATCTTCTATTTTGAAGCAACTCAACTTTAAAAACACAGGCATCTTTAGCGTTCAAATAATCAAAGTTAAATTCCTTTCAGAACCGTGACATGATAGACCTTTCATTGTGTGTTTTGATTAACTGGCTGATTGATTGATGGGTCTTCTCAACATTGGGCTTTTCTTTTCACAGTTGATTGTGAAAGTGTCTGCAGTAAAAGGACCATGCTGTGTATTTTGTGAATGAATTCAGCTGTCGGTCTTTTATGTGTAGTTTAGACTATAGATCGGTAGGCATTTGGACTTCAAGGCTGTGCTTCAGCTTCTTTATTCTTTTAATGATGTATTTCATATATCTAATACATAAAATATACACTATATCAAATTACAATACAAAGGTTATGTTTCTGAAAAAGCATTAATATTTAAAAAGTATGGCATTATTTAACTATATCATCAATATTTTATTAATGAAGAGTTAATATTCAGTGGTTTAACTATTTCTGCCACTGTATAATAATACTTCTCCAGTTCTGGCTTGTCCAAAAATCTTCCTGCAGTAATGGAGGGAGACATTTTCTATTTGTGACCCCTATATGTTTGAAAAGTTAAAAAAAAATTCCCAATTAAACTTCCCCCAGATTCTAAAACCAGGGTGCTGAATTCAAATTCTGATTCCACATTTTGTCACTGTAGGACCTTGAGTGAGTTTACATAACTGCCCTGTGCTGCATTCCTTCTTCTCTATAACTAGGATCATATTACCTCTTATACTATTATGAAGATTGCATGAGTTATTAGGTACCTGGCATATAATAAGTTATAATTATTACTTTTTATTATTCTTGATAACCCTAATGTAGAGAATTGTCACTCACATCCATAAATTGCTAGGTGAGAAAGGATGTTGGCAACATATTAGAATTCCAGAAGGCCTGTTCTTTCTGAATCTTACTATAAGCACCACTGTAATTAAATCATAAAAATCAAGATATTTCATCAATTTTCACTAAACAAACAGTTACTGATTATCTACCAAGTGTCACACTTTGTATTCTCCTTTAAGGATACAAAGATAAATAAAACAAAATCTCTTCTTCGAATCTTAATAAAATCGGAAGATTCTCAGGCCTTTGAATATTTGTGACCTGCTTTGCACCTAGAGGTATATTCAGAGGCTGGGGTAACTGAATCAGGGTAAGGTGCTGTCCAGATAATCGTCAATGTGATATGTGAAGATCTGTGTGGTCACATCTTTCAAAGACCCCATAGAGCATCATTAAAGATATAAATTTCATAATTGAGTTTTACTGATATTCAGAGAGGATATAGAAGTTGCAATGCCCTTTGCCTTCAACACCCTGCAAACCTGGGGCCCAGGGTGATCTACTGGAGGGCCATGCAATTGCCCCAGACCTACTCAAGACACAGACCTGATTGTGGTGACGTGAATCCACAAACTGGCTTAAAGATGAAGCTATTTAACTCCACCAGGGAATGGGAAGTGTCTTGATAGAATTATAGAGAATTAAAATCACAGAGAGACATTTCTAGTCTAAAGATTAATTATAATACACACTGCTTTTGAAATTAATCCTCTCATTGTATAAATGTCACATACTTGGGGTGTTTGAGTATTCATGGCGATCAGAAGATAGCTGGAGAAGGGCTTTAATGAAAGCCCTTTTAGTTATCCTAAAAAAGACAGAGACTTAAATACTTAGAAAGATACTCAGACAAATGTTAAATTTATGCTATATCATTTTCCATTGTTTTCGTTGGTTGAAATAAATTGAATAAGCAAAAGGGGACACTGTGCTTTAGTGGAGAGAGGGTGGTTTTAAACCAGGCAGACATGGATGGAGCATAGGGTGATGTTGTAAAGGGATGTTGAACCCTAGCCTATGATTCTATATATGTAACCTTGGGTGAGATACTAAATATTTTATTCTTCTAGGACCTCATATGCATAAACCAAAAGCTGGTTTGTGGAGTAGTACTAATGTGTATAAAACATTTGGCAAGGTGTCTGTGTGTCTGGCATTTCAACAGAGTCTCAATAAAGAGCAGTTATTTGTTTATTTTAGCCACTGTGACGAGCGCATCTAACACTGGACCTGCTCCAACCCCCCTTTTTGGAAAGTATTGTGTTACCTTCCATTCTGGGTTAGGTGACCCTACTTGCTTGCACATTTTCCCTACTGGACTATAAATTCTTCCAGGGCAGGAACTGAAACTTTGTCAATACCTAGTAAAGAGTTTGCCTCTTAGAATTTAGTCAGTCAGTTTGGAATGCTGAGTTCCACTCTATATACCAGAAAGTTCTAGACAATAATAAATTAAGTTCTGCAGAGAACAGAGATCTCCAGTGAATATAATTCTTTACCTGTGATGGACAGAAACAATAGATGTAATATATCTTGATTTAAGTAACAGTTTTCTATTTTGCTTAATAATAGTATACCTTTGATTTTTTCTGGAAAATCACTTGAATGACAATTATTTAACAAGAGATTATTTTTAACTAATCTAATGTTTATCTGATACAGTGTTATAGGTACTGAGTGAAACACACTGAGGAGAGGAGTTTCTTTCAGGCATTATTTTTAGTACAGTGGACCATTAAATATTACATAGTTCATTCTCTTGCCTACAGTAAAGCAACCATGAAAGCTAGCTGTCTTTCTTCCTTCAACAATTGATAAATGATAGAAACTATTTAATGCAGTGAAAATGTCAATTAACATGGCAAGCCACTCAAAAGTTACAATTAGTAATTTAAATGATCTTGAAAACGGAATAAATTTTCAGAACTAAATGGGGCAAAGCCCCACAAATCAATGTGTTTTTCTCCATAAAAATCAATCAAATTTACAATGAAGAAAAAACGATCATATTTTTAAACCAGCTACAAAATACAGAGTTGCTAAATTCTTCAAATTCCATAAAATCATGGGTTATTTATTTTACTGTCCCCTTAGTTCATTACACAATAGCAGAACATTTACCAGGACCCCTTAGGAGCTACACTGAGGTTATTGACTATTAGAGGCTGTAAATAGCAGAGGGGCACATTCACAGATTTCATGTCTTTGTTCACTTACATCTTTATTTTTTGGATTCTTGGCAAAGTACCCGTAAAAATGTGCTGAATATGGGCATGTCTGTAGACTATTGCATTTGCACAGCAAATTGAGTCATGTTTTTCTTTTCTGTTTTCAAAACAGTGTCATTTAATCAAAAGGAGATCTGAGGGTGGGAGGGAGGGAGACACAAGAGGAAAGAGATATGGGGATATATGTATATGTATAGCTGATTCACTTTCTTATAAAGCAGAAACTAACACACCATTGTAAAGCAATTATACTCCAATAAAGATGTTAAAAAAATAAATAAAATTAAAAAAAAGAGGAGATCTGATTATTGAATGAAACCTAGACATACATTATGTATTTATTTATTTTTTTGGTCTCTGTAAAGGTAGTTAAAAGGCAAATTTCTGAATCTCTTGAAATCATGGCACAGTATTATCTGGCCCTATTGAATAGTTTTGTGCTCACTAAAATATAACACTTTTAAAAAGTTGACTTAGGGTCTTCTTTGTTAGGAAAAAGCAAAACAAGTTCATCACGATGAAAAAGCAATAATTAATAACAATATAATGTTTTAAAGTTTATATCGCTATTTTCCAAGAAATATTTGACATTTCCTTATTCATGAAATACTTTCATGGTTTCTTTCCTACCTCACTGGCCACTTAGTGTTGCTCTTGACTTCTAGAACTCTAAGTGGAGCATCTTTTGGGTCCAATGCACTCCTATCTTCTCTGTTCCACTTACATAGCACATTACCAAGTGAGCCCACCTAGCCCCAGGGCTTGAATTTCAACAGAGTGATGCAAAAACACATGTTTACAACCCCAATCTCTTTGCTGAGTTTCAGACCCTTATGTTCTTTAGACTAAGGAGCATTAACTGTTGGAGGTTTAATAGGCATGCCAAGTTTATTATGTCCAAAACAGAGTTTCTGATCCCTCCTTCAAACCAGCAACTCTGCAGTCTTCCCTATCTTGGTAAAAGACCCACAGGGGTTGTCTTATTGGTAAGGCCAGAAACTTGGGACTTCTCCTTATTTTCTCTCTCTTTCTGACATCTGATTTCCAGTCCATCAAGAAATTGTGTTTATTCTAAATGGACACTTCTCCCCAACAGCTCTGTTCCTGCCCTAGTTTAGGACACCATCATACCTTGCCTGAATAGTGCAATACCTCAGATTATTTTCTCTGCTTTCATTCTTACTCTTCCCTCATCGCTCCATCCCACAACAAAACATCCAGGGAGAGTTTTTCAAAATTTTAGTCAGAACCCCTACTCAAAACCTTCCAAAGCCTCCTCTCTCAGTAACAGTCAAATCTAAAGTCTTTAATCATGACCTGCCAGGCTGCACAGGAGCTGACCCACATCGACCTCACTCACTCATCTCATATCCCTCTCTTTCCTCCATATGCGATCAGCCTCATTCACACTGGCTTTTCCTCACCAGAAATTTTTCTGCAAGGTACAGATAGTAAATATTTTGGGCTTTTTAGGCCATTTGGTCTTTGTTGCAGTTCCTCCATCCTGCCAGTGTAACATACAAGCTACGATGTACAGTATGCAAACAAATGAATGTGCATGGCTGGATTCCAATAAAACTTTACTTTTAGGGAGTGAAACTGAATTTCATTTTTTTTTTTGTGCGTGTGTGTCATACGATATTATGTTTTTGTATTTTTTGCAACCACTTAAAATATAAAAACTATTCTTAACTCATGGACTGTAGAAAACCAGCATGGGCTATATTTGGCATATGGAAACTAGTTTGCCAACCCTTGTTCTGATGCTCCTTAGACACAATAAGCTTGGCCTCATCTCAGGGCCTTTGAATTTGCTCTCCCATCTTCTGGACATCTAGATGTTTCTCCCTGATCTTTGCATAGATTTCTCCTTCAGATCATTTATGTCTCTACTCCTACATCATTTCCTTGGAGAGGACTTTCCTGACAACCATTCCCTGCCCTCTCTATGCACTCATCTTGTTTTATATACTTTACAGCACTTATTTCCACTTTGAGTTAAATGATTTAATGGTTTTCTTGTTCAATGGTCTGTCTTTTCTACAAGAATGTTGGCTTTATATGGGCAGGGTCCTTGTCTTTTCCTCTACTTTTTTCCCAGCTCCCACTGAAATTATATTTAGTTGCTCAGTGTTTGCTGAATGGATGACCTTATAATTGGAGCCATTGCTTTTGCTTAAAAGCACAGATGTTATTGTAGAATGGACTAAGGTTCAAGTTTTAATTCTGTGATTTGTTGGCTTAACGAATCTGGTTTACCTAAGGTTTGTAAGCTTCAGTTTTTTTTTATTTTTCATTAAGAACATATGATTAATAATAATAACACAGAGCTTGACTGAAAGGATAAAGGAGAAGATACGTATAAAGAGCTTAGATCAGTGCCTGCTCTAAACCAGTAATAGACTTTACATGAGTGTGAATTCTTATTCCCTTCATTGGACAATAAACTTTGAGGGCAGAGATTATATATTTCTTGTCTACTAGTATACTCTTGGTTTCTGGCACATGGAAAGGTCAATAAATATTGCTGACTTATGAGTGAATGAAGGAATGAACTCTACAGAAAGTCAGACACTCCAAGTGTGATAGCCTTTTAACATGCAGTGGTGGTATTAATCAAAGTAAATATGTTTCCTTTTGTCAGATAATCATAGGAATTTGATTGCTTTATATCACTGTATTCTAAACACTGGGTTCTTGATGGCCAACTATTAGTTGACCTCTGAACACTATGAGAAACCTGAGATCTGGTAAGTTCAGTAGCTGGTGAGGCAGCTCTTTGTAAATTCATCTTAGCAAACAAGAACATTTGATTCTAAGGAGTTAGGAGACTCATCAGAATTATTTATTAATCTACAAAAAATGAGACAATATAGCATATCTAATACTATGATCTTCTCAGGTCTTGCAAGAGACTTTGTTTTAGTTTGTGAGGGAACTGCAAAACTCTCTCTACTAAAAGTAAGGATTGGCAAAGCTGCAGTGTATGGAATTGACCCTCCAAAGAGTGCTCATCTTGGTCAGGTCTATAAGTTTAATGGCTCCTGGAATTGCATTCCAAGGGTGTTACATCTAAGAGTCCTCTTTGGGAATTCTGACTCTCTCCATTTGCAGACTTAGACCAACTTTTATTTTCTTAGATTACTCTGAACTTGCTCTTGATTGCCAGTAGTTTTTCTGGTCCACAATCCATGTGATTGTTATGTGATGCAAAAAGATCAATAACCCTTCTGAAGTTTTCATTTTAGCCTAAAATAATTTCCTGTATCCTACAATTTTGCCAAGAAGAAAGTTAAAAAGATGTTGTTAAGCTATTAGAACATATAAAGCATGTATTTGAGTCTAATAAATATGATTGTACATTAATTATTTAAAGTATGTCTTCAGGAAATTTTTGAATCACATGTATTTTTCTCCTTGCACTTGATTTGCAGTGTACACATAGAACTGCACTGAAAACACCTCAGAAGGAAGAGGACAATTTTGAAATATGTTTTACTTAAAAAAAAAAAAAAGGAAAACAACTACTATAACAGAAACAGAAGGACATTACAAATTATATAGGATCTGTATAGTTGGTATTTCAATGTAGTCAAACATTTACTTTGAGCTGTGCTACCTGAAGTTCAATGTGGTCTGCAGAATACTTCAGTTCATTAACAGGGATTTTGTCAACAAATATGTTTTTGAGCTAAACTTTAAGGTAGAAAGTAAATTTATCTGCACATTTGCGTTTGATATCTTTGCTTCAAACATTGGTAAATTGTTCTAATCACAGTTTGAAGTGGAGCAATACAATTCATAACCAGATATGGTTTCCTTTCAATCATGAGAAATATATACTATATATATGTTTATTGTGTATATACATAAATACTATATATTTTTCATTTATTTGTATTTATATGTGTTTCTATGTATATTTACATGTTTATGTAATAAGTCTCCACAAGGATGTTCATTTCAAATAACAGAAAAAAAGTCTAACATAGCTTAAGTGGAGTTTATTAACTTATAGAACACGAGGGCCAGGAGAGAACAGTTGCAGGGCTGGTTAGTTCAACTGCTTAGCAATATTACCAAAGGCTCACCTGTCCTCAGAACTTCAGTTTTAACCTCAAGCTTGTTCCCTCGTAATTGTAATTTGGCTCCCACAGCGCCAGCCTTTATTGCGCCTCAGTCTTATTCAGGGAACAGGAAAAATAATTCTTATCAAATACCCTCTTTTTTTTTCTTTAAATCAAAGGCTTCCTTAAAATATTTCTTCTTTTAATAGAAAAAAATCCCGTGTCAATTTGTAGATAAATTATTCTCAAGGATAATGGAATTTCTAATAGAGACTTGATCAGGCTGAGGATAGAGCCACCTCCGTCAGGGCATGACCAAGTAAAGGGCAGAAGTGGTCATTTGATCCATACTGCTGCTCTGCTAGCCGGGAAAATATGGGGGAAAGACTTACAGAGATAGCAAATCACTGCTGATAAAAATACCAACTTCCTGTTACCCACAAGTGCTAACATTTTTAGTTCTTTTATATTTGCTGTGAATTTTTAAGTCAATACAATAAAATCAGGCAAGGTAACAAACTGTGGTTACCAAAGGGGAAAGTGAGGTGGGGGGGATAAACTAGGAATTTGGGATTAACAGATGCACACTACTGTATGTAAAATAGATAAACAACAAGGACGCACTGTAGAGCACAGGGAATTATATTCAATATCTTGTAATAACCAATAATGGAAAAGAATCTGAAAAATAATATATATGTATATATAACTGAATCACTTTCCTATACACCTGAAACATTGTAAATCAACTATAGTTCTATTAAAAACAAACAAACAATGGGAATTCTCTGGTGGTCCAGTGGTTAGACTCAGCGTTTCCACTGCAGGGAGCCTGGGTTTGATCCCTGGTTGGGGAACTAAGCCGTGGGTGCAGCCCAAACTAACAAACAGACAAACAAACAAACAAGGTATAGAGTCTATTGATGTAAAATTGCGTCTTTCTTTTCGCGATCCTTAAAGAATTTAAAATATAAGCATTTTGAAGCAAAGGAAATCAAAGCAGAGTCCAAATTGTTAAAAATATAGATATTTTAAGTGGATTTATTCTGGTATTTTCTTACAGAGTAAGAGAGTATGTTATTTCCTTACTACATGAAAAGGAGATGAAGGAGTTAAACAGTAATACAGAAATAGTTTTCAAATTTTACCTTGGTAAGGCTATTAAACATTGTACATTTCAAAATATTCAATGAAATCATATTAAAATGCACGGTTACATGATATATATATATACAAGTATGTATATATTTCATGATGATTGGCCTCAATTAGAAAATTATATTGAAAGTTTTTAAACACTTTATTAGCATCTAATCAATGGTTTACTAGATAAAGAAATTTGTAAACAAAAGAAATCAAAAGCATTGTGTGTTATGTTTTTTCCAATTTACTAAAGGAAAATTATTCTTTGAGGTGACTTGACATTCTTTGAGACTGAATAGAAATAACAACCTGCCTTCCTGGAAACACACCTCTTTATTGTTTCATTGATATATAAGAACATGATTTGGTATCAACGGCTTATTCCCAGGTTTCTACTGTTCTCACACTCAGTTTTATTCATATTCCTTGCCCATTACAGGGAAACATGAACCAGTGAATATGTCAAGAAAAAAGGGATTTGGAACCTAAAACTGAACTGCCAGGCAGGATCACAGAGTAAAAGAGGGATTTTTTTTTAAGCCTGAAACAATAGGAAACATAAATGGCATACAGTTACATGTTTCTGTGTAAGACAAAGGAAATTTCTTATCTTTACCTGAGGATGTTTCCTGGGCTGTCAGTCACTTTCAATGGGAGTTCAAATCAAGTCATTTGTTAATGTTGATATTAACTCTGAAAAAAGAAAAAAAGAAAAGAAAAGGAAAGAAAAAGAGTTCACAGCATTATGAAAACTCAAAAACAAGTACAACCACAAAGTTTTAAATTGGTAGTTTGCTTTAAAAGTTTTTCTCCATTCATAATTTTTCTAATACAAATTAAAAATGGTATTTTGAATTAGAGTGTAAATAAATAAATAAAATGAATCTGTACATTAAGTGAATGGTTTTTATAGCTCTTAAGTAAAATAATTTCAGTGAGAACAGGGGACTCTGATACTTACATTTCTGGGAAATTCTGGAAATGATGGAAGAACTCTGGGAACAAATGTTGCCTGAGTTTCACTCTGTCCAATGTTAACATCTTTCCATGATGAAACCTGAATGCCCCCAAATTCTCATGTTCTTTGGTGATCACCTTTTCCTTTTTAATGCAGCCAACATGTAACACAGTCTGGGTCATCTTCCTCCTGATGGCAGTAATTCCTTGCCTTTGTGGGACCCTGTCCTTGGCTATAAGTTTGAAAAGCTCAGGGATCCTTACATGTCTAATAAATCCAGCCTAAGTGGCTACTTGTCATCCCTTTTTTAAGATTCCTGTTCTGAACACTCTGGTGATCAGAATTTGCCCTCTCACAATCTTCCCTCTAGGAAATGATCCTCTGTACGCTGTTATGTCACATGCAGGGTCAGAACCTCCACTCTCCTTGGTAACATACTCAGAGACATCATTCCTCAAAGCAAAAACCTAAGAAAGCTAAAACTGCCATGTAGCATTCAAAAAGAAACCTGAACGAGCAGAATGGGATTGCAATGCAAAATATTAAAAAGATAAGCAAGAAAAAAAAATGTTAACAGTTAGCACTGCTCCTTTGGGTGTATTCATTCTCCTTTACAGGGTTCCTGATTTTTTTCTGGATTCCCCTTACCTCCTCCTTTCACTTTTCCAACTCTACTATGCTGTAGTCATGCTTATCTCTTTCAGGAGTTCCTTTCAACTATTTTGTCATTCCTTGCAGTCCAGGCTCCAACCCTCAGACTCAGATAAATAAATGACATTTTCTATCCCCAAACAAATCCTACTTCCTTTATTCTGTCCCTGAATTCTTGATTCTGGAAAGCATCTGTTCCTTCAATCACTACACATGCTACCCACATGAGAGTATTATGTTGCCTAGGGTCTAAACTAGCAATCTCAAGAGCTGACAAGACTTTTTCCTGGCATTGGTTCAAGACATCCCCATGAATAATGACTATATTACAAGCACCTGATTCATTGTGCTTACCCAGGTGGTCCCCTCTGGTATTAAGGGGGATACTGTCCCCCAAACAATTTCCAATTTCCACCCAAGAAGACAGACATGGCTTGTTACCCCAGCACTGTCTTTTTTAAGTGCAAAATTTAATGGTGAAAGTATATCTCTTGCAACAAAAAGAAACTGCTGGAAACCAAAATAAGCATAGTTGCTCTACACACACTGTTGACAACTACTGATGTGTCTTGTTATGTAGCAACCCCCTTTAGTATATAGAGTGCTGTAGCATCATCTTTTATATAGAGTCACATGAACCTTAACATCAGCAGAGCTTATGTTTGAATTTTCATGTTTTATATTATTGTAACTTGTTTTTTAGAGATATTCTGTTAAAAGAAACAACTGATTTTGCAATAGAAATCTCTAAAGATGGATGGAACTTAGGGGAGGGAAGTAAGCTTCAAAATTTTTTACAGTCTAAGGATTTTTTTACAAATCTTGAAAATTTCCTTTAGTGACATCAACCAGTTAATTATTATGTATTGCTGAGAACTCACCTTCTAGACCTGGAACTGATCTAGGAGTTGTAAGTGAGATGTTATTTAAATTTAAGATAAGCCTCTGGTATCAAAATGCTTTAGTCATTCTTTCTGAAGATGTCATAATTCCTCATCAACCTGAATGTGCAGTTCAGAAAGTTCTAAATTTAATGGGTTTAAAAGAGAAGTTGATTCACGTTTTTGAAAATTTGATGTCTGAGTGATAGACAACCTGTAGCAACTTTTTGGTAAACAGTGGTATTTTATTTGCTTTCTACAGTGAGAATATGAATATGGTTAGATGGTTGATAAAATATGTTTAAATGTTTCTTGTACGTAGAATTAATCTTATTTATTTAATTAAAATAGTCTTATGCTGGCAAAATTTTAGTTTTTACTGTATTTTAGTAGAATATAAAATCAGACTCAGTTATTTATTTCTCTTTTGAACAAGTATGTCTTTCTTGTTTGCACTAACATTGAGTCATTGCAAAAATACTCTCTCCCACTGGCAATTTGCTATAGTTACACACAATTCTCCTTTAGCATGTCCTGCCTGGCGGAATAAGTGTTCTCTATCCTCATGACAGAATCTATCAAGGGGGCTGTGCTTCATAGCCTTTCCAGTGACAGGGTTTCAAGAAAAATTGCTGATTGAAAATAATGTGCAAACTTACTACTGGGCATTGCTCAGGTAAATCTCTCTTTTTAATGGCTGAGGGTCACTTTGTCTCAGAATAACTCTACACACATCCACAGAAGTTGGATGGAATCTGGAATATGGAATATGGCTTTCCTCAAATGGTTCCTTTGAGACCTCTCAAGATGTTTTGAAAATATTTTTAAAGAGATCATGACAATGTGATAGTAAATACATTCATGATCATGTCCAAATGCTGAATAACTCATAGAATATTCTATGGTGCTTCACCAGGGCCCTTTAAAAGTTATTCAAAATCATTCTCAGCTGAACTTTGAAAAATGTCACTTGATCTTGACAACACTCAATTATATAGAAAATTATATAGAGGCCTTGGTTTAATAATATATCAATTATATAGAGGCCTTGGTTTAATAATATATCAATGAGTGATTCAACTAGAATTGTTTTTGGTATTTTATTGCTGGAAGTTTTGTCCTTCTGAACAAATAGCTCATTTTTACTTTAAATTGTATGTAATTTAATATTAATATACAAATTTAAATGCATTTGTATGTTTCAAGTTCTGTGCCAGAGTGTTTAGAAATTTGGATCTTATGTTTCTTGTCTAATTAGTCATAAAATACTTTTTATAGTTTTGACTTTATCTGAAAAAAACTATAGAGAATTTTAGTTCACTTTTCTAACCTAGAAGATTTGGTACATAAACTACTTGATTTTTTTCATTTTATGGTTGAGGATCTTCTATGGCCTTAGATGGATTTTCACCACAATCACTGGTATATTTGAGATAATGAGCTGAAGCTAAATATGTGCTGATTCCTGGTATTTTGTGGAAGTGTTTTGCTTAGTTCTTAATTTGGTTTTGCTATGCACATGGGTGTGAGTATGTGTGTGTGTGAGTGTGTGTGTGTGTGTGTGTGTGTGTGAAATAATATAGCACATAGAGGGTTTTGAGTTAATTGAGGGTTTATCCTACAAAAATAAGATAGAATTCTTTATAATTTGTAAGAAATACAGAAATATACTATGTCAAGTGAAGAAATTCTTACATTGATCTTTCACAAATGTGATATAAGAAACCATATTTCTTAAGAGATTAAACCATATGGAGTCTATTTACACAGACACATGATTTCAGAAGGTAAACACAGTTGATGATGCCTGTGTGTTTAGGGTAACAATACTTTGAGAAGGTTGTTTTCAAAAGGTTTTTATGTTCCCTAGTCCTCAGAAGAGAAAGTGGGATCCTGAGTTGATGCAACAATCACACATTATTAAACATGTTCCATATAGAGATAAACTTAAGAGATTCTGGATGTATATATATTAATATCTAACGTCAATAGAATCATAGAATGTTAAAGCTGGAAAGGAATGTAAAGATTATCTAATTAAAATTAGATAATCTCCCCATTTTAAGATCCTTAACTTTGTCATATCTTCAAAGTCTTTTTAGCCAAGAAGGTAATACATTCACAAATTCTGAAGATTGTGTTAACTGTGGGAGGCCATTTTTCAGCCTACTACACTCAGTGATGTTTCTCTATGTTTAGAGAAACTCTTGATACGAAAATCAGTAAAATTTCTGTCATGCCAATTTACTGTTCCATTATACAAATTCCCAAGCAAAGAGTGATGGAGGAAGCACTGTTCATGAGATAAAATTTATAAGAACTTAATATATATTAGACATGTAATAAATACACATTGTATGAATAATTGAATATTTTTGGTGGAATCCTTGATTTTTACTTTGAATCAAATGGAAGAACACTAAGGAAAGATTCTTTACCACTCTGACCTAAGTTATGATGACTAACATATGGAAAAAGGCAATGACCAATGCAACCAGATAGAATTTATGCCATTTTATTTTAATCTATAAGACACCAGACATAATGAAAATCTCTGCTCATAGGATTAAAGAAGGAACTCAGAATTTGTGGCCCTTGCTTAGGAGATTTTGGGATATAAGCTTAATTTTGTGAGTTACAAATCAATTATACTTCATATTTGTAAATTTATAAGTACTGTTAATAAAATTTCTGTATCAATCAATGCAACAAACTTTGAGTAAAGATTTTGATAGGACAACAGAACAGAGTACTTGACAGGTAGAGTTAATTGACAATACAGCTAATACTGAAATAATTATCTGGCATAAAAAGATTTGTATATGCTTGTAGCTTCTGAATTTGAAGACTTTGACATGCTACATTTCTAAATTCTTCAACTCCTATTTTCTTCTTTATCTAGAAGTTTTGTTAGAAGAGATATTAACACAACAGGATCTTTGGCTCTTGACACCGTGTTGAATTAAAGAAATTAAAAAGATAGCTAAAAATGAAGCTTTAAAGATTTCCCAAAACTTTTCTTAGCTCTAGCACGATTTGATGTAGTGTTGTATTTTAGAATGGAAGACCATTCTTATGTCATAAATATTTCTATTGTTTGCCTCCTAATGTTTGGGTTTTTTTGCTAGTACATTTCTTTAGTAATTCACAAATATTCATGTGTGCTAGATGTCTGCTAACCTGATTCAAAGCATCATTATTTAGATTTACTAAGGCTTGATGCATGACTGCATCTTCTTTAGCAATGCATCTCCACATCACTCTAAGTTTGCTTTACCTTTTGAATTCACGCTTCCTCTATTTGGAGTAAGCATGCTGTAGTTTTCTCTAAAAATGAGATTTATGCTGGAGCAAAGGGAAGTAGATCAGCACTTTGGTGCACACTGAAAATATCACCCCTCTGACTGACTACTAAGATTAATTCCTATCTCTATCAATAAGGAGAAATTGCCAAAAGTGTCACCTTTTTGACCCGACATCACTTGGTGGTCCCAAATGCCACATATTGTCTGCATTTGTTCTAACTTACCTAAACATTAATAGAGATATTTCAAAAAGGGAATATAAAGAAAGCTCAGAAAGTCAGTGCACAGTTGTTTCAACTCTACAGTTACTCTTATTAACCTATTTAAACTGTTTGGGTTCCTTTTAAAAAAATATCAAGTATTCCCTTCCTATATTTAACATTTATATTCATATTTTACTTTTTTACAAAAAGAATAAAAAGTAGTCTAGAATAAAGGTATTAAGGCAAAAATCGAGACATAAATGGGGTATGGAGACACAAGTATCAGATCCACATCTAAGTATTTTATATGTAATCTCATTTAATCGTCACAAGAATCATTTTAAGTAAGTACTGTTTTTGTCCCCACTTCATAGATGGGAAAACTAAGGCTCAGAGAGCTTAAGTGACCTTCCCAAGGTCATGCAACTGTCAGATGACAGAGTCAGGATTTAAACATAGCTATGACAGGTTCTAAAATCTGTGTTTATAACCACTATACCCTCTTGAAGTACTGCCCCTTTGAAATACACTCAAATAGTGAGTATAGTTATTACCTTGAAATCCAGGCCTCCTGATAACCAAGATAAAATGAGAAAACATAACAAAAAACGTAATTTTCATGATTTATTAAGAGTAAACATGACCTTTCTTCAAGAAAGGGGTGATTTGTTTTGCTACCAAATTCTGTTAGATATTACTTATGTAGGCCTTTATCTATGGGGAAAAAATAATATTCAACAATGTTAACTTATCCTGAAGTATGCTTCATATGGCCTTTTCTTTTTAATTTTCTTACCGTTTTTTGGAAAATAGCATAAAAGAAAATGTAATTTAGTAAAATGGCTAGCTAATGAGTATAGTCTGCTGATCATTAAATTTGAATTAAAATTGACCTTGAAAAACCAAAAAGATTAGATGAATAATACTGGATTATCTTTTGAAATATAATTTCCTGGACAAAGCTGCTATAATTTAATTTTAAATTTTTTGAGGAGGGATCACTTTTGATAAGCAGATGCTCTTTGAACTCTATAACCTGCAGGAGGTTCTGTTCATGGGCCTTTATAGAGCTGAGATAACTCACTGGTATTCTCAGGTGGGGTGGCAGACCACCCTAGCTTGGCACACATGTAGCTGTAAGAAATTCTAAGCAGTTTTACATATGCGCTTGAACTTGGTAAAGGCTAGTTTGAAGCATCACGGTCCTGCTCTAGAGACCAAAGCAGGGTGATTATGACTTGATATGTTTAAGTTTAGTTAGCTCCACTGACAAACTTTGACCACAGCCAAACCCCATATTGCTTTTTGAGAATGTTTGTGTTAGTACGAATTGTTTGGTTAAAAACTTGTGGGAGGTTATGCTTAGAAATGACAAGCTTATCACAGCAAGCTGTGAGGAGGGTAGGGCCCTGACTGAGCTTATTTTTCTTCACCTCACTCCACCCTTCCTTTTATGTTTCTCCACAAACCCGACTCAACTTCTCTCTCTCTCTCTTCTTCTCTTTGTGTTTCTTCTCAGTTTTCCTCCAGTTATTAGCATCTTGATTCTTTTCTATATTTTATTTCCAAACTCTCAGAGAAAGACCTGTTGGGATAATTTAATCACCAATGTCTCTGTAGGGTTGAGTGTTTATTGAGGGTTATCTTTTTAGCCATTTTCAGGATTGCATTTTTGTATTGGTTTTCTAGGGATCCTGTTAACAAACTGCTATAAAATTGGAGGCTTAAAACAGCAGAAATTTATCCTCTCACAGTTCTGAAAGCCAGGAGTTCAAAATCAAGGTGTTGGCAGGGCCGTCATCCCTCCAAAGATTCTAGAAAAGAATCCTTCCTTTTCCGCTTTCTGATGGCTCCAGTTAGTCCTGGGTTTGTGGCTAGATCACGTCAGTCTTTGCCTCTGTCTTCACATGGCCTTCTCCTCTGGGTCTATGTCTTCTCTCATCTCTTATAAGGACTCTTGTCATAGAATTTAAGCTCCACTTGGATAATTCTGGATCATCTCATCTCGAGATCTTTAATTATGTCTCTAAAGACCCTATTTCCAAATAAGGTCACATTCAGAGGTTCCAGAAGTTAGGATGTGGACATATCTTTTTGAGGGTGAACATTTTTGATCTCACTACAGCCTTGTATGTCCTTGAGCCAGATGCTCTCCAGTGTCCCATTCACTGGTTTGATAGGACAGGTGTAACCCATGGCCAAAGATGCTAAAGGAAAAGCCAGGGCTAATCCTTATGTGGAAACTGTGGTCAAGGACCAGGAGCTATGACCTTGGCAGGTCCAATATTTGTCTTGCTTAGCACATTGAACATGGATTATGGTGCCTTGAAATGGGCCTTCCAAAATCAATTAGTTGCAAGTTTTATAAATAAGTTGGTCCTTAAGTGGTATAGGATTATTTAGTATTCACCATTTGGATTCAGAAAACAATCTGATACCAAGGAAAAAAGTCTAGTTTTACCAAGACTAACAATGCAGTATTCAGTTAGATAAATTGATGCCCTATTCAGATAGACAAATTAGAAAATCAAAGAAGTTTCTTTATGAGACTGTTCTTTTTTCAGATAACAAAGTCATGTAACTGACCCTAAGGAAAGGACATATTCCTACTTGCCACAACAAGAGGCCAAGTCTTTCACCCATCAAAACTTTGTATCACCTTATTTAGTCATAATTTAAAGTGAAATGGAGACTGAGATAAAAATCTGCTTTTATGACACTTTAGTCAGAAGTGTAGTCTGTTCTTTCCTTTCTCTGATTCTGTCAGGGAAATACAGTACACTAGAAAAGGATGTTGAACTCATAAAACTGGGTGCAGAGCCAATTTCTATCTACTGACACAAAAGCTGTGAATTGATTGAAGAACACTGAAAATATCTAAACTTCAGGTGAGGTTGAAGCCGAGTCCAGCCTCTGCACTCTGACACCGAATTAATTCTAGGAGACAGAGTTTTGGGTGAAGTAGAAAAGAATAGCTTTACTGCTTTGCCAGGCAAAGGTGTGTGTGTGGGGGTGGTCACAGCAGCCTAATGCCCTCAAAACTGTGTGTCTCAACCTGGAGGGGCTAGTGAGGAGATTTATAGTAATGGTTCAAAGAGGGTGTGATCAGCTCCTGGACATTCATCTGATTGGTTGGTGGTGAGGTAAGTGGGAGTCAGCATCATCAACCTTCAGGTTCCAGCCAGTCTGGGGTCCACGTGCTTGTGGGCACCATACTGTTAATTTCTTCCACCTGATGGGGGTTTCAGTATCAGGAAAACAGCTCAAAGATATTATTATGTGTATCCCTTGAGGGGGAGCCAGGACCCTGCCCCAAGGCTGTACTATTATTTCTTTTAACTTCCCCTCCCTTGTCTCCACACCCCCTCCCTTCCCTGATTAGCGACTGTTTGAACCTGCTCCTTGGAACACAGGGAAGGTCATGGAGGCTGAATGAAGCCTATTTCTTGTAATCAAGAAATGGAGGACACAGAAAGGCTTTTGTGCCGAGGAGCCCCACAGGGTCCTGCTCTGTATCAAGGAGATAGCTCCAAACTCAGTACAATGCTTCAGGGTTTAGCTCTTTTTGGATTCTGCAGTGTCCATGGAAAATTAATCAGTCAATCTAAGGAAGAAATGGAAAATTTTATTCAAGCCGAATTTGAGGATTATACCCTGACAGGAATATCTCAGAAAACTCTGAGGACTGTTCTGCCTGTTAGAAGTCAAAGCACAGTTATATAAGTTCTTTGAGATGGAGGGTTTTGCATCAAATGATGTATTATTGACAATTTGCCTAATCCAGATCTAAGCGCCATATGAACCCTTACAAGATCAAGAAGGAAAATTATCTTTTAAGGAGTTGTCTTGTTGGTGCTGAGAGAATGTTGCTCTTTATGGTTGAGGTTTGGTCAATGTATAATGCAGATACACAATGCACAGTGTGAGGAGAGAGGAAGCCAAAGGGCAGAGACAATATTTTGTTTAAATTTTTCTTGTCTTGCCATAAAATATGAATTTTATTTCACAGCAGGAAATGTTTCTCTAACATTGTTAAGGTATTTTGCTTATCTGTTGTTTGCTTTAATAAGATGTTTATTCCATCTTTATTGAATGAAGGCTTTCGTTCATCTAAACATGGAACAAAAGAAGTCATCTCATAATATGTACTTTTGGGAAAAAAATTTAAAAGTCAGCTGAAGGAAAAAACTACTAAACCCTTGGATATTTCTTACAGAACTCTTCCTCTATTTTAATTTTCTGAATCTTTGAACTCACCGTTTAAGTCATAAGTACACAGAGAAACAGAACAGCTAAATGGACGGCCAAAAGATCAGGGTAGAGTGAACATCCAAGGACAGTTAATTTCATTCAAGTCAGATTTCAATTTGC
Organism: Delphinus delphis; assembly: GCF_949987515.2. NCBI lineage: Eukaryota > Metazoa > Chordata > Mammalia > Artiodactyla > Delphinidae > Delphinus > Delphinus delphis. Next base: position 19,361,496 of record NC_082686.1, read on the forward strand.
CCTCAGAATCTTTTCATTGAACTGTAATTTAGGTAACAGTGACACAGAAGGTTAACTTTCAGGTAGTTAGAGGCAAGGTAGGTCTGGCCACAATAAAGGCTGTGACCTTGACTGTCAAGGTTGCTGGGGGAGGACGATACTGAGTTTGTGAAAAACTAACTCTGGAGTGAGTCCTTAACAGGGGTAGTCCCTTGTCTAATTCCAGCCACCAACAAGGCAATGATGAATTTGAACTCGTTTTTTGCAGACACTTTTATGTGAGGAAATCCTGTTGTGTGGGTCAACACAACATTGGGAAGTTCTAGAAAAGGGAATTCATTGCTGTAACTCATTGCTGTAATTCCATGTGCCCTGTGCATTCAACGTGGAAGCAGAGCTATTTGTTCAACATGAAAAAGATCATTCTGAGCTCCCCAGGGGAAGTGACTGAAAGAGACAGTAAGGGTGTTCTGGCCTAGCCAAGCTGGCTGCAGTGCAGGGCTAGGAGTTTAGTCTCAGCAGAGAATCACACAGGAATAAGACAGAATTCTAAGCAGATGGCATGTAGAAATGAAGTTGTGTGGACTTTACCCACAAAATGAAGATTCAAATTTACTGAACTTGGGAGGTTTCCTTGTACTTGGAAACAAAAAACATCAAATCTATAGAAGAAAAATTAATTTTAAGATTTACTCACAACCTTGGTTGTTTGAGCTGGGTGGTCTGACTAAGAGAATCATTACTGAGATTTGTGTTCCAAGATAACCAAACTGTGGCAAGATAAGGGGAGCAAGAGAATGGTCACGTGCCAGGTCTCAGGAAAGTTCCTGGGATGGACCATTAAGTGAAGGTCCTTGGCCTTGCACAGGAAAGAATTCAAGAGCCAGCCACAGTAAAGTGAAAGCTAGTTAACTTAGAGATATACACATTCAATAGGCAGAATGAGGTCTGTCTTGTTTCAGAAGGCAAGAGTGGCCCTTGGATATGGCATGGTTAGTTTTTAAGGGTTGGGTAATTTCATATGCTAACAAGTGGGAGGAATATTCTAACTGTTTGGAGGAAGAGGTGGGGATTTCCAGTAATTGGGCCACCGCCCACTTTTTGACCTTTTATGGTCATCCTTGAAACTGTCATGGAGCCCATCGTGGTGCTGGTGGGTGCGTCATTTAGTATGTTAATGCATTACAATGAGCGTATAATAAGGCTCAAGGTCTACTGGAAGTCAAATCTTCTGCCATCTTGGGCCTAGTTGGTTCTAGCCAGTTTTTGTTGTATCCTCAACAGCTGTGTCGTTCTTTTAATGGTTGTGCCCTGCCCCCTTCCTTCCTGTCTCAAACTATTGCATGGTGTCCTTCCCAAGTGATCAGGAGTCGATTGAGCTGAAAAGGATGTTAATTACAAACATGAAGCTGAAAAGAAAATAATAGATTCAGGACTTGGAAATAAATCTAAGGATCTTAATGCTTATCATAACCTCAGAAGTGAAATGAGAAAGCAGTGAAGACCCAAGTGGAGGGGACTTGAAGCCTGAACTGTCTTCTCCTAGGAAGGGGTTTCCTGCTGCATCAATTTTCATAAATTCTTACTTGTTTGCATGCTCATTTGTTTACTTGATGTCATCAGATTGCATTTAATTATTCTTTCAAGAAATATTTATTACTACATTCTTTTTTTATTATTACGGTCTTTTTGCAGTCATAGTACTGCTGAATTATGTGGAAAATAAAAATGATGAGAAAGCATAGTCCTTACCCTCTTAATTGCCATTAACTTGGTTCATTGTGGAATAAACCTTATTTGATCCTACCTGTGCATCCAGATTCCTATTAGGAGCTAGACTGTGCACTAATGTGATTAAACAGTGTCAAAGTAGTTGGAGATTATCAGGGAAGGGAAAAGAAACCACATGAAAATATAATGCAAGCCATTATCAGTCACAAAATTAGTTTTGGAAGTTTATAATTAAGTTAAACCAGATAAATTATTTCATGACCATCTTCCGGGCTTTATGGCAATGCAACATTTCAGTCACATGGAAAATACTGGAAAACTGGAATGCAACTTTCAAGGATAAATCAAGGGATTAGTTCACTTACAGAGCAGCACAGAAATAATGACTCAGATTTCTTTGGGGATAAGGAAGTAATAACAACTTTGTCTATAAGGTAGAATTAAGCAAATGAGAAATTCCACAGTAAAAGTATAAGCAGCTATTAACAAAATGATGTTCTATATCGACATACTATTTACACATTTTTCTCCTTAGATTTTCTTTTCTTTTAAAATTTCAAATTGTAAGGAACATTTCCTATACAGTCATGTGTGAATTTGATATAAACAATAAAATACACCAATGCCAATGATAAAAATTTCACTAGTTTTACATATCAATACGCATCTTATCCCCAGAGCTTATACCTCTGGGGTTATCCCTGTAAAACCAGAAAAAAGACTATAAACACCTCTTGCTGGAATGAAACAAGAAAGTCTCTCCATTGTTTGAAATGCTTTCCTTTTTCTCATGTCCATGATTTCTGTTAATTCTCTGCCCACATCACACTCAGCCATGTCCATTGGAAATGATTAGCCTTGGTTACTCTCTTTCTTAGACAATCACATACATCCTATCTTATGCAAGGGGTTCCTGCTAAGATAAGATGTTTCTGGGCTGTGCTTGCACACACACACACACACCCCCTTACTTTGGTCAGTAAAAATTGTTACTTTTGGCAAAATTCAGACTTTGGTTCAGATCTTGTATGAACCTTTATCTTCATCTTATTCCCATCACAGGTGAGGTGATTCAGTGTAGAGGATGGTCATTTATACATATTCAGGTCTTCTCATGCTTATATGTAATCATAAATGCATTCAGCTATTTTCACATTTTCATATATGTTTTATGTACTATTTATTCACCCCTACTATTTATTATTGCACCCTACCCATGTTCTGTGAAGTAGATTGGTATTATTCCCATTTTTGTAAAATACATATGCAAATAAGTTTTGACATTTCAAAGGGCAGAGCTAGCAAAGGAGCGGAAGTGAAAAGCCAAACTTCTGCCTTCTTCTTCTTCTTCTTCTTCTTTTTTTTTTTAACTTTCAAGTTCATTTTGTAGCTAATTAGGGAACTGCAGTTACCTTGTTTTCCAGAAAAACATATTTATCCAAACTGAGATAGCTTTGTTTCAATGGATTTTTTTTCTGCTAAGGTGCTATTGTAGTGTGTGAAAGTGAATTAAAAACCCTAGATGAATCTGTGCATCTCAGTGAATGTTTACAGCTTTCTTCTCTATAAGAAATACAGATTATTCTTTAATTAACGGGTAATTATAAACCAGACCTGAAAGCATTTTTTTCAAAAGATTTTATTCAAAAAATGGTTACTTCTTTAAAATAAGTGATGAGATTGGGCAAAGAAAAGAAGTGTTCTAAAACTGATATTTTGGCAAATTAGATACCATAGATTTTCTTACAAGCACTTTAAAAATAAACACATCACTGCCTCTGTCATTATACACTGATTTACGTTCTTACCTTAAATTATAATTTTCTCTGTCGTTTCCTGATATTTAAAATATAAGAAAATAATGTTAAAAAGCAGCTTATTGGGTAAAAAAAAATTATGCAGCATTTGTAAATCTCCAAAGAAAATATTCTAAAAAGGTCATTCATTGCATATGTTCTTACACGTGGGATTTGGGGATTTAATTTTGTCTTTGCTTATATAAAAGCCAGAAAGATTACTGAATCATAGCTCATTCATTTCTTACTGATTTGTAAAACTTCTCTGCCTTTGTCTAATCTACGTGAGGTGACTCTGATTCCTTTTCTTACAGTTGTTGCCTAGATTTGGTGTCAAATTTACAATAGCTCCAGGGAATGAGTTGGATGGTTTTTCACTGAGCTTACATGTATAGAAGTTCCATCAAGATTTTGCTAAAGCTATTTATAAATCAGCCTGTATATTTTGGTATAGAAATTACTAGCTGATGATCCCATATTCTTAAATGATCATGGAATTCAATTTTAATCTTTCATTGTGTAATTTTGCTAATATATATTCTTTTGAAAACAATTAGATAATTTCCTCCATTTTCAAATTTCTTTTTTTAATTCCTTGCTTCTTGTACCTTCATTGTTGAACTGGCTCTTCTGCTTTTTGCCTAAATCATTGGTTTTTTTTGTTTGTTTTTCATTCCTGCATAGGGTCATTGGATCAGACCTTACCTTCCCTCTGTCAAGGATCTTTTCTGACTAGGAGCATGGAATTTTAAGCTCTTTTGTATTCAGTTCTTAAGTACAGTATTCACTTACATTTTTGCTTAACTGGAACATTTTCTTTTTTTCATCATCGAGATTTTTTTTCAGAGTCTATCTCTGCTAACCCTCTCCTCCTCTTTTCCTGTTTCTTAATTTTTTTTTTTTGCCTTTCAAACTACATCACTTTATTTTTTTGTTATTTTATTTCAATTTTGATGTATTAACCTTCTTTATTTTAGTATTCTTCAATTTGTCTTTTACTAAAACCTTCTGGGTCTCTTTATGACAGATGCTTTAGGCTAGTGTGGTATTCTATGGCATTGTCTCTTTTTCATTAGGCATTTTTAAGCTACTGCAATAGCTTTGCGTTCAGAGCAAATCTGAGACTCTGGAAGTTAAGAAGTAACCAGACAGTGCTCAAATGAACTACAATTGCAATACAGAAGACACTCTTGGAAAATGCAGAATACCCAGCCTGCCTGTCTTTTCACTTGCAGATCATTTTTTGTTGTTGTTGTTCCCCGCATTCCTCCATCTTTCCCTTGTTGATTTCACTCTAAAGAAATCCTAAACTAGATAGAAAATTTTTTTTTAAAAAATGACTCTCTCATCAGATTGTGTTCAGATGTCAGAAAAAAAACACAAGTTGTTCCTGGATTTGATTTTTGGCTATGACTTGAAGAAAAAAATGAACTTCGTCACATGTGAGTTTCCTGCATTCTACCTCCTTGTCTCCTGTTTATCAGCTTATACTCAAACATTCTGGATGACTGTGCAGTGCCTGTGTATGGTTGTTTTTAGCGGTTATCTGAAATCTGTATTTAAAAACCGCTTCCAGGGCTTCCCTGGTGGCTCAGTGGTTGAGAGTCCGCCTGCCGATGCAGGGGACACGGGTTCGTGCCCCGGTCCGGGAAGATCCCACATGCCGCGGAGTGGCTGGGCCTGTGAGCCATGGCCGCTGGGCCTGTGTGTCCGGAGCCTGTGCTCTGCCACGGGAGAGGCCACAGCGGTGAGAGGCCCGCGTACCGCAAAAAAAAAAAAAAAAACACTTCCAATTTTTCTCTCCTTTTCACTTGTGCCTATCCAAATAGAAGAGAGAGAGAGAGGAGGACCAGAAAGCCTTCATGATACATCTTTATTCCTTCAACAGTTCATCTGGGCACATGATTTACAGGCAGTGGAGCTGTATCAGTGAATCTGGTTTCCCATGGATCTTGGGGTCTCAGCTGAAGGATCCCTCCACAAGTGGCACCTGTATCTGCTTTGTGCTATCTTACTGCCTTTACATTTCACCATCACTTCTCTTTTCCTTCTTTCTACCTCAGTCCCATTAGTGATGAGAAGACTTCAAGCAAATCAAGTCATTTACTCTTCAGGAAATGCTGAAGGCTTATTCTATATGCCTGAGCCTATGTGTGTGTAGGTATATATATATTTATTTATTTATTATTATTTACACATATATTCTTTTTCAGATTCCTTTCCATTATAGGTTGTTACAAGATGTTGAATATAGTTCCCTATGCTATACAGTAGGTCCTTGTTGTTTATCTGTTTAATACATAGTAGTGTGTATCTGTTAATCCCAAACTTCTAGTTTATCCCTCCCCAACACTTTTTCCCTCTAGTAACCATAAGTTTTTTTCTATGTCTGTGAGTTCATGTATAAGTGATATCATATGGTATTTGTCTTTCTCTGTCTGACTTATTTCACTTAGTACGATAATCTCTAGCTCCATCCATGTTGCTGCAAAGACATTATTTCATTTATGGCTGGGAAATCCGGAGAGGGCCAAGAGATTATAAGAAGTCTCAGATTCACTCAGTCTAAGTCAGTGAACCAGTTTATGATACATTAAGAGCCCAGTCACATGAAAATAGAAGGTTATGAATCTACCTCCTTTAGATAGAAAGTATAAAGTTTTAAAAATTGCTCTTTAGGCACAGATTATTAATGCTGTTATGACACTAAAGAGAATTAAATGCAAATTTGCAAAGCTCTGAAGAGCTTTATTAGGATAAGCAAAATTTTATTCAGCCAAATCAGTTGCTATTTTAATGAAACTCTGGATAAATAACTCTCAGTGGAAGCAGAATGATTTACATCTCCCTTCATCTGAATCCCTTAATGCAGTTGTGTAATAAGTTTTTCCCTGCTTTCTGATACTGTTAGATTTTCTACATTTTATAAGTAAGAGTTGAATGACATTGCCAATGTTTTATAGATAAAGAAAAAAATAAAATCAAGGGAGAAAGGAAGAAAAGAATGAAGAAGAAAAGGAAGAATGGAAGGAAAGAAGGTAAGAAAGAAGGAAAGAAGGAGGGAAGGAAGGAAGATAGAGAGAGCAGGTTTTTTGCATGCTATGTGAGAAGATTGATAGGTGGGACAAGAGTCCTAGGTTTTAGTCATGGCATCTGCTACTTACAAAGAATGTGCTCTTAGATGGTCCACTTAACACTTGGGATCTCAGTTTTCTCATCTTTAACACTAGAGTAAGATCATTCTTCATTGTGCATTTCCATCCCACACATAGTAGAAAGATAAGCACCTTGGCAACAGCCTGCTAAATACCAGTAGCTCTTCCAAGCACTGAGACAACCAAAAACTTTACCACACATTTAAAAATGCCCTCTGGGTGCCATTTTAGAACCGCTGGACTCAAGCTGACTTCCAAGGGTTTTATCCAAATTTAAAAATACCACAATGTTAGTAGGTTATTTGTAGGGCACTGTGTAATTTATCGTCAAAATGGATATTTTTGACAGTGCAAGTCAGAGTTGTTAATAATTACACTTGGGGGCCAGGGGTAAAATCAAGAATTATAATTTACCTGGTCATGTCAGTAATTGGTTTTGATAATTCCTTTTTAAAGTAGTTTTATTGTAAAATTAAATATACCTAAAAATGGTACAAAAGAAATGTGTGAAATTCAAATAAGTATTACAAAGTGAAAAGCACTACACAGATCAAAAATTAAAATATTGGCATCACCCACATAATCTCTCCTCATGACTGTTCTCACATATTACTCTGGTCTCTCATGTTCCCCTAAGTAGCCATTATCCTGATTTTTACACTATTACTTTCAATTAATATTTTTTATTACAAAAGTAATATACATTCCTTGAAAAACAACTTATGTTTGAATTGTATAAAGTAAAAAATTAAGGTCTCCCCCAATCCCCAGTTTCATTTCTCTGTGGAAACTATAGTTAAAAATTCTTTATGTATATTTCCCATGTGTGCACAAATACACACAAACACAAATGTCTTTTTTTCAAACTTGAGATCATACAGTACATATTACTCTGCAATTTGCTAAATTTATTAGAAGTGCATTTTCTGCTCCCACATATGTAAGCAATGATGGCTATGGTTACTATTAATAATTGTAAAGCCACTGTTTTTTTCCCATCTCATTATGTCTATGGGCATATGTGAATGTTAGAAGGGAGGGCATTGAATGAGTATAGGTTGAAGGTGAAGTGACTTCTGTGTTCTGAGTCCTTCTTCCTCTTTCTGTGGATCTTAAACTTTTCTTTAATTTCCTATTTTTCCTGAACTTGAGAGGGATCAAGGTGAAGTACAAAGACTGAAAGATCTGGAATCAGACCTAGGTTCTAGCTCTAGCTAGAACCTGGAATCAGACCTAGGTTCTAGCTCTAGCTCTAGTCATTAACTGCATCTGTGATCTTAGGTCTACTGTGTAAAATGAATATTATAATGCCTGTATGGAAAAAGAGGTTTTGAAGATAATTTTAAAAACGTAATAAATCCATTAGTCTTACAACTATCCTAATTTGACTCTTAACACAAATTTCATGTTTTCCTTAAACATTGATGAAGAGAGTGTAGGATGATATTTACTGAGTTATCCCATGATTTGTTATAAATTGCTTAGATTTTACATAAATCTTGATAAATGTTATGTAAGATAGACTCAAGATATTCTCAGGGTTATTTATAAGAAGTTAAATGAAACAAAACTTTCCTTTTTATGTTGTTCTTTCTAATCAGGGCCAATTCATTTGAAAGATTGCCTGATGTGGTTAATCTGTTTTTGCAGATGTATTTAGGATGAACTAATTTTATGTTGGGTCATTAACCAAAAACTGTTGGTGTAAGAGGGTGTTGCTAAGTCCAGAGGAACATCATTATTATTTTCAATGGTGTTTGTCATGGTAGTGATATAAGCCCCAAAGATGGAACGTGGGATTTGGTGTTGTCAAAATCAATTCAGAGTAATTAGATTATAGCTGATGTAATTTAGATGTTTGGAGGTGAGGGATTTCTGATAGCAAAATCTAATGTATGTAGCTCCCCAAATGGAAAGAGATGACCTTCGTCAAGGGAAAATTTTTCAGTGTGGTGATGCTGACAATGATTTTAGGTTATAAACATTTTTCAGGAAGTTTTGGGTTTAGAGATGACTGTGGAGTTTTGAATCTGGCCTAAAATAAGAGTGGGAGATGGGAAAGGTGAATGACTTTCCTTCCATATGTTTTACTTTCATTCTGAATGTACCTTCCCATCACTTAACAATAGCTCTATCTTCCATTTTTTACTTGTTTCATGCATGACAGTCACTACATGCACTTTGTAGTTTCCCACTTGTACAGAAAAGGGAACTGAAGCCTAGAAGAGTAATTTATGCAAAGTTTTGCAGTCATGAGAAACTCATGCAGTCGTGAGACCATAGCTAAATCCTAGATATGACTCAAGAGTTGATGCTTTAAAAAAAAAACAGTTGACACTTTTAACAAATATTCTATGATCTTGCGTTTTGTCTCAGCCACAAACAAATGAGTCTTTCTTCAGTGCTAGCTGGTGAGCTTCTTTGCAGTTTGTCATCTTAGTGACCCCCCCATAGTACCAAGCTGGTGTCTAAATGTTTGCTGAATCCAATTTGCCACAGCTTTACTAAGGACAGAGTGAAGGCTTAAAATTCAGCTACTCAGCTTTTCAAAAATAAGCAACAACCTAAGTTTTTGAGTTATTTCAGAAGTCTTGTACTAATAGTCCTTTGGGGGCACTGGGATATAATTACTCTCCTCAGTGTGATTTTGTTCCTCGTTTATCCATCAGAACAGAGAGGTAGACTGTGGTCCTGATACTATTCCAGTGGGAATGTTTACTTAGGGGAAAGGTGAATGGTATTAAATTTTATTGGCATTGGAAATTCTTTTGCAAATATAATGCAGTTGACTCGTTAACTTTGCACAGAATACATCAAACTTAGTTAAAACTTGACATCTTTAAAAGTGGTTTGGGTGTTTATTTTATTATTTTCCTTTTCTGAGGGCATCTTAAAAGCATCCTGCAGTGATAGTCAAATAGATTCAAGAACCAAAGTTTTTAAGTGAATGGCTACCTGACTGAATATATGTGTGCCTGTTTAAAGCAGATTCTAACTTCTTGTTTTGACAACAAGGAGTATTTTGTTTGACACAAATGGCACTCTTTTGTAGTCTATGTTCTCCTATATCATCCACTCAATTCCTGTGGAATTAGTTTTTTCCTCAAAGTTTTCAGGGAACATTCTTTTATGTTACTTCATTGGAACAATATGTTTCCAGATCACTTTTTTTCAACATTCAACATAGAGAAAAGTATTGTAATGAATGCTAAATATCATTTAAGGCAGCTCCCTCCCATTTTCAAAATAGCTTTATCTGTGCATCTTTTCCCATTATACTTAGAGGGTCACAGAAGCTACTTCAAACATTCTCCCTTTTTACACTTCAGATCCTTCCCTTCCTGTCTTGTTCTCCTGGATGTGAGCATGTCTCACTTCTCTGAGAAAGTGCTCGTCAGTCTAAGAGAACCCCTCAGTTTCCTGGTACCAAACCTGAGACTTTTTTTTTTTTTTTTACTGAATGAGATGGGAGAAGAAAAGTCAAGGAAAATGCCAGGGACAGCAGTAATGCCATTTACTGAGATGGAAAAAACTAAAAGTAAAAAAAAAAAAAAATGTCTAAGTCAGAGAGGAGGAGCTCAAGATTGTATCTACAATACAATCAGGTTTTTACCTTGGGCGCACCAGGTGAATCCCTTCCCCTGTGCTCTGGATCTCTCCACCCATCACCCACCATATTTCAAGTAAAAAACATTAACCCTTCTCCTGCGTATTTAACCTCTTTGTCTGGTGACACCTTCCTTCATTTAAGCATTAATGCATGCTTAAATCCTTCCCATCTAAGGCATAAAAAGAATGACCAACAACACAAAAATCAAATTGAGTTAATAAATCCATCCTTAGACCTGGCAGGTCTCTGTAGCTTCTGTTCGCATCACAATTCTTCAGTTCCCGTAAATCAGTCCTGTACTCCCACAAAGACTCCCCTCATATTCCTCTTAGTAGTTCTCCAAGACCAGCATGTTGGCAAATTTAGTTTTAAATGATGTTTAGGAGTCAGATAAGATAAAACATGAGGTGGTTGTACTAAATTTAGGGGTCCCTTTTCTCCTCTTTCTCATTTGTTTTCTATTTCCTTAGAAATCTCTATTCTTCTACTTTTTAATCCCTAAATCAATTTGTGGAGTTTCTGTCTATGGAATATTCTAGAAATTCTGCATTTTCAGTTGTCACAACTTTTGAAGTCTTGGGCTACTAGGTTTATTAAGAAGGGTGGACTAGAGACATAACTTTAAATGTCCTGCCTGATATACATATAAGTGTGTGTGTGCAGGAACCCCAAAACCTAATTATAAATGTGTTCTCCTTAAATTCAAATCTGTTTTAAATAAAAACAAATTTTTTTGTTTGTTTGTTTTTGCAGTTTTCATATACCCTGACCTTTCCAGGAATAAAACTACTGTGGAACTTGAAGAAGAGTGTATACTACAGAATTCAGAAATTTACCCAAGCATTTCTCACCATTTTGGAAAACCATGTCCTCAGGGGCAGCTTCACTTGTGGGATTTTTTTTTTAATTAATTAATTTTTAAAAAATTATTTTTATTTATTTATTTTTGGCTGCGTTGGGTCTTTGTTGCTGCATGCAGGCTTTCTCTAGTTGTGGTGAGCGGGGGCTACTCTTTGTCGCAGTGCACGGGCTTCTTATTGCGGTGGCTTCTCTTGTTGTGGAGCATAGACTCTAGGAACATGGCCTTCAGTAGCTGTGTCACACGGGCTCAGTAGTTGTGGCGCACAGGCTTAGTTGCTCCGCAGCATGTGGGATCTTCCTGGACCAGGGCTCGAACCCGTGTTGCCTGCATTGGCAGGTAGATTCTTAACCACTTCACCCCAGGGAAGCCCCACTTGCGGGATTTAAATCACTTACAGGCCCAAACTGGCTAAAGTCTGCATTAATATTGAGTAGTTGGTGTGTTCACCTTATCCTACGTGAGGGTAAACATATGAACCCTTCATTATAATTTTATTACATTATAAAGCACTTCCCTTTTAAATAAAAGAATGTAGTTATGGTATTATATCATTTTTTTCAACTTATGTGAACAGGAAGGTTTTATTATCTATGTGTTTCATTTGTGGATGGTAAGTGGACACAACAAAATATTAGTTTAAAAAGTTTGCACTGGATCTAGTAGAGTCAAAGATCACTGGCTTAATATTTCATAATTGTTAGGCTTTTGATGAGGGCCAATTCTCTTTTCTCGTGGTTATTCAAGCCTTGAAAGTGTCCAATTACCATTTATTCATTGAAGGCTTGTGTACATCAATTTCTCTAGCACAGTCTTCTCTGCTGGGGTTTGGACCTTTTATGCAGCTGCCGAGTGGCCACAGATATTCACATGTCTTTTAAGCCGTTAAATGTCAACTAATAATTGTGCTGAACAGAATCATTTGCCAGAAATGAGCTCTTATTCCCCTCTTTGCAACCTCAGTGGGCAAGGGTCATGAAGGCTCGTGCCATTATCCAATTAAATGATGATTTTCTCATCCTCACTCTCCCCAGTCTGGACCAGACCATCATCACATCTCACTTGGATGGTTGCCACCTGAATTGTCACCTAACCTCCTGTCTCACTCCTCCCATTTTCCATTCCCTACTCTGCCAAGATGAAAATATGATCACATTACCCACCTGCTTATAATCCTTCACAGTCTTCCAAGTGTCCTGATTTAAGGTCCAAATTACTGTGTACAGTTCATCAGGCCAGGCACAACCTGGCCCCTGCCTACCCTTTCTGTCTCATTCCCAATCATCACACATTATGCTCTGTCTAGGTTGATTCCTTTCAATTTCCTAATAGGATATTTTCTTTCTTACCTCTTTCTTTGTAGTATATTCCTGCACTGAATATACTAGCTCAACTTTATTCCAGGCTCATTCTTACTCATTCTTTAGGTATCAGCTTAATCAGTGCTTTTTCCTACAATTTTAATTACTTAAGAACTACCTTGGCAACTTATACTTTTCTATTTTAATGCTTTATTGCCTTCATAATTATTTGCCTTTGTCATTGGACTATGAGCTTTGTAAAGAAACTTCCTATAATTTTTAAGATCAGTTTTTCTCCCAAATGTTAGCACAGTAGGCACTAAATACATGTTTGGACAATAAATGAATGCACAACAAATGATAAGATATTTTAAAATATTTTTATCTCTTTGATACATATGTTATATACAGCCAAGGTGAAAGTTTAATCAAACAATAGTTATGTACAAAATGAGATATTTTATTTTCTCTTTCATCTAAGACATTCTAGTCATGACCAGCTAATGGGTTGCAGCCTGTAGTTTCAAAAACATTGTTATGACTTCTCTGTTGATGTGAAAATTGTTCCTAATTAATGATATGTTTAGCAAATGCATTAATTAGGAGGAGGTCACATTCATTTAACTTCTTTTTCCCAAATGTTAAAATCCTAGTGGAGCTCTGTGATATTTTGTAACCTAAAGACAGTTGGATTTTTCAGTTTTTCATTATAACAAGAAATAATTTAAAAATAATTGTGCAAAAGGTGTATGAGTGTGGTTTTTATGCACAGTTCACATTTGTATCAAATCTCAGAGCATCGAAATTCGGTTAATCTAATCAGCATGGTAGACTCACAATTTTGATCTGCCTCAATCTTAATATTATCTTCTTTTCACATCAGCAACCTAGTTCCTTGAACATATATTCTTAGGCCCCTTTAATTACCTGGAGATTACAATTTAAATCCCACAGACTTCTATTCTTCAAATTCTTTTTTTTTTTTTTTTTTTTTTTTTTTTTTTGCGGTACGCGGGCCTCTCACTGTTGTGGCCTCTCCCGTTGCGGACCACAGGCTCCGGACGCGCAGGCTCAGCGGCCATGGCTCACGGGCCCAGCCGCTCCACGACATGTAGGATCTTCCTGGACCGGGGCACGAACCTGTGTCCCCTGCATCGGCAGGTGGACTCTCAACCACTGCGCCACCAGGGAAGCCCTATTCTTCAAATTCTTATTACTACACCACTACCCTTTAGTCCCAGGCAAGAGTGCAGAAGGACCCTGCTCTACTCCTCCTCTGCTTACACCTTCCTGGTTGGGTTAGGAGTTCATGCCGCCCAGTATCATTGCTCTCCTGGAACCCCTGCCCTTCCTTCCCAGAGTGCACAAAATGCTAAAATTTTCTGCTCAAATGGTCTGAATCTTGCTTTGAGCACCTGCACAGTCCTCTTCCCCAGATAAATCCTCTTGAGAGTGACTCATATCAAGATGTTGCATTTGATAGGCTCAAGGTTTGGCCAAATGGTAAGCTGTTTATAGGGAAGTTAATGGAGCTTGGAAATGTGTGATTATACATCTGCACTTAGGCCACATCATCATGGTGTGGGCCAAAGCCAGGTGAGAAGAGAAGCTGGCAGACCCAGGGCTGTGGGCTTGTACTTCTAGTGCTGGTGGAACTCTACACACCATTCTGGTGTGGACTCTAGCCCTTCCAGGTTGTGATAAATGTAAGTTGGTCAAGAGATGAGGACTAGATATATATTACTTAACACTTTGCCAGCTTTATATATAATTTAAAAATATTTAGGTATGTGGTGTGTGGGTCTTCATTTGTAAGCCTGCCTTAGACCTCACAAATGTCAAGGCAAGACCTGCCTCCATACGTTCATTACTACCACACACTGATCTCTAATTCCTTGGCTTCTTTCATTTTATTAATGTCTGCCAGTTTTTTTTTATGTCCATCAATTTCAACCACTTTTTGTATGTACTCAGTTCTTCACCTCCTTTTCTACTTGAACTCTCCATTATATAAAACCTGAACCACAAATCAATATTACCATCTGCCTTCTTTGCTTTTGTATCCTGCCTTCTGATAGAAGCTGGATAAATAATTGACCTTGTATATTACTGCACTTTACATTGATATGAAATCTAGACAATGTTCTACATCCATTTAGCATAAAATTAGACCTTTTTCCATGTGTATAAAAAATATATTAAAGTTTTATAAAAATAGGAATATCAAATGATTCAGAAATCTTTAGATGTCTTTATTATTTTTGTATTACCTAGATGTGGTAGATCTGTGCAAACATGGTACCAACTTTCTAGCTCTCTTTATATACAAGCCCTTTAAAACTTGACTTTATAGCTCTTCATGTTGGGAGATAGCATCTATTTCTTTATCCCTTGAATCATGGCTAGCCTAGTGAATTATTTTGGCCAATGGAATGACAGGTATCAAGTCTAAATCTAGACACACATTCCTGCTGTGTCTTTGGATCCCTGTCACTACCATGAGAACAAGCTCTAAGCTAGCCTATTGAAGGATAAGAGACTACCTGGAGAAGAACTGAGCCATTCCAGTCAAGACCAACCTAGATCAACATGCTTCAACAAACCCGCCTATTGTCTGCTGATGCCTGAGCAAGGCCAACCAATAACCGGTGAGCCTAGCCAAGGTCAGGAGAATCACCCAGGCAATATGTAGACTTGTTAGCAAAAATAAATGTTGTTATTTGTTTGTCACTGTTATTCTGTGGTTGCTTTTTTGTATGCCTTATTATTATGGCAGTTGATAATGGGTATCTTATTACAATGATCAGTTTTATGTACCATCTTGGGAAAGATATATGCCCAGTTATTCAAACAAAAGTTAATCTAGGTGTTGCTGTGAAAGTATTTGGTAGATGGAATCAATAATTATAGTTAATTGATGTTAGTAAAGGAGATTGTTCTAGATAATCTGGGTGGGTCTGATTCAATTAATTGAAAGTGCTTAAGAACAGAACTGAGATTTCCCAGAAGAAGAAATCCTGCTTGTGACTGCAGCTTCCACTCATACCCAGAAGTTCTAGCCTGCCCTTCCTGATGGACTGCCCTATGAATTTTGGACTTGCCTACCAAGCTTCCCAAATTAAATAAGCTAATTGGTAATAAATTCCTTAATATATATCTCTTATTAGTTCTTTTTCTCTGATTGAACCCTGATTAATATATCAGTACAACAAAAAAGTGATCTCTTACACAATTAAAAAAAAGAAATAGATAACAATACAATAACATCCACTGTTTTCACATTTTCATATTTAATTCTTAGAAAAACTAAGTGAGATGTTATCACTATTGAGATTATTAAAATTCTTCCTCCTGGAACATGTGACTTCTTTGGAATCCTGATATAACTAAAAACTGGAGACAATGGGAACTATTTGACACCAGACTGTTGACCACAAGGTATTGCCCCATTCTATGGGCACGGAGCAAAGTGCTAGTCCAAGTTGCACTCAGTGCATGAAGCTTTCATAAAAATGTTATAACACCCAGTTTACATTAATGTCTCAAGTTTCCCATTCCCATCCTTCTCTTAATACTGTACCCTGGCTCACCATCTGACAGAAGAAGTAGTGAGGGTGGAGAGACTTTATCAACACAGGAGGCACATACCACCTCAAGAAATTTGCTGTATGTCCTGGGACAACTCTGGAACTATTATGCACCATGGTCTTATCCTTACACTAAAATGGTCTCAGGGCAAACTTTGAAAAAAAACTTACATTTTCTAGAGTGCTGCCAATCATTTGAAGAAATAATTTTAAAAGTAAAGCCTTTCATCTACATGCTTATTTCTTAAGGACCATAATTCCCTTAAGAAAACAGATATCCTGTCCTTAATGCAGGTATTCCAACTCAATCTGGTGGGAATAAATGTGACAAAGGAAAGACAATGTATATATGTTTGGTAATTTAAAACCATCTAGCTTTAAAAAAAACATAGGAAAATTCTGCATGAATGACATTGGGTGACAGTTTTCCTTGCTATAGTAAGTTTTAGTCCTTTATACAATTAAGAATTATATACCTCAATAGTCAAATTCATATCTGCTGACTCCAAGCCTTGGTTCTTAGGCATTAGGGTCCCATTATATTTTAGTGGGTATTTTAGATGTTGAGTGTAGTTTATGTGAAAGATATGGACGTCACTCATGAGTTCTATTTGTCTAAGTTCCATAGACTTAGCTTCTTATTTATTTTATCTCCACTATGGGTGACCGGATAACAGCTTGGGATGCATAGGAAATATATATTTGAAAATCTGGGATTACAGTTTAGGGTAAGCATGTGTCTTAGTATGTGGAAAGTGTTAATTATTCTTTCTTAATTCTTATTATGAAGTATAATTTTAAAGTACTAACAAGAGGGAAGCATTAAAAGAAGAAGACTAAAATAACTTTTTGCAAATGTTTGAAAAAGAAAATATAATCTTTATTTGGATTTTGTAAAGGAGAAATTAGCATATTGGTTCATTAAATTGAAATTAGTGCAAAAATGAGATGAACAGAGTATAATTTGTAATGACTTTGAGAGAAAAGGAGAGAATCATAGCTATAAAGTCTACAGTGGAAAAGAATACAAAATAAAAACCATAGAGTTGGAAAGGTGAAAGTTTCAGGACTCTGACTACCTTTTGCTAACTGGAAAAATATTTGATGGGCTGAAAACTTTTCTGTCTAATCAGAGGAAGAAAGTATAATTCTAAGATAAAAGAGTGAAGTGGTGAATTATGAGAACTATTTTAATAAATTCCATATCCAGAGACCTGACTTCTAGAATTTTTACTTGGTAACATGTCAACATCAGCATTTCCTTTGACATATAACCTTGATCAGGTGCTATAGTCTGAATGTTTGTATCTCTCCAAAATTAATGTGTTGAAATTCTAACCCTTAAATCTGTGGTATTAGGAAGTAGGGTCTTTGGGAGGTGATTAGGTCACAAGGATGAAGCTTTTATGAATGAGATTAATGCCTCTACAAAAGAAACCCTAGAGACCTCTCTTGCCCCTTCTGCCATGAGAGGACACATAGAAGATGGCTGTCTATTAATGAAGAAGTGGGCTCTGACCAGACACCAAATATGCCAGGACCTTGATCTTGGGCTTCCCAGCCTCCAGAAGTGTGGGAAACAAATCTGTTCTTTCTTTCTTTCTTTCTTGCTTGCTTGCTTGCTTGCTTGCTTGCTGTGTTGGGTCTTCGTTTCTGTGCGAGGGCCTTCTCTAGTTGCCACAAGTGAGGGCCACACTTCATCGCGGTGTGCGGGCCTCTCACTATCGCAGCCTCTCTTGTTGCGGAGCACAGCCTCCAGACGCGCAGGCTCAGTAGCTGTGGCTCACAGGCCCAGTTGCTCCGCGGCATGTGGGATCTTCCCAGACCAGGACTCGAACCTCTGTCCCCTGCATTGGCAGGCAGATTCTCAACCACTGTGCCACCAGGGGAGACCCAAATCTGTACTTCTTATAAGCCACACAGTTTATAATATTTTTTTGTAGCAGCCTGAACAGACTAAGAGGACAGAAAATGGGAATAAGGGAAAGAAAAGGAAATAATTTTAATGACAACACTCTCATGTGGTGGAAGAATAGGTGAAAAGATTATTTAAACACATTTATTTACAGCAAAGAGGTTTTACAAAATAGTGTAAAAGATAATTTTAAGCAGGCTTAAGATATAACCACCTGTCATACCTGACGTATATTCATATCTTATAAATTCAATTAAATTACTGGAGTTTTTGTTCTATAATTTGTTCTATAAATTATAAAAAAATGATTTTATTGTTTCAGAAAAATGATTACATTGTACCTGAAAATACCAAAGGAAATAAGAAAATATGTAAACTGTAGAACAAAAGCAAATAAGCTTTGGAATGTCATCAATATAGAAAATATTAAACAGATGTGTGTAGGTCCTCCATAAATGTCTCTGAATGCTTGTAGAATAGATGAGAAGAGAAAGACCTTAAGAAGTTTTTATAATGAAATCTCAGGAGTGGACAAGAGAGAGGTTGGGAAGGAGACCATGAAGCTTATGAAGATGTGGAGAGAAACAGAGCCAGGACTCAAAGGTGTGAAAGGAATCGAGAAAAAGGAGATGAAGCCATTGTTGGGTTTAGACAATGCAGAAAAAGCTTATATAATGGTTCATTATTTTTTAACTATTAAAGAAAAAATCATTAAATGTCCTCACTGTCAGAGTGTGCTTTGAGATTCTCATGAGTTCGCAACTTTTTTTTAGTAGTTTGCCACAGGATGAAGGGAAAAGTGTAAATGAGGTGTGAATGAGGAAGGAATATATTCTTACAACCATTAGCTTTCTTTTTGATGCATTTTGAGTTTCTCTGAGTCCTAGCCATCATCTCTAGGCCTTTTGAACACCAGAGGGTGATAACGGTAGTTTTGACAAAAGCAGAACCCTGTCAAAGAGGCAGGAAACTAACCTAGGTGTCACTCTGCAGAAACAACTTTGCTTTTTTAATTACAGTGGACATTTTTCAGCTCTATTTTCTTCTTGAAATGCACATGAAAATCTTCAAACATTTTCTAAATTTGAGTCAGGAATAGCCTATATCTCTAGTGTTCTTCTCAACTTTGTGATTCAAAGTTTTGCGATCAACCAAAGCTTCACAGGTTGGCTTGAGAGGTTGACTCATACATCCAGCAATGTATACTGAGCACCTACTGGGTGCTCGCACCCTGGTCTAGGAGCTGGTGTACATGACTGGCAAAACTAGAGATGCCTCCCTGCCTGATCTTATCTAATGTTGAGTCTAGTGGGAGTGGCAGATCTGAATCACACAACCACAGAAGATTGTAGTAAGGTAAGTGTTATGCAAGCAGACTATAGGACAGAGAAATCCAATTTAATATGTGTGTGTGTTGGGAGGTGAAGGAAGGCTTTTTTGAGGAAGCGACCTTTGAGCTGAGGTCTCAAGACAAGTAGGAATCATTTAGACAAAAGAGGATAGCACAGAATGTTCTATGAAGGTTAGGCAGGTGGAAAACAGAACACAATTGAAAAAAAAAATCTCAATGCTTAGAAAATATTCTTTGCCTGTTTATTATTCAAATGCTATATTTAATTTAACTTTTTATACCTCATAGAGTGTGGTAGAGGGCTATAGTGAGAATGAGCAGAACTCAGGAGGCCTGGGTATGTGATTTTGGGTTATGTGGCTTCCTGACCAGGCTCTCTGGGCTTTGGTTTCCTATCTAGACAGACAGGGAATTGGGTTAGATGACCTCTGAAGAACTTTTTCAATTAAAATTGCTGACTCTTTGGTTGGGGCAAAGAAATACTCGATTAAAAGTAACTGGTCTGAATTCATATGTTAAGAAAAACAGTTCCAGTAAACTAAAGTTTCATAAAAAAAGATTGCATGAATACTAATCTGATTTCATGATTTTGGGATCAAGGTCTTAACATGATAGACAAAAGATAAGACACCTGCTAGATACTATTGCTGTGGGGACATCAACTAGAATAAAAATCATCATCAAGTGACAAGCTTACTATTAGTGATACTTTTATTTTACACACACACACACACACACACACACAAATAATTAGCAAGAAAATAATGAATGTTAACAGTTGTATTTATTTCTCATGTACCTACACCGAATGTAGGGGGGATATTTGTTGTAACTAAAGATAATTCTTCATTAAAATCATAGTTTTTGAAGTTCTCTTCAGTACTACTCCTTTTTAGTCCTATTGATGAAAAAATCTTTTTATTTCCTGGGCTTCAAACGATTTGGGGGAACGATGCCAGAAGAGCAAAACAAACACCATTTTGCATGAATATCTGGCTCATAAAATTGAGTTTTGGACAGCTTATAGAAAAACACTTTTATGTCTAGAATCTGTCATCTTTGAAGATGCTAATCCTGATGCGCTAGACCTTTTAAGAAGACAACAAAGAAAGGGGAGATGCTGTGTACGATGATCAATTTTAGTGCCAACTACCTCCTTCAGAACAGGTACTTGTATTGCACATTTTGTAGACCTTAAAGTTGCTCTTTTCCTCTTTGCATTGAGAGAAGGCAACCTCATGAGTAAGAGTATATGAAGGAATATTTTAGAGATGGTGCAGATTACTTCTGTAAAGTTCAGTCCTATCTAGATGGCATGGCAGCCATTTGTTTTTGTATTTAAATAGGAGATTAAGGGAAATTATGTTGTGTTTTCCCCATTCACCTCTCCCCCCCTTTAAAAGCTTTAAGAGGAATAATTCACACGTGCATAGTGAATCATGTCATTGATATGAGTTAGAGTAATTCATAGCTCTATGAAAAGTTAATTTGATATTGTCTATATCGATCAATATATAGAAGGAGGAAAATGATAGTTCTGTTTTCCCCTCTGATTGCCTCTCAACTGGGACATTTTATTTAGCTTGGAGCATCAGCCTCTAAGAGAGATATTGACAAACTGGAAGGTAGTTAGAACTGAAGGGACCAGAATTTTAAAGGGAACTGAAAGCATAAAGAAGAGGAAGCCTCCAGGAAGGAATTTTGTGACACTGAGTCTAGAAGAAGAGACAGCTGCCAGGGAGTATGAATATGAGGGCTCCTCTGAAAGAAACCAAGAGCTTTCATGTGCAAGGGGCACTTGATGTGTTCTTTGTGGACTTGCAGTTGCAGACTGGAATAAAAAAGGAAATTTCTAGGACAATTATTTTAGCTTAATGTAAGGAGGATATTTCTAATAATCAAGCTGTCTAAATATACTTCTGACTACCTCTGGAGAGGCAGGACCTTGAGATGTAATAATCTCCAAATCAGTAGGAGAGTTATGGGATGCTAAAAGAGGGGATTTAACAATAGATGGTGGCAATGTCAGATGCCCTTAAAGTTCCCTTTCCACTCCAAGTATGCCTGTAAAGTCAAAATTTGGTAGTTGGGCCACAAAGCATGAAAGTGACCTTCATACTTAACCATATTTCTCCAACGTTCCAAATCTCTGAATAAGTTTTCATCCTCAGATCTTTAATTACAATTAAACTTTTTCTAGACTAGTTATACACAAATAACTAGAATATTCAAGACGATTATATCTATAACTCTTTAACACATAAATAAGCACCTTAAAATATAATTTGGCTATAGTTTATCTTGAGGTAAATTAATTTACTTTAAATGTGGCTAGTTAGATACAAGGTCAAACATTTTATTTTTAGCAAGAGTGAAATAATTCTAGTGACCATTCCAGTAAAAATGATTTTAGTGACTATATTTCAGCCTAAACACAGAATTAAATAGTATATTTAGAACTGGGGGTGATTTTAGGAATCAACTCCATCTGAATTTTAAACCTCAGAACCCAGAGATTCACACTGATAGGAAAGCCTATGTAGATCCAGACACACTAAGTATCACCTTTACTCTTTTCCCTTTCAACACCTGCCGTAGCTGTTGAGCAGTATCTTCTGCATTGCTGGGCAGTGTGCCCCAGGCCCCTCAGAAATGGGAGTTCTGACCACTTGCAGTCCTGTCCACTGAGACCAGATATGCCTACAGAGACCTTGGCTTCTGTCTTCTAGACTGTGTCCAGTGTCCAGCTTCTTCTCCCCTAGACCCACTCCAGGGCACAGCACACATGTATGGCTCAGGTTTCCATTATTCTCACCAAACCCATCCCACCTTCAGTGTTTCCAATTTTGCTCCTTTGGACTCTTTATTAATCTCAATCACCTCTGCCCTAGATTCACCCACTCATCATTCTCAGATGGCCTGAAACCTAGTTGGTCATGCTTAGTAGGAGGTAGCGGTGGTTGGGACGGTGATCAGGAAGCAATGGCTTTCTCTTGCCTTTGGAAACACAATCTTTGCTGGTGTGGTGCTGACATCCTTTTATTTCTTTTTCTTTTTTTCTCTTTCTCTTTCCTCCTCCTTTCCTCCCACCCTCCCTTCCTTCCTTCCTCCATTCTTTCCTTCTTCTTTCAACTTACCCTCTTGTAAATTTTTTCATTTATGAATTATTATTATGTTCCGTATTCTGTGATTAAATGTGGTGTTCTTCACTTCAACTCCTCAGCAGGAGGTGGGGAACACATCTTATCATTGTGTATATCATGGAATTTCTACTCTTCTTGATGTTGTAAGGGATAAATATAAATCCATACTATAAGCTACACTTTCTAATAAGTTAACATTGTGTTAGTTTGTGATATTCTGGTTCTTAATTTTTCTAGTAACCTTGGAAAATCTTTCATTTCTCTCATATCTGATGCTGACTTTACCAATTTAGATGCTAATTACAGCCATTGGCACTGTCCGGTACCTAACAGTAAGAAACCTCTCTATTCTCTCTCTCTGCACACACACACACACACACACACACACGGGCATGAAATTAGCACAATACCTCACAAATATGTAGAAACTTTATCTAATATATACACATAATATATATATGTATAAATCAAAGGTAAATAAAATATGTAAGTGAATAAAATAAATAGTAATTACATTGATTTAAAAATATCATCTATGTAAAAATATTCTGTTTTAAAGTATTGATTCTCTGGTTAATTTAAAAATATGTTTTCTACTCTATAGCTTAAGAAAGAATGCCTTATTCCTATGTACTCAATTTCAACTGTATTATCAATATCATGACATTTAGGTAAATTTTTACATGATGTCAGTATTTTATTGTATAATTTTTGGTTATATTTCCCTTACTGACTTGTGAATAAATCCCGTGTCAAAGTAATAAGACTTATTTTCTTAAAATACATAAGCCACAAAGTTGAACTATATGGTATACAGTGTGTAAATTCCTGTTTTTTAATTATCTTTTTTATAGCTTCTCTTATTACAACTATCTTGTTATTTTTGCCAGCTCCTCATTTTTAATATAAAAGTGAAAGTAGTTATCTGTGAAATTTCAAACTATTTGTTGTATCAAAATAAAAAATGTGTGCAAGGATGATGTAATTGTCATTAAACCAATAATTCTCTGCTCATTTCCATTATGAAACTATCTGTATTAGATTATTTGCAAAGTGTTTCACATTATATATTTTCAGTGAATAGGACAGGTGCATCAAAAAAATGATGGATAAACCTTAAAATCATGGAATCTCTTAACCCGACTATATACTTATAGTGAAGTTGCCCTGTATAATTGCCTTGCTCTTGTAGCCTAAGCATGGTGTGCATGGCATCTGGAGGAGGTGAAGTATACAGGTAAGAATTATATTGCAATGGGAGAGAATAAATAAGATGTAGTTCTTAACTGTAAGCTGTTTTCTTTGGGCAATAGCCAAGGACTATAAAAGCATATCCATTGAGGGGATCAGGGAGACAGATTGCTGCTTAGAGAGACACAGGAAAGGGTAGTATTGGAGTAGGGTTTTGCAATACCAAAGCATCCCTGTGGTAATGAGGACCTGGAAAGGCATCACACACAGGGTATTGGGGAAGAACATACATTTTTATAATGCCAATGCTGCATGGATCAGTGAAGTAGGTACATCTATAAAAATATAGTCAAATTCTGTACAATCACAAATTGACTTATTTGTGGAAGAAATTGATTAAATATTCCATATGTGTAGGGAGACATTTATTTTGGAGCTAGGCAGACAGGAGTTGTAAGCCTAGCTCAGTTGATTTAATGACTTTGTGATGTTAAGAAAGTCTGTTAACCTCCCATCCTCTCAGTTCTTCATCTCTTATGTGTGATTTTTGAGAGAATTAGAGTTATTTAATATAAAGAGCCTGTTACATTGTAGGTATTCAGTAAGTGTTAATAATTTGTGGCAAGTACAGTACTAGGACATGTCCAGTTCAACACAGATAAAAAGTGACATATTGAAGAGATTCACCATAAAGTCCAGCATCACAATGTCACACTGTATTTTACTGGGATTATGGCCACATCCTCGGGTCTCACAATTTCCTAGGTAAAACTGAAGCAAAATAAACTCTGTGGTCATTGCAGTTGCACATTTATTTAAACATAAATTACCCTGTGGTTATTGCAGTTCCACATTTATTTAAACATAAATTAGAAGTATTATCAATAGTTTCCATTTCCAGTATTATTTAATTATGCCAAAACAAGACATTCTTAATAAAGTTTTCAGCCTTCTGCATCCAGATGGCATTGATAGCTGGCAATCAGCTTTTTCTGAAAGCCACTAAAAAAAACTAGATAAAATAGAAAATCATAGTTTGATACAGTGGACACCTGGAGGGGATAAAACTCCAGAGAAGGAAGAACCCTGGAGAGGTAAACTGAAATCTGCAGCTGCGTCTACCCTGGATAATGGGATTCATCTTCATTATTCCTTATACAAGGAATACACATTTACTGAGAAAAAATACTTAAGCAAAACAAAAAGAATATGACAAAAATCCACTAGCCATATATTTTCATTGCTATTATGTGTTGTGAAACTTTCTAGACATTTTTATATAGGTATGTATATATGTAATGCAATTAAATAAAGTAAATACTCACTACAAAATGGACAAATGCTCTAAAACTTGTTAATAACTGAGGTTTTTCACTGAACAATACATTTTTCTAGACTGATATAGTTATATCACTATTTAATAATACATTGCATGGATATGTAATAGTGTGTCAAATACCTTGATATAAAACATTTAAGTTTCCATTTTTTTAATTATTCTGAGCAATTTCTCATTGATAGCATCACTTTTTGGTAAATGTCTGATTATTTCTTTAAGATGAATCTCAGAAGTGGAATTGCTAGTTTCAGATATATAATATCAAATTGGTTTTCAGATATCAAATTGGTTTTATAGTTCTTCTAGTAATTTTATGAGTGTCTTTCTCCTCATACCCTTGTACAAAGAATGTATTTTCATTATTATATTATCAGTTCTTGATATTTCTATTTGGCTATTATTATGCCTATTGATTTAATTTTTATTTTTAGAATAATAAATAAAAATCTCATCAACCATGTGTATCTATGCTCTAGTAAACTGCCTCAAAATGTTCTTTATTTTTGTGTACTCCATTTAGTTTTCTTTCCATTATAGTTAAGAATAGGCAATAACTTTTAAACTTCTCATTTGCTTTGTTAGTATTTAAAAATCAATTCAACAAAGAAGATTAAAGATCTTATTTAATTCAAAGTCTACTCAACTTCTTCATCTTGCTCAGAACTTGCTTCATATTATATAGATATTCAGAATATTTTCTTCCTTTACATTTATCATTTTATTTTGTTGTATAAGTGTATAATCTATGTAGGATATTTTGTGATAATGAGTGAAGGAGGGATGTAATTTTACTTTTATTTTTTGAATGGTTAATTCTTTACTGCAATATAATGTTCACATAGGAAGTTTCCATAATTTTTTATTACTCCATCTTTTCTGTTTACTAACTTGTTACCTATGCATTCTATTACTATTCTTTATTGGCTATGCTAGAGATTTCAAAATGAGTTTACTTAGGTTATTTTTTCAGCTTTATTGAGGTATTATTGACAAATAAAATTGTAATATATTTAAAGTGTACAAAGTGATAATTTGGTATATGTATACATTGTGAAAAGATTTCTTTCATCGAGTTAACATATTCATTACCTCACATATTTACCCCTTTTTTGGGAGGTGGGTGGTGAGAACACTTCAGTACTACTCTCAATTTCAATCATACAATAGAGTGTTATCAACTATAGTCACCAGGTTATACATCAGATCCTCAAACCTTATTCATCTTTTTAAAATTGAGATATAATAGACATGCAATATTGTGTAAGTTTAAGGTGTACAGTGTGTTGATTTGATACATTTATATATTGCAATTTGATTACCCATATAGCATTAGATAACACCTCTATCATATCACATAATTATCATTTTTCGTAGTAAGAACAATTAAGATCTAGTTTCTTAGCAACTTTGAAGTTTATAATGCAGTGTTGTTGACTATAATCATTATGTTGTCCATTAGAGCTCCAGAACTTATTTATCTACTAGTTACAAGTTGGTACCCTCAGTTTTCCCACCCCAGCCCCTAGTAACCACCATTCTACTCTCTATTTTTACTAGTTCTGCTTTTAAAAATTCTATATAAATGGAAGATTTTTTTAAAAATTAATTAATTAATTAATTTTTGGCTGCATTGGGTCTTTGTTGCTGTGCGCGGGCGTTCTCTAGTTGCGGCGAGCGGGGGCTACCCTTCACTGTGGTGTGCAGGCCTGTCATTGTTGTGGTTTCTCTTGTTGCAGAGCACAGGCTCTAGGTGCACAGGCTTCAGTAGTTGTGACACACAGGCTCAGTAGTTATGGCACATGGGCTTAGTTGCTCTGTGGCATGTGGGATCTCTCTGGACCAAGGCTCGAACCTGTGGTCCCTGTATTGGCAGGCAGATTCTTAACCACTGTGCCACCAGGGAAGTCCTTAAAAATTCTCTATATAAATGATGTAATATAGTATTTATCTTGTGTAGTATAATGCCCTCAAGGTCCATCCATGTTGTTTCAAATGACAGAATTTCCTTCTTTCTCATATCTGAATAATAGTCCCTCGTATGTATGTGTGTATAAATATTACATCATCTATATCAATTCATGTGTCGACCGACACATGTTGTTACCACAGCTTGGCTATTGTGAATAATGCTGCAATAAATATGGGAGTGAAGATATCTTTTTGATATCCTGTTTTCATTTCTTTTGTATATATGTACAGATATGGGATTACTGGATCGAATACATAAAACTTCTAGAGGAAAACGTGAAGAAAAATCTCCTTGATACTCATCTTAGCAATATTTTTTTGGCTATGACATCAAAAGCATATGCAACAAAACAAATATCAAACATCAAGCTAAAATACATCTGCATAGAAAAAGAAATAATCAACCAAATGAAAAGTTAATCTATGGAATGAGAGAAAATATTTGCAAACCATATATTGGATAAGGAGTTAATATCCAAAATACATAAAGAAGTCAGACAATTCAATAATAAAAAACCCAAACAACCCAATTTAAAAGATGGGCAGAGGAACTAGATACTTTTCCAAAGAAGACATCCAAATGGCCAACAGGTATATGAAAATATGCTCAACATCATTAATAACCAGGGAAATGTAAATCTAAACCACAATGAAATGCCACCTTACACCAGTTAGAATGGCTATTATTAAAAAGACAAGAGATAACAAGTGTTAGCAAGGATGTGGAGAAAAGGGAACTCTTATGCCCTGTTGGTGGGAATGTAAATTGATGCAGTCTCTATGGAAAACAATATGGAGATTTCTCCAAAAATTAAAAATAGACATTATTCATCTTATAACTGAAAATTTGTACCTTTTTACCAACCTTTCCCAATTGCCCTAATTCCCCCAGCTCCTGGCAACTACCATTGTAAAAGTTGGATTTTTTGTTGTTGTTGTTGTTGTTAGATTCCACACATAAGCAATACCATGAAGTATTTGTCTTTCAATATTTGGTATATTTTCACTTAGAATAATGCCCTTTGTGTTCTTCGGTATTTCTGTAATATTCCAATGTGTATATATATATGCTACATTTTCTTTATTCATTTATCTGTCAATAGATATTTAAGTTGTTTCCATACTTTCTGTTGTGAATAATGCTACTGTGAACATGGAAGTACAGATATCTCTTTGAGATGATTTCATTTCCTTTGGATATATACCCAGAAGTGAAATAGCTAGAGCATATGGTAGTTCTGTTTTAAATTTCTTGAGGACCATCCATACTCTTTTCCATAGAGCAGGTACAGTTATATTTCCACCATCAGTTCCCTTTTCTCTACATCCTCACCAGCGTTCATTATCTATTGTCTTTTTGATATAGACATTCCATCATGTATCTCATTGTGGTTTTGATTTGCGTTTGCATCTCCTTGATGATTAGTGATGTTGAGCAATTTTACTTGTCTCTGTTGCCCATCTGTATGTCTTCTTTGGAAAAATGTCTATCCAAGTCTTTTGCCCACTTTTAAATTGAGTTGTTGTTGTTGTTGTTGTTTTTCTATTGAGTTGAGTTGTATGAGTTTTATATATTTTGGATATTGATCCTCTATTGAATATGTGGTTTGCAGATATTTTCTCCCCTTCCATTGGTTGTCTTTTCATTTTATTGATGGCTTCCTTTGCTGTACAGAAGATTTTAGTTTGATGTAGTTCCACTTGCTTTTGTTGCCTTTGCTTTTGGTATCAAATCCAAAAATTCATTGCCAAACCAAAGTCAAGGAGATTTTTCTCTGTGTTTTCTTCTAGGAGTTTTATGGTTTCATGTGTTAGATCATGTCTTTAATCTACTTTGAATTGATTTTTTGTATGCTATAAAAATAGAGGTCCAGATTTATTCTTTTCCATATGGATATTCAACTTTCCCAACACCATTATTGGAGAGACTATTTTTTATTCATTGTATAATATTGGATCCTTTGTCAAAAATTAATCAACCATATACAGATGGGCTTATTTCTGGGCTCTCTACTCTGTTCTGTTGATCTGTTTGTTTCTCTGTATGCCAATACCATATGTTTTTGATTGCTATATCTTTGGAATATAGTTAAAGTCAGGAAGTGTGTTTCTTCTAGCTTTGTTCTTTTTTCTTAAAATTGCTTTGCCTTTTATTTATGGTTCTATATGAATTTAAAAATTGCTTTTTTTCTATTTCTGTGAAGAATGTCTTTAGAATTTTGATGTGAATTGCATTAAATTTGTAGATTACTTTGGGTAGTATGGACATTTTAATAACATTAATTCTTCCTCTCCATGAATGTGTCAATTTCTTTCATCAGTGTCTTATAGTTTTCAGTGTACAGACATTTCACTTCCTTGATTAAACTTATTCCTAAGTATTTTATTCTTTTTGATGCAACTGTAAATGGGATATTTTTCTTAATTTCTCTTTCTGATAGTTTGTTGTTAGTGTATGGAAATGCTGCTGATTTTCCATATTGCTTTTTTATCCTGAACTTTATTGGATTTGTTTATCATAGCAGTTTTTTGGTAAAGTCTTTAGGGTTTTCTATGTATAATATCATGTCATAAAAACAGAGACAATGTTATGTCTTCCTTTCTGATTTGGATGTCTTTCTTTTTGTTTTCTTGCCTAATTGCTCTGGCTTATGACTCCTAGTATTCTGTTGAATAAAAGTGGAAAAAGTGAGCATTTTTGTCTTGTTCCTGACATTAGAGCTTTTCCCCACTGAGTTTGATGTTTGAAGTAGGTTTGTCATATATGGTCTGTTTTATATTGAGGTATATTTTATCTATATTTAACTTGTTGAATACTTTGGTTAGTTTTTAGTCTCTGTGCATTTTTTTTTTCTGTGCATTTTTGTAATTCAGCAAACGTCTTCAAACCTGTAGTGTTTCTGCCACGCTTTCTGTTGATTTCTCAGTTTTCTTGTAGCAACCCTCAGCCTGTGAAACCTTAATTCTCAACCTCCTGCTCACACCCTATGGTTGCTATAGGTTGATTTTTGGAGTTTGAAAATTCTTACTGATATTTTCTGCTAAGATTACCTAAGTTTTTATTAATATTTTGTATAGGTATGCCACATACTAAATATTTATTTTTTCACACTATATTCCTAGGTTTAGAGAATACATAATTTTCAATAAACTTGTAAACAAAAAGATCCAGAAAGGAGCTATATAATGCATTCATTTTATTTTGTTTTCTATTTTGAAATTTTATATTGATTGCTAAATGCTATAATTTTTTCCATGGCTGGTGGTCATTATAATTTATATAAATTATATACATTCTGTCTACTAAGAATTCTATACATATTCTCTCTACTAAACCTCTTAGATTTTATCTCACATATTTTATTATACTTAAGATATGTTTTTTCCATTTTTAATTAATAAAAGCTTATTTAATGCATTAAGCTTATTTTAAAAACATATATTAAACTCTTTTTTTTGTGTGTACATATTTTAATACTACTTCTAAAATGTTCTGTTTCACATTAAGCCCTTTTGGAAATGTAACTCTTCTCTATCTGGTGAATTGATTAGCTCAAGACTTCTTAAAAATATGTAACTCCTTTGGACTGCAAAATATCTCTCATTAATACATACAAATACATCCAATATGGATATGAAGCTTGAAAGGAAATAGAGTGGAAAACAACACAGAGGAAAAACTTTAATCTGAACTATACTTTCTGTGCATGAGTGAAAGAAATCTACATGGTGGTCACATATGAAAAAAAATGTATTTGCCTTTCCCGAAGGAGAAACAAGAGATGGAACCAGGGTATCTTAATCAAACTATTGTAGCTAGGTATTGGGATCTCAGAGGGGGAAAAGAGATCAATGTTAAGAAATGTTAAAAAAGAAATATCTTCTAATGCTACTAGAAACCTAAGTTTCTTCTTAGATAAACAAGAAAAGTTCAATATACTCTAAGATGATTATGGTCCCTTAAAAGAACATTTGGCCACAGTATCACATGCATTCCCTTCTGCCAGATGAGCTGGGACTATACCAGGGCCCACACAGGCTGTTCATGACTAGTGCCAGCCTCCTGCCAGGACCTTTACTGTCGTGTGGTTTTCCCACAAGCTGTAAAGAGTCAGGAAGATACTGCAATTGCTCAGTTTTAGAAGCTGAGATGGCAAAAGAGATCTACGCATTGTGAAATTAGTGAAAGTACAAGCTTTGGATTTCTCTTGACATTTATGTGAGGTTCCTTTAGTGTACTGAGATGATTGTCTATTTCTGTCAATCTGTATGAGCAGCTGTAACTTACCATTCAAATAATTAAAATATGTGAGCCAAGAATCTCTATGGATTTTATTTCTGTCTTTTCTCAGACTGTAACTGCAGGGTACACAGTTATAATGTCTAAGCTAACAAAATAACTTGTAATGAAACACTTTAAATATTAAATTTGGGGGATGCCATGTAAAGACTCCTACAACTGAATATTTAGCAACATGGTCAACAATAAAATTCCAGGCAAATAGGTTGAATGTCCTAGGGAAAGTAATATTATTATTATGGCATTTATGATGCCTGTAGTATATGTAGAAAGACAATTTTAGAGAACTCTGCTAAAGCAAAAGTTTATTATGTTTATTGGCGTAAACTTTTAAAATTATATTTGCCTAGGATCCTTACTCTATTTGGGTCATTTTAAATGGACTTCATGGTGCTATAAAAATGTGGAAAGGCTTAGACAATCACAGTAACTTCAAAGGAAATCAATATACACAGAGCCGAATTTCACCCAATAGAAAAAATAGTCTTTTAATACTTAATTGTACACAAAGCACAAATCAGGCAAAAAAAAGAGCAGGAATTACTTTAGCTGACTTTTTTTTTTTTTAAAAAGGACAGAAAAATATCTTGACTATAGGTCTTTCATCTGTCTGAATGGTGAAAAGCCACCACCTGGCTTCTTTAGAAGACCATTGCTCTCTTAGTAAATGTCACACTTATCATTGTGAAACCCCCTTTCAGCTGTCTGTTTTTCAGCCACAAAATAATAAACTACCTGATACCATGATCAAAATAGATTCCTTATTTATGTGATACTTCCTGGAGAAAGCTGCCAAGAAACAGTCATGGCGGTTTGCTTGTTTTCTACTGCATTGTATCTGTGTGACCAAAAAAACCGCTGGAGAGTGTTTTAAAATAGAGTTAGTAACATTTGCTTTTTAGTCATGTTTAAGATAAATAGATAACAAGACTGCTGCAACAACTAATTCTATTACTGTTATTAATGCTACCATTCTTGGAAATACTACACAGCTGCTTCACCAATAAGCTGATCATAGAAAACTGGAAAAATAATCAGTCTTAAACTTAATCCATAGTTTTGCCTATCAAATATATGCATGTTGCAAAATCACCTAATTTTATTAGCATTGGGATCCTCAAATATAAGCTGGGTATAGTAATAGTCATACCTGCCTTTCTCACTATATGAAATTGTTTTGGATATAAGTGAAATTATAGAAGTGCTAACTCTGGGGACAATTTAGGGAAATCTACTAAGTATTGAAGTTGGTGGAATTTAATTTCTAGAACTCAAGTTGAGTCAATAATATATTATGCCATGAAGTAATATTAATATGTATATGGGTGAGTATATCTATGCAATTATTTTGAAATGTCCAAAGCTAGCTCTGCTCAAGCCTAAATGTGTTTGGTCTGCTGGTCTTCAAGCTAATACTGGTTCATTCTGTGGTATGGGCTGTGAGTATCACCATCTAAGGAGACCTGCCTTATTCAGGGCCTAAGGTAGACCATCAAATAAGAAACTTCAAAAATTATCAGTATGTGAAATGGTTATTTTTCTTTTTTGTCCTCCTTTCTCTTCATCTATCTTCTACACTTAACTCAGCCACAAAGTGTTCAAATCCACTATACGTGAATTCTGTAGAGTTAACCGTCAAGAACTAAGCCATGACTCCTCAGCCGGAGCCTTTTTACCATGCTGTTTTAGCTAAGTTTTTCCAAAATAAAACAGGGTTCAATATTCCAGAGTGAAGAAAATTTACTGTGTAGAAAGCACACTGGACACTCATCCTAAAGGACTGATTTATGAAAATCAACAGTCAGGCTGTGTCTGATGGCAACATTTAAGGGGATTAAAAAGCAAACAAAAAAACCTCATTTTTCCCTGGCTAATTGTTTATTTTTGTTTCTATTCAGAATGCTTTTAGGTGCCCCTACACCCCCCAACAAAAGAAAGAAAAGAAAAGCATTGGGCCAGTCAGTGCAGAATTAATGATAAATACAGGACAATGGAATGTGAGTTCTAAAAGAAGAAAATTGGCAAGATGACTGTTGACATCAGTGACACAAGTCTTCCATTCCAAACCTCCAACATTATCCTCAAACTGGGCTGTGCTGCTTTCCTTTTGAATTCTGAAGAGAAAGACAGGTATATGAGATAATGTACACACACTCACGAACTCGCCACGACCAATGTTAACACTTAATCACATTTGCTTTAGAATAATTCTATATGAAATAAGATATTACAGATAACATATTAAGTTTTCTTTGTTCCCCTCTCAGTCTGATTTTCCCCCCTCCTTCCCCAGAAGGAAACATTATTTTAAATTTGTTATCCATCCTCACATTTTACCCTATTATACCTTAAGAAATTTTAAGATACATACATATATACAAGATATAGATGTATCCATAAACAATAAACAGCTTTGCTTTTTAATTCTCATACATGCTTTCAGGCTGAGAGCAGACTTTTTGCTCAACGTCATAACTAAGGTATCTATCTATGTCAATGCATATAGATTTGTTTTATCTTTATCTTATTTAAACTGTACATTATTTCACCACATAAATATACCACATTTTATTCATTCATTCCTATATTGATGAGCATTTTGACTATTTCATCACAATGTGATGATAAAATTCTTTGTGAAGGTGTTCTTATGCATAAGCTCTTGAAACCTTCTCTAGGCTTTACACCTAGAAGTGAAGCAGCTGGATAAGCTATGCACATTTTCAAGTTTAATTGAAGGTCAAGTTGCTCTAGAAATGGATCATACCAGTATGCCTGTGTACATGCAGCAAACACATTATTTCTTAAATTCTGTACTGTCTGATGATGTTCCTACAGGAATCTTATTTTAGTGGATCTTTAAAGGATCCAACTTCAGAGATATGTGCTAGAAAGAACTAGGTAAGACGATGAGCCTCTTAGTTTATCAGATTTGGTTCTTGGTGGAGAACTAATGTGGGATCCAGGTTAGGCGAGGGCTAGCTCTTACAGGGAAGTGATAATATTAACTGCAGTTCTGTGCTTAGGTGTTCACTTAGGATTCGAGCAGCAGTGGGGAGAGCTGAATAATTTTAGGTTCTGCTCATTAACAGAGAGGAGCACGGGGGTGGAGGTAGTTTGTGCCTGAGGTGAGCCAATGTTTATTACAAGATGATGGCCAAGAATCAGACACAGAGAGACATCCACAGCCAAATGGAAGTTTTTTTCCTTAGTTATACTTTTATTCTTTGATTTTGGGGGCTTCTTGGTTGTAAAATTTAATGAGAGAAAAAATTCAATTGTCACTCTAATACTTTTGGAACTGTTCATCATTCAACTCAGTGCAGAGGAAACAGCAACAATGATGCTTAAAAACATCCTGCTTACTACTTTTTCTGAAATGAATGAAATCTCAAGTTCAGTTAATTTAGGGTATGTTGTGATTTACAAAATATTCAACACCACTGCAGATACTCTTCTGTTTGCTTGCGAAGACTGTGCTCTCCTGGCCCACCAGGTGAATGAACTCTTCCAGCTTATTCAAGCCTTTGCTCAAGCATCTCCATGTATAAGAATCCTTTCTCAATGCACTTCCTTCCATGTTCGCCCTGTCTGCACCCAAACTACAAATTTTCTTTTTCATACTGATAACACTGGTATCACTTATATTAGAATCGCACATTTATAAGTGTGTCTCCTTAACAGCATTGCAGAAGAGACGGCCTGGGGAAGTAGATAGAGATTTTAGACGGGACTGCCTTGGGTTGAAACCCAGCTCCATCACTTAGTATCTGTGTGATCTGGGGCAAGCAAGTTGCTTTAACTTTCTGTATTTCAGTTTTCTCATCTATTAAATGTCTATAACAATTCACCTATTGCCTAGTATTGTCATGAAGGTTAAGTTAATATTAGTTAATATACGAAAGCATTTGGAAGAGTGACTGGGACACAGAGAGCACAATAATGGTAGCTATTCCTATCCTTACGTCCTTGAGGGCAGGTACTGTGTCTTCATCTATGAATCCAAAGTACCTTGCACTATACCTGGCAACTAAATGGTTGCACAGAAATATGTGTTCAGTTCAGCAAACACAGATGTACCTATTTTTTCTGAACAAGTACCTATATAGCATGCATTTTCTTCTAGTTGGCATGTGTTCCATTTTTACATCAGCCTAAGAGATGCCTGTTAGCTATTCTTTGTTTTGACAGATTTTTAACTTAAGTTATCACCTTCATGACAAGTCTGCCCCATAAGTTATGAAAGGAGGTGGGGAAGAATGATAACTTTTAACAGCGGGGAGCATCCTATTGGCAGGGCATTTGGGAACAAAGACACTTGGAATGTTACATTATCTCAGCTACAAGCCCAAGAAATATTTACATTTATTTATAGATTCCACTAGAAGGTGCTGTCCTCCCTCAATATAATGAATGGATATGTTTGGAGAAGATCAGATTGTTTTAATACCTTCACCTAAATTGTTACAGCCACAATCTGTGAAGTAAAAAAGACTTTAATTTTAAAAGTGTTTATTTCTAAATCGGACGCTGTCTTTTGAGCACAAATAATTTCTCTTAGAATATAGTGTTAGATGAAAAAGTTTGTGTACACAAAAACAATTTTACATTAAAAAGTCTTACCTCTGTGGGTCCCTTAATTAGCACAGCATTTTTGTTTGTTTGTTTGTTTTTGTTTTGTTTTTTTTGCGGTACGCGGGCCTCTCACTGTTGTGGCCTCTCCCGTTGAGGAGCACAGGCTGCAGACGCGCAGGCTCAGCAGCCATGGCTCATGGGCCCAGCCGCTCCGCAGCATGTGGGATCTTCCCTAACCGGGGCATGAACCTGTGTGCCCTGCATCGGCAGGCGGACTCTCAACCACTGCACCACCAGGGAAGCCCAGC
The DNA here is from genome assembly GCF_949987515.2 of Delphinus delphis. NCBI lineage: Eukaryota > Metazoa > Chordata > Mammalia > Artiodactyla > Delphinidae > Delphinus > Delphinus delphis. The sequence continues at coordinate 19,397,604 of NC_082686.1, forward strand.
CCAGCATATTTTAAATGTTGGGCTGCTAACAAATGAAATTGCAAAGGCTTTTAGAAATGTATACCCATTTTAAACTTCTAGCTCTTTTCTCAGGTTCTTTTTTTTTTTTTTTTTTTAACTAAAGTGGGAACACATGTGGCTATGTGCATGATATAGATCTGTGACTTTTCATCCAGGGTATTAGAATGGATGAAATACCCTGTTGAATGTTATGGTCTATATCTTACAGGCACTCTTTTTTTTTTTTTTTTTTTTTTTGACTTTTAGAGCTTTTTAAATTGAAGTATAGTTGATTTACAATGTTGTGTTACTTTCAGGTGTACAGAATAGTGATTCAGTTTTATATACATATATATATATAACTATTGGTCCTTTTTGGTTATCTATTTTATATATAGTAGTGTGTATATGTTAATCCCAAACTCCTAATATATCCGTTTCCCCACCTTTCCCCCTTGGTAACCATAAGCTTGTTTTCTATGTCTGTGGGTCTATTTTTGTTTTGTGCATAAGTTCATTAGTATCAATTTTTTCTTTTTCAGATTTTACATGTAAGCAATATATAATATTTATCTTTGTATGGCTTATTTCACTTAGTATGATAATCTTTATGTCTATCCATGTTTCTGCAGATGGCATAATTTCGTTCTTTTTTATGACTGAGTAATATTCCATTGTATAAATATACCACATCCTCTTTATCCATTCATCTGTCAATGGAGTTTAGGTTGCTTCCATGTCTCGGCTATTGTAAATAGTACTTCAATGAACATTGAGGTGTATGTATCTTGGAGGTTCCTCAAAAAACTAAAAATAGAGCTACATAAGATCTTGCAATCCCACTCCTAGCATAGATCTGGAGAAAAACAGGCACTATTTAAAAATAGCTTATTATAACTTGGGTAGACTTTGATGTGACTGAGGAATATAATCCAGAAATGAAATTTAAAGTTAAATCTACCAGTTGATTCTATTCTATGCACCAATCCCTGGATCCCTGAACTTACAGATAACATGTTAACTGAAAAGGAAAAAGAGGGAGGGAGAATTCAAAAGGTGAAGAAAATGTGACATGGAAACTAGACTCACCGGAAACCAAGTGAAGTACTTGGAACGATGTATATTCAAGTTTAGATTGATGTGATTTGTGTTCACAGGAAGGTCCTGTTCTAAGCTTATTAGAGATGATCAATTCAATGGTACATTTATCCATCTTTATAGCTCATGCCTCCTATTTACACACAAAAAAAGGCTACTGTGACATAACACAGAATGGAATCCACATTTCCCACTTTAAAGATCAGAGGATCTAAGAGAATTCTGAGCATAAAGTGATTTCTGAACTATTTTTATTCATAGGCTAATTTCTCCTCTTTTCTCCTGATCAGTGTGTCTTGGTAGAGATGATTTAATACCCTTTTTAAAGGCAGTGTTTTAAATTGTTGAAAGACTCTGGTGTCAATCATCTATATAACCCTGTGAGATGGTTTTTAAGTTGTTTAACTGCAGAAAGTTTCATTGAAGCTTCAGTTCATAGCATAAATTTAGGTTGACTGGGAAACTACTTTTTCTTTCTTTTTTCCCCTGGGGATTAGGGGAGCCCTGAGCAGGGAGAGGCTCTGTAGGCTAAGGGGCATTTCTGTTGTGCCTCCTGGGCAGGAAGGGGTGCGCCGCACCCCCCCCTCCCCTCTCCCCTCCCCGAACCCCTGGCTTCTGTTGGGGAAGCTAGTAACGTAGTCTTGTTCAGGCTTCAGAGGCAGCACTAGGCCTCTCTCTGGCGGGACAATGACGCTAAGGCTGGCTGCATGCCAAACGGCTGAGCTACACCCAGGCCATCAAGGGATGGTGCCAGCACATATGGTAAACCACTTGATAAGATGGAAAGTAAGTCATGGGACTCCTTGCACCTTGAGGGCCTGGCCAGCTCCCGGGGATCAAGAACATTCCAGGACTTACGAGCTAAGACCAAGGCATTTATGACAACAACCAGAGCTGCAAACTTGCACATAGGCTGATTGCTATTAGCCTGCAGCCTGGTGCTAAAAGTTCGGCTCCTTTGAGTGGCAAACTGAAGTCTCGCCCGTGGGGTGGACGCGCCGCCTGGGACCTTCCCAACTGGGACTCCAGGCTGCTGTTCAAGGGACTTCCCAGCGCCCCTTGAATCTGGGTGTAGGTGCTTCCCCAATTCGCTGATGTATAAACCTCCATCTTTACTATCTTTTCTTGGTTATATATACTCTTCTTTTTTTAATTAGTATACTGTAATCTACGTTAATTCAATAACTCTCTCTAAATTCTTGTTTAACTGAGTGCAGAGTGGTTAGGTTGCCAGCGAATCCTATGAACCTTGAAACTGTAAGTAAGGCTTTGGGCAAAACAACTTCCCCAGCCTGGACACATCGGAGAAGCACCTTCTGGTCAGCAGAGCCTTTGTTTGCTAAGAAGAAAGAAGGGACTGGGACAATTCGAAGGGCCCATCCTAGGGCCTGTCCTGGTCCAGCCTTGGCACTCACTGGTCCAGCACAGTAGCCAGGAATGGGGGTCCCAGCTGGGAAGGACCTCAGCTGGCCCAGAGCAAGGTCGTGGCACTACCGGGAAACCGAGGTGCAGAGCCGGAAGCTGGTCAGGACAGCTTCCAGTCAGAAGTCCCGGTCTCCAGGGTCCTCTCCAACAGGACACATGGAACCTCAGAACAGACGACCTTGAACCAGGCATAGCTCGCTCCACGCCTGCCCAGCTCTCCTAGTTACTTGTCAGTGACCACGTAGCCTTCTCCCATCCATTCTTGGGCAACCACTCTCTAGCCCTGACACAGATGTCAGAGAGAAGGTGCTGAACACATACACACACACACAGACAGCTCAAGTGATGGGAAAGGCAGCTGAGGGCCTCTGTTCTGGGTTCTTACTGCCTTTCCAGGCCTGTGCCCCTCTTCCCCCAAAGGTACAAAACCAAGGGGATGGAAGCTGGGGGACTTTGGTCAAGGAGCCTGAGGGTGCCCAAGTTTTCTCATCTGTGAAATGGAATGGTAATTCCTAAATCAGATTGCACAGGGCCTGGCTCCCCTTGGGGAGTATTCTGATTGGGGGGCTCTCCTGGGATTTATGGGACAGGCGGCAGGTCCATGAGCTGGGGACAGTCCTACCTTGGGTTCCCTGAGGGACTGCTGGGCACCTGGGCTCCCTTGAGTCCTCTGGAGGAAGGGCAGGTACTTGCAGGGGGTCAGTGGGGAGCAGCAGTGGAAAAGTATTTTTAAATTTAGTTTCATTTTTTCTGTGCATTATTTCTGTTATTATCTGAAAAAGAATAAGTTAAAAAGATTCAGAGTTCTCTATGTAACAAGTAGAGCATACTTGAAATATAGATGAAAACTTTTTCTAATCGACCCTGATATATTAAAAGTAATCTGATGACAACATAATTGAAAGATTAAAAATTGAGATAATGTGTACATAAAAGTGACTATTATATGCTCTTTGAAATTTTCAATACAATAAAAGAAAATCAATATTTTTAAGAAATTTACTTCAAACTAAGTCAACTAAATGATTCCTTATAATTAGACAAAGTACTCGGAAGAGTGCTATTATACTTTTATTAAACATATCCTTGAAGAATCTTCACTAAAAATTAAAAGTCAATTTAGCAAAGATTTGTAATCATATCAGCTTCAGTGCTAACTACTACTGCAATTTTATTTTTGTGCTACTTCTCTCATAGACTTATATCAAAAGATAATTGGATCAAATTGGGTGTTAAAAAAATTCCACTTTTATTGAACTGCTTAAGCTATTTTTATGGCTTATGTAGAAAGTTATGAACATTTGACCTATTAAAATCAAGAATTTTGGAAAAAGTTAGCTGCTACATACAGACACAGTCACCAATATTAATTTTTAATATGGGAATTAGCTGCTTCTGGAAGCCCACTGAATAAAAGTTATCCTATTTGCAGTATTAAGGAGACTTTGAGGGAAGGATGAATGATTGACAATAAGTATGTCTCTAGGTTGTCAAAACATTTAGATAAAAGGATGCAAATTGCAGTCCGTTTTCTAGCAATTTTATCAGCTGTGTCAGCTCTGACACCTTCTGGAATAGCTCATTGAGAGAAGCTTCATATTCCTGATGTACATTATTTTAAATTCTCTAAAGAACTTCAAGAAACATGCTGTGATTCTAACAGAGCCTGATGAGAAGTTGCGTGGCTGTCACACAATGCAGACTGAACAATGCACCTTCCCCTCTAGCTACAATCACTGACCACACAGTGTCCCCGATTTGGGCAGTGCCTGGGCTGCTGCATCACTAGATGTTTCTCTGGGTGACCTCACACCTGCTCGGGGTGATTGCAAGTGAACTTCAGACTGAGGAAGACCAGGAATAATTTGAACTAAACTCTGGCCTTAAATCCTTTCCTCTCAAGGATCCCTCATTTTCACCCATGACTTTGCCCGTGGAAGAAGTTGGAGGCCTCCGTGGGTCCTTTCTACTCAGCCCCGTGGCGTGTCTTTCTTCTCTGGTATGTGGCACCAGGGCCAGAGCCAGGTAGGAACATAGATAAGGGCCCTTCTTACTGTCTCGCTGGCCTAGAAACGGCACACCAAGGATGAGCTCATTTCTAACATCCCGTGGAGGAAGGATGAGAGGAGCCAGTCTCATTGACACCCAAGAGCCTTTGCAGGAAAAGGCATCCACGTGGGTCACCTGCACTCTCTAGCCAGATAGCTGGCTAACTTAGCTCACCTGAGGTCCTGGGCCTCTACTGTCACCTGGTCACCTCTTCTGCTGCTTGCGTCGTAGCTCTGCTGTCTCCCAAAGCTGCTTATATTCCCTCTCCTGGAACTAGCAGGAGTCCCAACAAATGTGCTGGTCACTAGGTCCCTGCCCAGGAGGGAAGCTGGTCCAGTGGTGCTGAGCAGCATGTATGTGTCTTAGAAGCCTTTCTCCAGTGGTCCACGCCTCTCTCAGCATCCCCCGCCTGGGTAGAGACAGCTCTGTTGTCTTCTTTAGCACACACCCAACGCTCTTCCCTCAGGAGCCTTGTTGGAGCAACTTCTCACCAACATATACATTCCTAAGCTGGTGGGAGGATGTGATATTAGATTCTTAGTGTCTCAACACCCGAACTCTTCCACTGTATTGATATATTTCCTCACATCGTCCTCATAATGAAGACATCCCTTTATACTCTAAATAAATACACATACCCCTTGAAGGCTTTATTTCTAAGGCTTTATTTATCGTACTTTCTCACATTTTTCCTCCCTGTTCCAGACTGAGGAATATAGGCAAATAAGTCTTGGGTCAAAATCATGGCCTTCTCATAATCTTTCCTTTGGAGAGTAATTCTCCTCCCCTCCCTTCCTCATTTCCCCTCTCATCCTCTTTTTTCTCTTCTCCTTCCCTTTCCAATCCTCTTTTCTCTTCCTTCCTTCTTCTTTTTTCCTCCCCTTTATTTTACAAACTATACTTTTTCATAGACAAATCAAAGTAGATACCGACATTGATGATGCATGAAAAAAATTACTTTTACAGAGAACTTTTTCAGAATGAACACTGAAAATGTTATTTCCCACTTATTAACCATGAAGAGACTTCCAGAGATTAGTGTTATGCAATATATTTTAGCAGCACTGTTTTTATAGAAGCAGGAGGAGTATTTCTTTGAAGGAGTTCAGGTTCTGATGCACATGACATGAACAAAGCAAAACTCATTAGTTACTAAGGGACTAGTTTGTTATTAGGCTAGACCAGGTGGGGTTTGTGTTCCACATTTCCTCTCCAGTCTTCTCCCAGGGGTTAGACTTTCAGTGTTCTGAGGAGAGAAGCCAAGTGTGTTATGAGAACATAAAATTTCCTTTTTAACTCCATGAAATTGATTTAAGAGAACATATTTGCTTTTCTGCAATTCAGAGAAATGACTCAGAGAAATTAAAAATACCAACTCCCTTTGGTGATGCTTTACTTTCTTTCATGGCAGATCTATTCCCCCCATGAGCAATTTCTTATACGAAGAAAGCCTCAAGAATGCGGTCTATTAATATCACTTGAAAAAAATCTATAATGATAAATGGTGTAATAAATAAGCCAAAGCATGCAATAATAATGAGTTTTTAAAAATAGAAATTGAAAGAAAGGAAATAAAGTATATCGATTAACCAGGACTCCCCCCTAGATATCTAACACTCTTGTAACTTTTTCAATATTTAAAAATGCAATTATCCTTATGTATTCATATGTATTTCTAAAAGTTCTGTTAACGCTGCCTATTTACTAGGCTTATATAAGGAAACAAAAAGAATAACTATCTATATCAGCTAGATTTAGTTTTTTTCTCAGTTTATTTTTATGGTTTGTGTCTTACTAGACTTCATTTTCAAAAGATAACATGCCCACTGCTCACAGCAGCTGCAATCAATTAGCCTAATGGATTGGAATTATAGGTTGCCTTAGGATTTGTCTATTGTGTGGCAAAATCAAATGTAAATCCTACTGTGAAAAGTCTTGACACTATTAAACGTGAAAAATGCAATGCGTTCAGTAAGATGTTAAGAAAAAAGATGTAGGCCATTTGACTAACCAACCAGAAAGTAATATGAAGTTTATGCCAACATAGAAACTACTTGTGTTTTCTTGTTGGTGGTGTTTAGCAGAGTAATCATACACTGTCATTTACCACCCAGCAGTGTTGGATAAATAGTACTAATTGCTTAATTATCCCCTTGTCCTACTAAATACTGGCCGTAGACTATTGCTGGATATATCATATTCTTACTCAGAATTCTACCTCATGAACACTTTCATTCATTCAACAAAAACATCTGAGTGCCTGCTCTGTGTCACACATTGTGCAGGTACAAGGTTTATAGACGTGCCAAAGCCAGCAAATGACTGACAAGGAAAACTCTTACTGCTTATTGCCCTCTCATATCCTTTCAGCTCTTTTCCTCTCATCTCCATCACAGGCCACCAGTACTACTGGGGCAACACATAGGAGTTTTCTGCTTGGGGTTCAGGTCTGCAAGGAACAACCAGGGCTTTGCCATTCTTGAGTTCAGTATCCACACAGAAAGGAAAGTGAGGAAGGGAACATCCAGCTTTCTTTCCAGGAGCCACCTAATATTAACAAGGGAAACAGCTGTCCAATGAGGTGAGCTGTCCGTTGACAGGTGGCACAGCAGGGGCACTTATGGGAAGGCTATGTGCTGTCTGACTTGGAGAGGAATAGTCACCCCTGCCACCGCTTTGGTGGACAGTATTGAGACACTTTAATTCACCTCTTCAAACCTAGCAATGATATAGCCCTGAAAGATTATTTGTGACATGTCTTGTCTCTTTATCCTTTTTTTTGTGCACTTCACTGATTTATCTGAGGATAGCTTTCTCCTACAGAAATATTTGTCATTTATATAGAAAATAAAACAAATATTTGAATACAATGCTCAATTACATAAAGGTTATTCTCAAACACACATCTCAAAAAAAGGGAAATAGGAAATAAACTAGATCCAAGGGGCTACCAGTTTTCAAATTTTAAAAATGAATCTTAACTTTTATAAGTTCAATACTATTTTTTTCATTGAATTATCTTAGAAAAGAAAACAAAAAAGTTGAATCATAGTATGCTAACATTTAGTCTTCAGCTAGAAGAAAGCTTCTCTTTGAATGTTTTATTAACTTCTCCAAGGGTGAACAAGTAACTCTTCTTGTCTTCATGTCTTTGTTTCTCTCTCACATACTGTGTCTCATGTAAACAGATACATTCACACACCTATGCAAACAGAATTCATATATTTATTTTGTCTAATATTCTATAGTAGTGTTTCCTATATTCCTAACACTGTGCTAGGTACAGTGAAAATTACACAGGAAGTTGGTTTCTGACCTTCAGCACGTACATTTGGAAAATGGAACACTGACTCATTCATTCATTCATTCAACAGGCAATTGTTGAGTGCTTATTTTATGCCGATTATGCATGTGTGTTAGTTAAGTAATGAACAAGGGAAGTGTTAAAACATGAGGGGCTGAGGTTGAAGAACTGGAGAAATGGTGACTAGGGGAGAAGCTTAATCAACCAGGCAGGAAGACGAGGATTCTAAAGGACTAATGCATTGCAGAAGGTAGAGTCTAGGTACATGCCAGGAAGGCAGAAACTAAGTAGAACAGAAGCAATCAACGGTTTCAAATGGAGAGAATGTAAGGAGAGCCTGGAGTGAGACTGAGGAAAGTGTGTTTCCATCCCAGAAGTGGTGTGTATGTGGGATATAATCATGGGCTGGTGTGAAAGGAGTGATCTCTGAAGCCAGAGCTTGGGTGGAGGGATCAGATTTGGATAAATTGCTGAGGAAGCAGAAGCAGTCCTTCTGGTGAGATGGGATTACAGTTTGTGCACGAGCTTGGAAATAAAAGTGAGAATTGCGAGTAAAGTGGAAAGGGACAAATATAAATAAACTGGAGCATTTGAAATAGAACCTGAGATGAATGAACTAAGAGGTATTAATTATTACTCTAATGGAAAGGCTTACAAACTGCTTTTTCTAGGCCTGGTTGTTCACCTTTGCCGCATTATGTCAATATTGCCGCATAATGTCAATATTACATTACTCTTCAAATAAATTGCTTAATTAAGCTTTTGATGGTTATTGTAACCCATACCTGAAAGAATCTTAATATTTTATGTTTTCTACAAGAATTACAGATAGATATTTGGAGATTAAAATTTCGATAGGGTATCCAGGGAAGAGTCCTTACCAGGAAGTGACATTTAAGTAAAGACCTGAAGGAAGTAAGTGAGAGAAACTTTTCAAAGAATAGGAAAAACAAGTAAAAATACTCACTACTGTATCTATGTGTGGCTCCAGATTTGTTCCATAGCTTCATTGTAAAAAAAAAAAAATGCCTGCATCAAATGACCCTGTGTTAAAAATTATAGTTTTATAATAGAATGAATCCAGTAAGGGTAAGTATGTAATTTAGTTCCACTACAGAGATATCTTGTCTTTTCCTGAAATTTTCCCTAACTTACCAGGATTTTCTTGGAAAAAAAAGTCCCATTTGGAATTTTATGGGAATTGCATTAAATAAGTATATACATAAGATTCTGCACCGTATTCCAGCATGATAGGGGTTTCTCCACGCATCCAGGAAATTCTCTGTGACACAAGCTGAATGTCCTACAATTCAATTAAATTCTGACACTACCTACCTGGAGAGAGTGTCAGATTCCACAGATTAAGGGCTCAGTCTTACAAGACTGCCCCACTCCCCAACTTCAGATGGCAGTCACCCAGGTTATCACCTGCGCTTCTGCCCTACGGGCTATATAGTTTGGAGATTCTAAGGACTCTCTCTTTGGGCTTGGTTAACTTTCTAGAGTGGCACACAGAACTCAGAGAAACATTTTACCTACTGGACCACAGATTTATTTTAAAAGGATATAACTTAGGAACAGCCAGATGGAAGAGATGCATAGGGCAAAGGTATGTAAGGTGGGGCTCAGAGCTTCCATCCCTTGTCCCAGAGCATCTCTCCCCAAATCTGCACGTGTTCCCCAACACAGAAGCTCTCCCAACCCTATCCTTTGGGTTTTTATATATATACAATATCATATATATATATAGATATGGCATACATATAAAATATGTGTTTTAAAATTTAACTTAATCTTGGACAAATTTGAGGGCTGAAATTGCAACTTTTTTCTTCCAAGGGTCATTGGAGTTTTGTGTCCATCAGAGCTGAGTTCTACTACTCTCCTGGAATCTGTTTAACTCTTTTCAGCAGTCTTGGTTTAATGCAAATATCTCAGGTTCAGCCTCCAAACATTTTTTGGGTCTATGGTTTAGTCCCTTAGTCATATCTACTCTCCTCCTCCTACTCTGGTTCCTTCCCTTCCTTCTTAAACTTCCTGTTCTGTTTTCAGCCAAGTAATTTACTGTATCATTTTGAACAGTTCTGCTATTTCATTAAAGCCAGAAATGTATTGAAAGTTATATGTATTTGCTGTAATTATCCTGGCAGTATTAAACTGCATTTAATTGGTACACAAGTGGCAAATTAGATGTCTCATAGGATGCTTACATTCATTGCATTTTATAACGTATGTGCAGCACATTTATTAGAAAATGCAATGGCGATTGCCACCTTCTCACTGGACAAAATTAACAAACTGCAAACATCTTTACAAAATGTAGCACAGTTAATTAACTTTTCTGCATTATAATTCATCATACAGAAAATAAGTTGTTTTTAGAAATAGCATATGGCTCACTACTTTACTGCTTTTATGAATTCCATGTTCATCTTTGGGCAACAAACTCATCCAGTGAGTTTTATTTGGAAAATTCCTAATCTATGAACTATTATTTATTCTGCATTTTATATCACAAAACCAACTTTTAAATGGCTCATGAATCAAACAAACCTAATTGGTTAAATATTCACTTATATTTGTGAGTCTGATTAGGCAATGTACATCCTATATACAAATCATTTTGTACTGCTTGACTTCATTTAAGGCATCTTAGTGATGTTAAGTATCGATATTTAATGAATATTAATTTTCATAAATCAGTATATGATATTTCATTGTTGAAATGATGAATATTGATATTCAGCAACAATGTTTCACCAAACCAAAGAACTCTATTTCATTGATGGCCATTTTTAGTTACACAGACTTAGCTGATTTAACTTCCCTCAACAATGTCTGGCAATATAAAGGAGACATAATATAGACATTTTAAGAGCAAATTCTCAGAATGGGGAAATTGTGATTCCAGTTTTATGTAGATTACTAATAACACTTTCAATTGCCTCTAATCTCATGGGATTGGAACCATTAGAAGTAATCACTTCAGGACTTCCTTGGCGGTCCAGTGGTTAAGACTTCGCCTTCCAGTGCCGAGAGTGAGGGTTCGATCTCTGGTTGGGGAGCTAAGATCCCACATGCCTCGTGGCCAAAAAAACAAAACATAAAAAAAAGAAGCAATATTGTAACAAATTCAATAAAGACTTAAAAAAAAAAAGTAATCACTTCTGTTGACTTAAATAAATAGACTGCCAGTTATTTCTCCAGAAAAAAAGGTGGGGTGATATTCGGGGTGAGCAGATAATTACAATTAGGGGTCTGCAACCATGTGCAAGTCTCCCCACAGCAAGGGGAGAACACTTTTATAAAGGGGAAAGGGAGTTAGCAGGCTTATAGTAAAGAGAATCCTTGGCTTTTCACTGGCTGAGTCCCTGCCAGGAAAGAAGAGGAGGCATCTTTCTTCCTGTTGGGCTCTGCTATTGTGGCAGAGCATGAGAGAGCCCCCTTCTGGTCTCCAGGCTCAGTCTAATTGAGGTTTCTGTTTATGGATTTTTACACTTCCAATGAAAGTGCTATTGAGTTAATGGGATCTGTTGGGAAGTAGTGATGTGTTAAGGAACTGTGGTTCTCATCACTTCACAGTTTAAGTTCCAAGGTAGCATGAATGGTTAGAACAGAAGGTGTTTGTTGTAAGGCCCTAGGTTTAGTATTCTCCAGGACTTAATCGCATGTTTACACCCTGCTTGTTACCAGGGGAAGTTGGTTCAGAATTAATAAAAATCTGTTGTTTCTACAGCAAAAGCAAATTGAAGTATACATTCAATGGTTGGAGTAGGTGAAGTGCATCTGCTTGGATATAAAGAACCCCACTTTCCACCTGACAACTGATGCCTAATTATAAAGAAAATAGACAATGACTCATACTATCTAATGTTTATATGCTTTCCAAATGTGCTCTGCTAATCCAGTTATGTCAGTCACCAAAAGATGACTTAAATGTTTACATGGTTTATTCATATAAGGTTGTACTCAGTAGATATTTTTGTTTTTAAATTAAAGTGGTTTGGAATATTTTGAATGGTATTTGGAGTACTGGCATGGCCATGAACACTTCCTTTTAGTTAATTTTCCTGCCAACCAACCACAAAGCAACTGATCAACACAAATCAAAGAGAGTGGAAAGATTGGAAATTAGCCAAATTATCTGAATTAATTTCTTAACATGGAAAATTTAACCTCCAAAAAGGTCTCCTTTATTTTGTCCATGGAAACAATTAATTTGATGAGTCAACACCATACAATTGATTTTCCAATGGTTGAGAAACAGCAAATCCTCCAGCTACTCCGATCAAGTTAATCAATACTTTAAACTAAATATTTAAGGACTAAATTAGAATTTTTTTCATCCTGGGTTACCTAAGTTTGCTATCCACGTGGATTAAGTTCCATAATCATTGCTGTTTTTCATAGTATTATTCTCTTTACATGGCAACTGCCGGATGGAGCCAGTGAAAATTTCTTGATCAAAGATTAAAAAGTTTCATTTCATTTAGGTTTGCCACACACTGCTGGATTTATCTGCCCTTGTGAAACACATTGATCCCAAAGGCACTTTGAATGAAGGCTGATTTGTAATCTCTGTCAGCTGCATGTTGAACTCAGTACATTTGTCACATACTTTTTTATTAAAGGAAAGCAAATTACATTGAAATGGATATTATATTTTGAAAAATATATCTAATCTACATTACACATGTATTCTCAGGCTAGCAATGGAGCTTGATTTAACAGAAAAATTCTATGGCCTATTCTGGTGTTTAGTTTATAGCCTCTGTATCTTGTTTGCCAAAACAATAAAAAGTCTGGTTTATGTAATGAACAAAAATAACAAGCCCTTTCACGGTTGGGCAAGCTGGAAGATAGTTAATTATAATCTGCTTTACAGTTATAACTGAAAGATTATAAAAGACTGGTTAAATCTGTATATCAAAAAGTGTTTCAATAATGAAATTTGCAAATGTCCATGGTCTTCCTTTTAAAAAAATCAAAATTTCATTACATGGAGAGGAGACATAGCACAAATTCAAAGCAAATAATAGTGAAAGCAAAAGCTAATAATAAATAAAGCCAAATAATAATAAAGCCAAAGTAAATCTTGTAATTTCAACATTAGAGATTAGATTTGACTCTATGAGGAAGAAAATTATGTATGGTTGACAGGAATGTCAAACTAATTATCTCAGGTTAATCGTTACAGTTTAATTTCTTCTAGTGAAAAAAAATTATGTAAATCTTCATGAATCCCCATTCTTGACATTATAATGCAGCCATAGCCAAAAGTTTCAAAGTTTCTTAAAGATGTATAGAAAAATATTGTTATAAAAAACAAATTTTAAAATGCAAGGTGTTCAACTTTACCAATGATTATTTACTCCATGACCCTATTCTGTACATCAACATGGTGTCTGAAGACGATACATGTAACAATTTCCATGCATTGTTCCCTGCTCTACATTTTTTCCTGGTAAGTACTAAGCTAACAATATGTAATACATTCTTTCTTTACACAAAGAGCTCATCTTATTCATAAACCTATGCAAAGATTAATGATAATCATAAAAAGAGACTCTTGATGCTCCTTTTAAATTTCAAAGTTCAAACAAATGAAAATGTTAGTAGTCAAGTAATAGTACTGTCAGACAAATGTAGCTGATTTAAAGAAAAGCAACTATAAAACTTCATTTTGCTTTTCTAGTTCCCAAGACAAATATTTTTATATCAACAGTTGTGTGTGATCAGAGCTTTGGAAATCTCTTATTATACCCAAAGTCTATATCACTTTGCTTAAAGTTCAAGTGATTTTAAACTTTCATTTTGAATGAAGCTTTTAGAAGCTCCTTAGAAGCACTTTTCTATCTCTGTTACATAATGAATAGCAGTGATGATCTCCCTAATGTGTGACAGGCTTGTGGGGAAATTGGTATTTAACTTTGAGTGTGATAATATAGACCCTAGTTGCCAAGAAATCCATTTCTCATAGAGCTTGATTCTGCTTTCATTCGACAAGTAAATATACTGAAACATTGGTGTAGTTATTTTTACACTGTATTTATAATACAAAGGGTCATGGAAAGTGACTCTGTAGTCATCATTTAGGGATTTCAGTGATTCTGTGCTGTTTTCCATGGGGTCTATTATAAATGAAAAGAACTGAGTGAGTTATAAAGACAATATTTTATTCCAGTTGGCTGCCCTGTTTTTCTATCATAGAAGAGAGCCAATACCTTTCCAACTATTTTGTACGTTCTCCTGAAGGAGAATCTATGTGAGAACTTCTACTCTGTTATTAAGGATTTACAATATCTTGCTCTCAAATGGCATCATTTTCATTTAAAATTAGTACATGAAGTGTAAGTTCTTAACCTTGGTAAAATAATTATCATTGTTTGCTTACAAAGTGCCAATTATTTTATATCTGTTATTTATATTTTACCCACTAATGCAAGATAGGTAATATTATTACTCTTACTTAATAGTTGAGGAAAATGAGGATGACAGAAATTAAGTAAGCCTGCATAATGCCACAGTTTAGGTAGCTGGACAAATAGTTGAAATTTTGCTTAGATTTCTCCAAAGCCCAGGCTCTTTTTCTTCTACTGGGTGATTCCCAATGCTGAAAAAGTTTAAAATGTACAGATATAGTTCTAAAAATTTTGTTAGTTCTAAAAATTTTGTCCCCTTCTACTGATTCCTGAGGAGAAAGGAATTAGAAGGATTTTGTATTTGGGATTCTATAGGGACCATAACAATCTTTATTGTCACATTCAATGTCTCAGCAGGGAGTGGACAATTCCAATAGTTGCAGACAACTAGTTATGGTTTTAACTTTAGGTCATACAGAATAGTGGTTTAGACCAACACTGGCCACTAGAAATACAAAGTAAGCCAAATATGTAATTTAAATTTTTCTAATGGTTATACTAACAATGTAAAAAAAAGAAACAGACGAAATTAATTTTGATAATAAATTTCATTTGACAAAAAATTTCCAAAATATCATTTCAACATGAAAAAAATTCTTAATGTGATGCTTTACATTCCTTTTTCATATAGAGTCTTCAAAATCTGCTGTGCTTATTATACGTGTTGAAGAGCTCAATTAGGATGCTAAATTTTCTTCGGAAATACTAGATCTGTATTTGGATTTCATAAAATTTACAGTTGGAAAAAGAATCACTAATCCAAGTTGTTCCAAGACTACTAAAATATTTGAATATTGGTTTAAAAAATTTTTGTACTGATGTATAATATTAATAACATCAGTTTCAATATAAATAATATTCACATCTTTCAGTGACAAAGGAGTCCGTTCTTTCATAGTCATTCTCAACCTTGGCTGATCATCAGACCCAGTGAGGAGACTGTTGAAAACACAGCATCCCAGCTGCCGCTCAAAGAGGCAGATCGCTCTGAGCAGTGGGACCCAGGCCTCGGCATTAAACATTTTTTTTTTCTAAATAAACTTTTTATTTTGCATCAATTTAGATTTACAGAGAAGTTTCACAAGTTCCCATATATCCCACAACCAGATTTTCTTATTATTAATATCTTATATTGATAAGCTAATTTGTCATGATTAATGGACCAATATTGGTACATTATGATTAACTGAAGACCATATTTTATTCCAGTTCCTTCAGTTTTTATTGAATGTCCTTTACTGTTCCAGAATCCCACTCAGTGTATCACATTACATTTAGTCATCAGATCTAAAGGCACCTCTTGGCTGTGACATTTTCTCAGCCTTCATTTTTGTTGACCTGAGGGTCATCTTCTGAGTAGTATTGATGAGGAATTTTGTAAAATGTACTTCAATTGGTATTTTTTTCCTCATAATTAGACTGGGATTATGGGGTTTATTGAGAGGAAGACCACAGAGGTAAAAATGTCATTCTCATCTCATCATATTGAGGTTATCAACTGTTTGCTATCAACATGACTCATACTATCAACAAACGTTACTTATGATATTCTATCATAGTTGATGTGCTATTAATGTAGCTTATCACTGTTTTTGTTGACCTTGATCACCTGGCTCAGGTGATGTTTTTCAGGTTTCTCTTTTATAAATTTATTATTTTTCCCCCTTTCCATATGTACTCTTTGGAAGAAAGTCACTATGCACAGTGCACACTTAAGATGTGGGGAGGTATGCTGCCCCTCCTTCACAGTGGAATACCTGTTGCTTGGAATTCTTCAGCAAGGAAAATTCATTTCTTATCCCCTATTTATTTATTTATTAAATTAATTATTTATATCAGCATAGATCCATGGATATTTGTTTTATGCTTTGGGTCATAATTCAATATTCTTTATTTTCTTGCTCAAATTTTTCCAACTTTGGTCATTGAGAGCTTTTTAGTTGGCTCCTGTGTCCTTTTGACATACTTCTATCATTGTGTGTATGCATAAAATTTGAGTTTAAAGTTTTTTCTGTTTTGTTTTTTAGACCACACTGCATGGTTTGTGGGATCATAGTTCTCTAAACAGGGATTGAACCCGAGCTCCCTGCAGTGGAAGCTCAGAGTCCTAACTACTGGACCACCAGGAAATCCCTAAAGTTTTAAAATTTAACCTAAGTTACTTAAGATTAAATAAGATCAAAATTTCAATTCCTTTGTGTCTTTTCCTGTTTTTAAATGCTTATTTGTCACATGTGGCTACTCTATTTGTAGATAAAACACCGTATTGGACAATAGACTCTAGAGGGAAACTGCTTAGGTTTAACTGCTGGTTATCTCACTTACTAGCTAAGTAAACTTGTCCAAGTTACTTAACCATCTTGTCACTTACTTTCCACATATATGACCAAAATAATAGCACCTGCTACTTTATAGTGTTGTTTTAAAGATTAAATGATCTAATTCATGCAAGGTGCCAGATACATACCTATAAGTTCTCAACAAACATCAGTTATCCTTATTATTTGGCAAAGTTTTTTTCAAAAATACTATCTTCTTTTACTATATTTTCCAGACAAACTGCTGGCAATTAGTTGCTCCAAGTTAGATTTATAGACAAAATTCTTTTGCTTCACTTTTGATGGGCCAAGATTTTTCACTTCCTTTCTGGCCACCTTTCAACAGAATTGTGAAACAGGAAAAGTTTGAATTTGACTCCTTCTTTCAGTTTTTGAAAAAGATTATCAGGTATGATTGACATACTATATGACACATATATTTAAATCAAACAATTTCATTAATATGACATATGCATACACTTGTGAAACCATCACCACAATCAAGATCATGAACATATCCATCAGACCCATAAGATTTCTTGCACCCCTATGTAATCCTTTATAGATTTTAGTCTCTCATCAGCAGTCATAAGAATACTGTACTGAATATTTATATTGCCTAGGGCTCCTTTCTAAAAAGCAACCTATACACATTTTGTCCATTTACATTGCATGTTTTTTTCTCTGAAAAGGACACATTTACTTTCCTCCAGTACATATAATGAAATGGGCAAGAATGGAAATAGTCTGACTCCAGTGATGGTGAAATGGAAATTGTATCCAGCTCCTGTTATGACTGCAGTCCAGGGTTACAGAGTGTTTGCACACCCAGTGAATTATCTTTCCCTAAAATCAAATGTGCACCTTATTTCTGAATGTAGACCTTAGGCAATTTTTAATCTTCAGTAGCAGAAAAACTCAAGCTCAATCTTTTTATGTTACCTCATTATTCTTGTTCATAAATGAAAATTTAATTTCTGTTATGAGGCTTAGTGCAGTCAACTGTTATATTATTAATTATAGGACTGCTGCTAATGCCTAGGAATGATATTTTAATAAGGTTTAATCTCTTTTCCACATTCTAGTGTCTTTCATAATTATGTCTCTGTTTTTCTTCCTGCTTTTATTTTATTTGCAAACAAATTCAGCAGTGCAAGCTGTAATTCCAAGTTGGCTGATGTTTCTGAGGCAGCCATATCACTCATAATCCAGACTCTGTGAATTTGTTCAGAAAAAAGGGGGACAGGAAAGGCAACTTTATTTCAAATATTTCAAATACCAGCGGTAATCTTGAGCAACATTTCAGTCTGGCTTTAAGATTTAGTCCCTTCACAATTGCTAAGGGATCTCTTGTATTTGGCAATTGTTCTTGAAATTTTTTCTGTTGGATACTGTATTATGTACCACAAGAAGCATAATTTTGATTTTTATGCTTAAAGTTATGCTTCAGGGTAGTAGGGAATTCTCCAGATAGAAGGTATAATGACCTGTGGTCATGTATATAATGGCATAAAGAGGATGGAAACTGAGCTATTCCCTTCCTACACTTTTTATAGTTTGTTTCTCCCAAGGGGGTGTCAATTAATATTATGAGAGCTGTGTTATTTTATTTTAAAGCATAGGGCTTGAGACCTAAGTTGTTTTGGTTAGTATTTCTTTCTCTTTATTATCAGAATGCATAGTATTGAGTTATGCTACTCCCATGGTGATCTCTGTTTTTCTCTCCTTTGTTCTTAGAACATTTTAACTCTAGGGTGATTTTTTTTTTTTTTTGTAATTGCTGTACGTTTGTATCTGATCAACTCATAAGAGAGAACCTTAAAAATACTCTTAGTTCTGGTGATTTGGGAGGATCAGCTCTTTTAGGACATTTTTATTTGTCTTATGGTGTGTGACATTGATGAAAATTCATAATAGGAAGAGAGAAAACTAATCTATAGGTCATTTTCAAGAGAGAGAATGAGAGCGGAAATAGAAATCTATTCTACTTGTTCCACAAGTATTTACTCAGCATTTCTTATGTTTTGATTGCTGATCAGTTACTAGGAATACGGCCAAAAGAGAAAAAAACTTTAAAAAGTCACAATCAGTTTTTGCAATGTATTAAGTATGATAGCAAAGTATGGGACATGTTAGACTATAGGGATGGTTCTTGTTTTGAGGAGTGGAGGAAATAATGTGAAGAAGTGTGTAATTGAAAATTAGGAGACGTAAGAATGAAACTTTAGGATCTCCAAAATTTAAGGACCAGAGGAAGAGAATAAAAAGGAACTATTAGGGACTTCCCTGGTGGCACAGTGGTTGAGAGTCCGCCTGCCGATGCAGGGGACACGGGTTCGTGCCCCGGTCCGGGAAGATCCCACATGCCGTGGAGCGGCTGGGCCGGTGGGCCATGACCACTGAGCCTGCGCATCCAGAGCCTGTGCTCCTCAATGGGAGAGGCCACAACAGTGAGAGGCCCGCATACCGCAAAAAAAAAAAAAAAAAAGGAATTATTAAGAGAGATAAGAGGTATACAGGAGAAAGTGGAATCAAAGAGCCAAAGGTAAAGAAAGTTACAGGGGGAGGTAATGATTAGTAACCCAACCTGCTGGAGGGAGGGCAGGTCCTGTGAGCAAGAAAACAGCTTCCTGGGTCCAGGAACCCTTTGGAAGGTGTATAAATAATGTGTTCCTTTTTTTATGTGAGTAGTATTCCATTGTGTAAACATACCATTGTTTGTTTATCTGTTCACTCATTGAAAGATATTTGGGGGACTTCCCTGGTGGTCCAGCGGTTAAGAATCCTCCTTCCAGTGCAGGGGACGCAGGTTTGATCCCTGGTCAGGGAGATAAGATCCCACATGCAGTGGGGCAACTAAGCCCGTGCACCACAACTACTGAGCCTGTGCGCCACAACTAGAGAGAAGCCTGCACACCACAATGAAAGATCCTGCATGTCACAGCTGAGACCCAAATGCAGCCAAAAAATAAATATAAAAATAAATAAATAAAATAAAAAGATATTTGCGTTGTTACCAGTTTTGGGCAATTATGAGTAGAGCTGCTATAAATGTCTCTTTAAGTTCATTAACTGTAATGCTATTTATTTCAAAACTACTTTATCAGCAGAAATATTAAAATGTAGTTTATGATATTTAAAAAAAATAGAATATAGTTTCCTTGGATTTGGCAACTTCTAGAACATTGCTCACCAAACTTTTTCTGTAAAGTATCAGATAGTAAATAGTTTAACTTTGAAGACTGTATGGTCTCTGTTGCAACTACTCAACTCTATCATTATAGGGCATGAGCAGTCATAGAGAATACATAGACAAATTGCCTGTGCTCCAATAAAACATTTTATACAATAACAAGTGGCTTGAATTTGGACTGTGGGCCACAGTTGCAAACCACATGAGAAAACTGAAACAAGAGCATTAAGTTAGTTATTTGAGACTAAATAGCCCATAAGTGACAGAGGCACAATTACACATACTCTAAGGCTTGTGATTTCTTCACTACATCATGTTGCTTCTAAAATAGTAAAGCTGCAAAAGTCATTTGGGGCCAAATTAATTTTTATTCAAGTCTCTCATTGACTAATAGCCCCTATGCATTCAGTCACCTTTTTGTGGGATCATTTGCCTGTATACAATGTCTTGCTTGCATTAGTCTCACAACTAGCCTTGATATAGATGGCAACTGCAGTGTCTTATGGCTTATTTTTTAGGTTGTCTATCCTCTAAAATATTATTCCTCAAGAGGTGTCATGGAATTTGATAGTCTTCCATTAGGAATCTCTTTTGAAAATGCAAACATTTCTGCAAAGCAATATACATTAACTCAATTTGAATTAGTATATCAGAAATTTTCATTAATTTATATATTTACTGAGATATAATTGGCATGCAATACTGTATTAGTTTAAGGTGCTCTACATAATGACTCTATATATGTACACATATACAGAATGTGAGATGATGCATATTTTTCAGATAATACTGGGAACACTGGTGATAAGTGGAGTCTGAAAGAAGTAGAAATTAAGGGAAGAGGAAATGGAGAAAAATGTCTTTACACTTGCTGAAATCATTAGAAATTAAAAGTAAATATCTCAGCAAAATATAATATATATGCTGATGTGTAATTCTTATGCTGCAGTTTTTTAAGTTATGTTGATATGTGCTACCAATTAAAAGAACCAGAAATGTTCTAAAGTTTGCATGATTCTCAGGTACTAAAAATAATGAAAATAAGATTTGTGAAATATAAATTGAGTATGTTGAGTTTCATGTGGGTCTTTGATATATATGCTATATCCACCTCCATTCTAATTTTAATATGACCTATTCCAATTACATTAGCCAAAAACACATTTTTCAGCATGTAATAAAAAGTGAATTATTTTAAAAAGTCACCATTTTAACATAAATTCTAGTAGACAAAGTGCATGATAAGTCAATTCATACTTGTACATATGTGCAAATATAAAAATTAATGAATGACTGAGTGAATGAATTACTTAATCATAATCCTCAGAAGGTCTTAGGGTACAGGTTTATTAATCTATGAAAATCTCACCCAGAGACAATAATTATATTTTCTACATGGAGAAAGAAATAGATAAAACTGCTGGTTAGGGTGACTCTTTGGCAATGCTGATGGAACATTAAGGATCAGCAGGGATCCCCAGGCAGGTTCCACACCATAGCATCTTCTGGATTGAAAGCAGCAGGGGAATCCTATTCCACATCATTTCCCAAAGCATGTTTCTTCTTGAGTAGAATGACTAACAAATGTGAAGGAAAATTGAAGTGTTAGCAGACTTGAAAGCAGGAAGAGATTATGACCATGAAAGCTTATGGAAATAAATGGACCAAAGTCATTTAAAAATAATGAATGATTCTTGTAAAGTTTATTAAACATATATAGCAGATCTTTTAATTACTTAGAATTCTAGGCTCAATATTTTGGATCAATGTTTTAGGTTTTAACAATGATACATTTTACGTCTTTTCTAGTACAGGAAAAAAAGCATTGTCATAATTTTAGAATATATAAAGAAAGCCTCTAGCTGGCTTTTCAAAACTGTGTTTAGTTAGTCATTACTGAGTTCAAGTATAAAAGAAAATATTCTGTTCCCTTGGAGGTTCAAACAAATCTGACAGTTCACCTTGCCTTTAAGTAGTTCTCATCAGAGATACGAGCTATTATTCATAAAAGATAGACAAACAAATATTTCCTTTTAATGTACATGGCTTGCTGATGGGCTCCCTCTTCTTCCTTCTATTGTCCTCTGCTTGCATTAAGAACAGTGATGAAAAATTGAATTGGCTTAAGGCATTAACAAAATCTTAACTGCTGGAAGCAAAAACGACAAGAGAGTTTGCTGGGTAAGCAAACCTGTACCATATCATTCAGGACAAACCCTTGTGCCCTAAGCCTGTTTTGAATGTGTATTACTTTGTATAAACAGAAAATGAATAAAATCTACAGAAAAAGGAGAAATCATATTTTGCACAATTCAATGAAAATCATTGAGGATCTCGCAATGTTATTTTCTGATCTAAAATAATACTGAAACATTAATATGGAAAAAAGAAATTCTAGGAAGTAGAGGAAACAAAATGTTACCCCTTCACCTCCATTGAATACCAGGATTGGTACCATAAGTAGCTCAATCTTTCTTTAAAGTGGTAATTTTTTTTTTCTCAAGTATCAAAAGTTACTGGTGGATTATCAGTCTTATCTGGTTTTCTTAATGCCAGTGTTTAAACAGATTAGATCAATCCTCAAATTCTATTCATTGCCAGATAATTGATTGCTAATTAATTAATAAATGTAAAGTGCTTAGAACAGAGCCTGGCCTATAGTAATCACTCAATAAATGTGAACAATAAACGTATATTCATGATTATTGTTAATGAGTAACTCCTCAGTCAAGTCTCTGCATATAAAATCAGAGTATCCAGGGACTGAATAAACCATGTGAAGTCTGTTTTGCTCTCCCTCGTTCATAGATGTAACCAAAGTCTCCTTGAACAAGTAATTTTCACAAAAGTTAAAAGGTAGTACCACTGTGTTTTTACTAGAAAAAAGCTAATAGCAATTATGAGAAAATATGGAAAAATGACTTGTGAAGGAAGATATTTCAAAAGTTCTTTATAAGTTAATTAGAAATTTAAAGATGCTGTCAAAATGTATTTTGCATGATTTAAGATGAAACCTTTGAACAGAGGGATAATATCCAGTAAATTATCCTATCAACTGCTTCACATAACCCTGTTATTTCAGGCAAGATAATTGTATGGTAAACAACATTAGCTATTCATTAGTTGTAGCTGTTCTAGCTGATTCTTTCTCAGCTGGGCAGATTTAATTTAGTGATAAGAAAAACACTGCAAATCAACTCTGCGATATAAACTATGTAAATACAAGAATAAATAAGTAGGAAATAATTCTTACACACAGGAAGATAGTCTATGTTTAAAAGAATAAAATTTCTCACATCTGGTTGTCATGATACTATATTAGATAGTTGTAAATATCTGTAAGTAGTAACATTCACAACCCATAGCGTATTTTGGTAAGTGCTATCAATGTATATGAGCATATTGGGTGTTATAAAGAATCACTAGCAAATTAACTAAATACTATCATATTTGTTCATCATAGTCAAAATAGGTACTTGTTTTTATCTGATCGAAACCAAGATTTCTTATTAATTCCTGTCTATGTGTATTGTTTATAGGAAAAATTATGATTAAGTTTTCCACGGACATGTAAATTTTATTATTTACTCTCTTAATAGGGATGTAGATTTACTTGATGTTTTCAAAAAGCATTTTCAAGCCAAAACATAAATTCTTATTGGAAATAATAAGTAAATAAATAAAATTTTTTTCTTCCCCCAATTGTCAAATTCCCCTTTTCAGTGACTTTGTTAATTATTTGTTTTTATTTTTGCCTTTGAAACCTTACAGAAAGATTCTTAAGGAACCCATTTATGTGGATAGTTATTTCTGTAAATTGTTCCTTCCTAGTACATATTTTCCTGCTGATATTTATGGACAAAATTAAATGACATGATAAGAAACAGGTCATTTAAATTGGAAAAATACCTAATGGATGAATAATATATTTGAGATTTTGCGCTTTAATCTTTGCATCTTTTCAAAACATCTTTCCATGTAAGCTGAAATGTTTTCTAAAGAATGATGTTATTGCATATGGACAGGCCATCAGACAATCCTGGCCATTTCAACATCACCTCAGGGTAAGATTTTTTTTTTTTCTTAACATCTTCATTGGAGTATAATTGCCTTACAATGTTATGTTAGTTGCTGCTGTATAACAAAGTGAATCAGCTATATGTATACATATATCCCTATATCTCCTCCCTCTTGTGTCTCCCTCCCACCTTCCCCATCCTACTCCTCTAGGTGGACACAAAGCACTGAGCTGATCTCCCTGTGCTATGCGGCTGCTTCCCACTAGCTATCTATTTTACATTTGGTAGTGTATATATGTCCATGCCACTCTCTCACTTCGTCCCAGCTTACTCAGGGTAAGTTTTTAAAGTAACTCCATAGGTAGGTGGAGAGTAAAAGTAGTCTTGATTAACTTGGAGAAGAGAAGCCTAAGGGGATATACAATGATTTTCATTAACTCAGTATTTGTAATATCCTTATATAGAAAATAGTCCTCAATTCTCAGTTTTGCTCCAAAGGAACAGTGGATGACACCCAGATATTAAAAAAAAATAGTTAACATTCATGAGTTTTTTTATCAACATTTTTCTAACCTATCATCTATCTATCTATCTATCTATCTATATCTATCTATCTATCTATCTGTCATCTATCTATCTATCTCTATCCTGTAACAGCTATCAATAGAACAAGTAGCTGCTAGGGATATAAAATTGTCCTTCACAATGATTTTTTAGGCTGCATAACTGCATTTGGAAGATCATATGTTGCTGAAACAGACATGGTTCCTGCATAGATAGTGGTTGAACAAAATAACCTCTGAAACCCTTTTAAATGCTTTGATTCTATGTACTAAGGATTACAGTGGAGCCACAAGAGAGTCTTCCTAGGATGGAGAAAAATGAGTATGTAAATAAATTTTGAGCTAAATGTGTTTTGGCTAATATTGGCTATACCATGTCGGTTGGTTCTCAGCTTGAAAGTCAAAGCAGATGTAATCTCCCAACCTCTTACCTCGATGTGAAAAATGCAGGATATACCATCATAGTTAATGCAATGAAAGTATTCTGGTTTTTATCACAATCTGATGGAGGTCAAGCAATTCACTTAGGTTTCCTTCTTCTAAGAAATGACTCAAGGATACAGTGACTTCCCATCATATGTGTCAATGAGAAATTAATCAGTCGATCTCAGAAAGAAATGGAAAATTTTATTTGAGCCATGTTTGAAGGTTATAGCCCAGGAAGAGCATCTCAGAAAGCTCTGAGAACTGTTCCACCCATTAGAAGTCAAGGCACAGTTACATAAGTTTTTTGAGATAGAGGACTGTACATCAAATGATCTATTATTGACAGTTTACATAGTCTAGAGCTAAGCGTCATTGTGGTGGGTCATGTGACCTTTATGAGATCAAGGAGGAATGCCATCTTTTAAGGGGTTGTCTTGTTGATGCTAGGAGAATATTGCTGTTTTGGTAGAGCAGGTATTACTGACAGTGGGGAAGATTTGGTCAATGCATAATGCAGATTCACAGTGCACAGTGGAGGGAGAGAGAAGGCCAAAGTGTAACAGGGAAGAGCCAAATCTGACTACATGTTGGATCTGTTACTTTTACTTTAACCTTTGCTTCCCATTGCTTTTGTTCACTAAAGGATACTATCTATACATAATGGCCTGCCTCGGGGAACCCTGCCCCTTTGCCTGAATGTTAAACCAAAGTGCCTTTTTTCGGGGAAACATCTGAACCCTGTCCACCTATGGATGGCTGCAAGAAAGAAGAAATTAACACATCCCCTCCTCTAGGCTGGCCATTCCCAGAAATACTTGCAAAACTTGTGGCCTTTTTACTTTACTTCCCATCTCCTCCCTCTCTCTGTGCTATAAAAAAAACTGGCATCCAAACCCCCATAAGATGGTGATTTTGAGACTTTCGTCTGCCATCTTCTCGGTCTGCTGGCTTTCCAAATAAAGTTTTATTCCCTTCTTCAACACCTTGTCTCCGATTTATTGGCCTGTCATGTGGTGAGCAGAGTGGGCTTGGATTCGGTAACAAAAGGGCAGAGAAGGTTTTTTGTTTAAATTTTTCTTGTCTTGCCATAAATAAATTTTATTTCACATATGGCTCTACTATCTTTGAGTTCTCAGTCTTCAGCTATAGAGATGGAAGAAAATGAGACTGTGGAGAATCACAGGAAACCTTTTTGATGCCAGATCTGGAAATGATGTTCACTACTTTTGTCTATATTCTATGGATCACCTATTTAATCACATGGCCTCAAGATAACACCAATAAAAGTAGACAAATGGAACTTTCCTGTGAGCCCAAGAAATGGAAATGGAAAGTATCTATATCTACATTATATGAATGTATTCAAAGTTATGCTTAAAAGTGTAAATACATTTATTTTCTTAATCAATATTTATTACATATATTCTATGCCAAGACTTATGGTATGTGCTGTGTATAAAATATTGATAAAACTCAGCTTCTACACTTAAATAATACCCACATTAAATTGATTTTGCTCTATGCTCAGCTGTCATTTGAATGCTATTTTATTCCTTTGCTTATAGAGCTAGGATCTTTCAAGGTAGTCAATAAATAAACATTAATCTGACTGAACTCTATTAATCTAATCATTTGTAGATTTACTTTATGTTTAAAAGTTTTACATGTTTCTTCCATATAGCTGTTATACATAATTTTAATTTTGATTAATTGTTTATGTTTAAAGAATTATACCTACAAAACAAGATAAGTATAGAAAAAGGAGGAGGAAACAAAATAAATTAGAAGTTCATAACAATAAAAGAACTTGGATGAAGTGACTTATTTGCATGAAAGATGGTTTTATATCGATAGTATAATAAATAATATATTATGTATTTGGTCTTTGTCCCCAGTTCCTGGCACAGGACTCTTAAAATCCTGGGCATTTCCTGAGTGGTGGGGATGTCTCTTGTTATTTGAATGTAAAGGGAAGCACCTTAATGGACCCTTTCATTATGCGGTGGTAAAATGTTTGAAACTTGTTCCAGGAAAATGGGATGGACAAGGCAATGAAATGGTAAATCACTCTGCATAACAAAAGTTAAATGGGTCATCCTTGGATGGAGATTGCTTAGTGTGAAGGCGTGTAATTTCCCTCTGCTGCTGCCAAGACAGGAGTTAGAAGAGTTTCTGGCCCTTGAGAAGACAAAAGATTGGGAAAGAGATGCAATGTGAGGTGGGGAGTGGGTAGCTGAGGGAAGAGAGGCTGATTACAGAACTACCTGTGAGAGATGTAGCGAGGAATTCAGTGATACACGATATTTAGCCACGAGTTTTTGTTTTCTGTTTTAATTTTTATCAGGTCTTCAATAATGTCAGTTAAGCACAAAATACTTTTATTAGTCCTATTAGTGTTACTTTGTCAGATGAATGAGGAATTGGGAAAAATGAGCCAGTAGGGAAAGCAGAGATGGATTCTTTTTATTCACAGTAGAAAGTATAGTTTACCAATGTTTATCATTTTCCTATAGCTTTTGCTATAAGCTTAGATAAATAAAAGCTGCTTGACAACAATCATGCTCATAAAAGAGTAAAAATTAGGTGATATAAAATGTTATTCTTTTTTCCTTCCACAATTTATATTTTATGAAGTAGTAGCCTATAAGGTTGATTTAAGAAGAGCCTGCTTTGCTATATTTGAATAATAATCTGTTAAACTGTCTTCTGGTGTAAATAACATTGTTACCAAAACAAACTTTGGTCTGCTCACCAGCATGCAGTAAAGCCAATCTACTGACACCTATTGTGGTGAAGGAAAGTGTGGAGTTTACTTCAGGAGCCAAATAAGGAGTGTGGGCAACTAATGCCCCCCAAAACCTAACTCCCCAATGGCTTCTAGGGAAAAGTTTTTAAAGACAGGGTGAGGGAGAGGGTTGCAGGGTACATGGTCAGCTTGTGGACATTCTTTTGATCATTGGCAGTGGGGTAATCAGGAATCAATATCATCAACCTTCTGGTTCCAACCAGTCTGGGGTCTACATGCTTGTGGTCAGCATGAAGTGAATTTCTTCCAACTGGTGGGGGTTTCAGTACCTGCAAAACAGCTCAAAGGATATGGCTCAGAATATTATTTATAGCCCCTCAGGAGGAACTAAAGGTCCTTGACTTTGTTTTACAGCTAAACTATTATTGTCTTTGCTTGACTGTTTTCCTTTGGTTCTACATTTTCTCACTTCTCTGATTAAATATATTCTTTGGAACTCAGGGATGGCCTAGGAATCTAAAGTTTTTCTACAAACAAAAAGCAGGCAGAGGACATGTGGATGGTCTGTCCCAGGAAGGCCCCATAGGGTCCCTCTCAGTTATAACACGTGATTTAATTATTTTCCCACTCATTTATAACTATAAGATTAGAACAAGAATACCATTTTAAGGAAATTTCTATAAAAATGAGAAACAATTTAACCCTTGATGAATGTAAATTCCTTAGGAGAGCTGTGAATAGTTTTGTAGTAATCCAGTAACCTGGCCACAGATGATGCTAACTTGGAACAAGGTAAACTTGATGGAGATGGAGAAAAGTGGGAGAATTTTAGGAGGTAAAATCTGGAAAACATGAATGTGCATG
Organism: Delphinus delphis; assembly: GCF_949987515.2. NCBI lineage: Eukaryota > Metazoa > Chordata > Mammalia > Artiodactyla > Delphinidae > Delphinus > Delphinus delphis. The sequence continues at coordinate 19,426,031 of NC_082686.1, forward strand.
TTGATGGATAAATCTTGGGTTTCTGGCTTCAATATATAAGTAGATGGTGTTGCAAATTCTTGTAGTTAAAAATACGGGATAAAAAGATATTCAATTCCTTTAAAATCTTGTAGTCTCTTTACGTTTTCTAAATCTTGAATTAGAAAAAAACGTTCTAATGTATCAAAAATATTTTTAAGGAAAAGATTTTCTAATTTATCAAAAATTTTTAAGAAAAATAATATAAAGTATATTATATAATTTTGTGGACAAGAGTAAGAGTATAGTCATTTAAATATTGACTTTGTGTGTGTATATATATATATATGCATCTGTATATATAGACAATGAAATATTATAAGATGTCTCACCCTTTATAACTGTCTTAAAAGGCATCTGTTTTACTTTGTTTTATTTTACATTTTTCATTATCAATACCTTAGATTTCTAGTGTCTGGGTAAGGATCTGATAAGTGAAAAAACTAGTAACTTAAGGGAAATAAAACAGTCTAGTGTAATGGTAAAAAATTGTAGAGCAGTAATGACCTGACTAGTTTGTAAAATGTACAATATTGTTGGTTTCATGTATTCAGGAAACTGACATAGAGAACCCCCTGCTGTCCTTCTGCACACTGGATCTAATTTAAATTTATAATGCCACCTGCTACCACTGCTTTTCTTTCTATGAATTGTAATAACTTAGAACATTTAGCAGAGTTTGATAAACTCTAGGGAAAAACAGAGGGTTATGTTGTTAATTATTTTAGTATTTTTTACTTTTGAAAAGAAAAAAAATTAACAGTCTATAGCCATACAATCTGAAAATGCATATATATATATTTTGAAATTAATTTTTATTGGAGTATGGTTGCTTTACAATGTTGTGTTAGCCTCCACTGCACAACAAAACAAATCAGCAGTACACACACACATATCTCCTCCCTTTTTGACTTCCCTCCCATTTAGGTTACCACAGTGCACTAGGTGAGTTCCCTGTGCTATACAGCATGGTCCCATCAGTTGTCCATTTTATACATAGTATCAATAATGTATATGTGTCAATCCCAGTCTTCCAGTTCCTCCCACCCCACCCCTTTCCCCTTGGTATCCATACATTTGCTCTCTACGTCTGTCTCTATTTCTGTTTTGCAACTAAGATCATCTATAACATTTTTGTAGATTCCACATATATGCGTTATTATATAATAGTTGCTTTTCTCTTTCTGACTTACTTCACTCTCTATGACACTTTCTGGGTCCATTCATGTCTCTACAAATGACCTAATTTCATTTCTTTTTATGGCTGAGTAATATTCCACTGTATATATGTACCACATCTTTATCCATTCCTCTGTCAATGGAAATTTAGGTTGCTTCCATGTCCTGGCTATTGTAAATAGTGCTGCAATGAACATTGGGGTGCATGTGTTTTTTGAATTATGGCTTTCTCTGGGTATATGTCCAGTAGTGGAATTGCTGGGTCACATGGTAATTCTATTTTTAGTTTTTTAAGGAACCTCCACACTGTTCTCCATAGTGGCTGTATCAATTTACATTCCCACCAACAGGGCAAGAGGGTTCCCTTTTCTCCACATCCTCTCCAGCATTTATTGTTTGTAGATATTTTGATGATGGCCGTTCTGACTGGTGTGAGGGGATAACTCACTGTAGTTTTGATTTGCATTTCTCTAATAATTAGTGACGTTGAGCATCTTTTCATGTGTTTGTTGGCCATCTGTATGTTTTCCTTGGAGAAATGTCTAGTTAGGTCTTCTGTCCATTTTTTTGATTAGGCTGTTTGTTTTTTTGTTATTGAGCTGTATGAGCTGCTTGTATATTTTGGAGATTGATCCTTTGTCAGTTGCTTTGTTTGTGATTATTTTCTCCCATTCTGAGGGTTGTCTTTTCATCTTGTTTATGGTTTCCTTTTCTGTGCAAAATCTTTTAAGTTTAACTTGGCTCTATTTATTTATTTTTGTTTTAATTTTCATTACTCTAGGAGGTGGGTCAAAAAAGATGTTGCTGTGGTTTATGTCAAAGAGTGTTCTGCCTGTGTTTTTCTCCAAGAGTTTTATAGTGTCAGGTCTTACATTTAGGTCTTTAATACATTTTGAGCTTATTTTTGTGTATGGTGTTAGGGAGTGTCCTAATTTCATTCTTTTACAGGTAGCTGTCCGGTTTTCCCAGCACCACTTATTGAAGAGGCTCTCTTTTCTCCATTGTATATTCTTGTCTCCTTTGTCATAGATTAGGTGACCATAGGTGCATGGGTTTTTCTTTGAGTTTTCTATCCTGTTCCATCGATCTATATTTCTATTTTTGTGCCAGCACCATACTGTCTTGATTACTGTAGCTTGGTAGTATAGTCTGAAGTCCAGAAGCCTGATTCCTCCAGCTCAGTTTTTCTTTCTCAAGATTGCTTTGGCTATTCCAGGTCTTTTGTGTTTCCATACAAATTGTAAAATTTTTTGTTGTAGTTCCGTGAAAAATGCCATCAGTAATTTGATAGAGACTGAATTGAATCTGTAGATTGCTTTGGGTAGTAGAGTCATTTTCACAATTTTGATTTTTCCAATCCAAGAACATGGTATATCTCTCCATCTGTTTATGTCATCTATGATTTCTCTCATCAGTGTTTTATAGTTTTCTGAGTACAGGTCTTTTGTCTCCTTATGTAGATTTATTCCTAGGTATTTTATTCTTTCTGTTGTATGGTAAATGGGATTGTTTCCTTAATTTCTCTTTCTGCCCTTTTGTTGTTAATATATAGGAATGCAAGAGATTTCTGTGCATTAATTTTGTATCCTGTAACTTTACCAAATTCACTGATTAGCTCTAGTAGTTTTCTGGTAGCATCTTTAAGATTCTCTATATATAGTATCATATCATCTGCAGATAGTGACAGTTTTACTTCTTCTTTTCCAATTTGGATTCCTTTTATTTCTTTTTCTTCCCTGATTGCTGTGGCTAGGACTTCCAGAGCTATATTGAATAATAGTGGTGAGACTAGACACCCTTGTCTTGTTCCTGATCTTAGAGAAAATGCTTTCAGTTTTTCACCATTGAAAATAATGCTTCCTGTGTGTTTGTTATATGCGGCCTTTATTATGTTGAGTTAGGTTCCCTCTATGCCCACTTTCTGGAGAGTTTTTATCATAAGTCGGTGTTGAGTTTTGTCGAAAGCTTTTTCTGCATCTTTTGAGATGATCATATGGTTTTTATTCTTTATTAATGTGGTGTATGACATTGATTGATTTGTGTATATTGAAGAATCCTTGTATTCCTGGAATAAATCCCACTTGATCATGGTGTATGATCCTTTTACTGTTGTATTCTGTTTGCTAGTATTTGTTGAGAATTTTTAGAATGCATATATATTCACATAAGGACCTAATAAACCAAATATTATGATGGGAAAATATACATTTCAATTCTTCCTTACTACTCCTTAATATCAAAAATGGAGAGAGACAATAATTTCTAAAATGTCATCATTGGAGATTTTTAACATATGACTATAAAATTGTTGCTTCTGAAATTGAATGACAAAATATATGCACATTACAATTGAATTAGAACAATTAAAATTAAGACAATTGGATTTTCATATTTAGGTTTTTTTTTGGTACAAAACATAATGTTTTAACTATAAAGGAATTCCAAATAAACAGTGCTGATTAAATAGATTATTTCAGCTTACTCGTGCATGTAAAATGGTGTCTTATGATTGTGTTGTCACTTAGCAATGATGCAAAATATTTCTCCATATGTTTTCAAGTGAACAGTGTGATTACAACTCTTAATTAACTTAGGACTTGACTGCTTCATCCATCTAATGCTTGTTGTAGCTTCTACACTAATGTAGTTTCTTATATGCTAATGATTGTTAACTTGGCATTTTCCAGATATGTTGACAGGAGGAAATTAAAAATGAATTTTCTAAAGGTTAGTTAATTACAGATAATAAATTTTGTTATGCAAATGTGGAAATGATTTAATTTCTCAACAACACATATGGAACCAGTAAATTAAAGCTTACCTTTTATTTGTAATGTTAAATTGCCAATGAGACCAAAGGTTATTCAATTATAAGAAATTTTAAGTTTCTCAGTGTTTTTGATCTTTTCCTTTGGAAGGAATCTAGGGATCCATCTCTGAGCCTTTGAGGCACTCCTTAGAGTTTTGAGTCAATGATAAAATGTAGTTTTACCTTGAAATTAATTTTGCAATGTTTAAGTCAGAGCTTAGTAGTAGATATTGCATATTAGAAAAATCTGTGGTTTTTTACTAAACCATTCAGCCCATAAAATTTATTCTTTTTTATCTGAAAAATACAGTTCAGTATGATTAGTTTTATTTTATGCTACAGTAACAAGAACAAGAATAGCATTTGACACCCCTACCTGGAATGATTTTGTCCCGTCCCTCAATACACCACCTCCGTTTACCTGATGACACCTACTCAACCTTCAGAGATCAGCTCAAATGTCAATCATATTTCTCTGTTATATATTCTTTCTTACATTTATTTCATAGCTCTTTTCATGGATTGTAAAAAATACATTTATTTTGTAATGTTTGTTACCCTTCTGAGTTGTAAGCTCCAGCTAGAGAAAAAGTATTCCTATTTTTTTGTTCACTTTTTTTTTTTTTTGCGATACATGGACCTCTCACTGTTGTGGCCTCTCCCGTTGCAGAGCACAGGCTCTGGACATGCAGGCTCAGCAGCCATGGCTCACGGGCCTAGCCGCTCCGAGGCATGTGGGATGTGGGATCTTCCCGGACCGGGTCATGAACCCGTGTTCCCTGCATCGGCAGGCGGACTCTCAACCACTGCACCACTAGGGCAGCGCTTTTTGTTCACTTTTTATCTCTAGCATCTATCACACTGTTAGGCACATAACAGATGTTCAAGCAATACTCATTTAATAAATGAAAATATAAATGGATATATCATATATGTCCATATAAATTGGAGATTGGATAGAATAATAAAGATATTTGTAACAGCTGACTTGAAGAGGTATCAGCTTTTCTTATGATCAGGTTTCAAATAAAATATGGTGAAAACCAAAAGCATACTAAAATAAAAATAAAATCAAACAAGGGATTTGTTTCATGAACTTGCAGGGCTTCCAAGGCCAATGAAGTTAAGGTATGTGGCCTTTCAGTGATCAACCTAGACAAACAATGTGGATTACAGAGAGCAGTGAGTGGTTATTTCAATGAATGTACTTAATACCAAAGAGGCAAAGCACTATGCTAGGTACTGTGGGGATAGATTTATTTATTGGCAAAGGCAAACATTGATTCAGTATTACATCAACTTTGCATACTCCCATTTTAATATCAATTCTGTGTAACCCAAATATCTATAATATTAGAAACATCTAGCACACTGATGGGATTCTTAAATGCAGAATTTCTTATGGAAAGGCTTACTTGAAAATAACTCCAAACATAAGGCATAACAACCACTGTTTTTAAATAGTTATATTAAACTTATCCAATTAATTCTAACTTCTGTGATGATTTTATAAGTATTCAACTGAGTTCCCTTTAGGCCACCAAGCTCACCTCACTTAGGCATTTGGCAAATAAATATAAGGAAGAATTGTCTAATTTTTTTGGCCTGTCTTGGTTTTTCTAACTCAAATGCATTCCATAGTGTTATCACATAAAGTTTTCTTTCCGTATTGTTATTAACCTTCCTCAGCTAGTTCTTATGGGTAAGGCTGAGACCAGTTCCCATATTTGGGTAAGTAATATGGTTGGGATCTTTATTTTGTTGCTTGGGATGAAAAGGTTCATGAAAAAGCACCAGCTTTTGACTTCCTTCTCTGTATGTTTCATGATTTCTTTTTTTTCTTCATTTCCTTCATCTTCTTTCCTTCCTTTCTGTTGTAATCACTTTTTTTTCCCCTCCAAATTCCTGGTTTAATAAGGACTTGTTTATTTTGAGAAAAAAAAATCCCAAACCTCAGGAGGCTCACAAAAATAACCCACAGTATCAACTGTAGAAAACAAATCTTAAGACTATTACACTAATTATTTTTCTAGAGGATGCATTTGACATGTCAACTCTCATTCACAAAAATATATTGTTACATTTGTGTTGAACATCCCCACATAGCATTCTTATGTGGGATATAACACACACACCTCTAACTCAAAGCTGATCTCAGGTGCTACTCAACTAATGAGATTGCCTTTGTAGTTAGGTGGACCTCACCTAAAATTTGGTTCCAGTGTCAAGACTGATAACGTCACACACTGAGGGGGTATGAAAAGAGTTTTTTATTCAGGTAATGAGGCTGTACGTGGAGAACAGGGTGGGCTTCCCAAACTGATCTCCACCCACCCCCCAAAAAAGCTCGAGAGAGCAAAGAAAGGAGACTGACTTTGAATTTTTATGGTGGTTAGAGGGTGGAACGGGCATGAGGGTGCTCAGTGCAAAAGCTAGTACAGTGTGAATGTCCTGCTGTCACCAAGGAGGGAGCACCCAGGATTTCTTATTAATTTGCTCATACGTGGAACAGAAGAGAAAAAGCAAGCACCAAAAAATGGAGTCAGATCCTATTTCCCTACTTGCCTCTCTACTCTCTTCCTCCTTCTCTTCCTTCCTTCCAACCTCTTCCTTCCTTCCTCCCTTCCTCCCTTCCTTCCTTCCTTCCCTCCCTCCCTGTTCCTTCCTTCCTGTCTTCTTTGTATGTACACTGTATTTTTCTTTGTCTGTCACCCTTTTTTTATCCTTTTTTTCCCCCTCTCATTCTGATTTAGAATTGTCATGTATTTCTTAAGTCAGACTATGAATTGGTAGAGAAAGTACAACCTTTTTCACAATACTTTAAACAAGACAATTTGCCCAAGGCAGCAACATTTATATCTCATGTCTTCTGTTTCCCAGGAATTGGACTTGGCAGGATTTTTTTCCCTCTGAGCATCCCCAGTAGAGATTCAAAGGATGTACCACATGCAGAAAGAAACAGTCAGTTCATTAACTTGAGCACACTACTACCTTATTCTCTGAATTATTGAGCCCTACAACACACTATAAGAGTACTGAATAACATAGTCACAAGTTGAAAATTTTATGATAAACTAAATTAAAAAAAAATTGCAATATTTTGGGCTCCCCCATAGTCTAAAGCAGATATACGCTTGTGTATTAAGTAAAAAAAAAATAAGAAGAAGAATTCTAATTACTAGAATTCAAGTGATTATATAAGCTGTTCACAAACTACTACAGTTTCTCTTTCAAATATTAGAATTTTTCTTAGGGCTTAAATTCTTAGTGCTATTTCTTTATACCATAATTTTAATCATGAATTTGTAGATAAATATATAATTGTAACTGAGCTACATTTTATAAAATAGCTAGATTTATTTTTATATACCATGGAATTCACTTTTACCGTCACAAGGTAGATTTAATATTTAATAAAGCATATAATTGGATAATGAGGTTACAATTTCAAGTTTATGACTGATTCTTCACAGAGTCAGTCATTTAGTTGTAAGGACTGAGAGATAAAAAGACGTTTTTATTTTTCCTATTTGCACCTGTTTCTAACCGGAGATGACTTGATGTCATTCTCTGTCTCTCCGGCTATTAACAGCTTTTGCATCTCCATGCTGCTTCTGGTTTCTCTCTTTCATCAACCCTTCCCTCCATGATGATTATTCTCAGATAAATCGCTCACTTTTCTCACTCTTGGATTAGACTTACTTTTTTTCAGCACTTTTAAATTACATGTTCTTAAAATTTTACATGTGCTTTGTTTTGATGCATTAATCATTAACCTGTGCATATTTCATATACTTCTTTCAGTGCTGCTGTTTTTAATTCCAATATACTCAGATGCTTTCATAAGAAACTTTTTAGGAACTGCTGCTGTTTGTATTGAAGTAACCTCCTGGTTATTAGTGGATAGAGAGGGAAGTTGGAGATGACTAAAGTCTATTTGTTGAAACACAGGTACTATATTTGATACTCTTTCATGTTATCGTATTACCCTTTAAACAACAATCATGAGGTTATTCTATTTTATTTTATTTCATTTCATTGGCTACACAGCTTGTGGGATCTTAGTTCCCCAACCAGGGATTGAACCTGGGGCCTCAGCAGTGAAAGCACAGTGTCCTAACCACTGGACCACCTGTGAATTCCCCATGATATTATTCTTATACTTGATAAAACTGCTCCTCAAAAAGAATAAGTCACTTTAAAAATCTCATAACTAATAAGTGGTAGGGTAGAGAAAATTTTAAACCAGGGTTATTTGACTCCAAATATGTGATTTTTCCATCCAACCATATTCAGATCCTGGCTGTGTCCAAATAAACTATATTTCTTTCCATTATTTTTTGTAGTCACTTTAGGAATTAAAATATGTGCTCCTACACCATCTTTTATGCTGTAGTAGTCATATATATTGCATCTACATAAGTCATAAAACCTAGAAAACAATAATATATTTGCTGTTTTAAAAAGATATCTTTACAATAAAAGACAAAAAAGATCATTTTAAAAAAGTAAACATTAATTTACTGTTTCCAATAGTCTATTTGTTCCTGTAGTTACATCTGGTGTTATTTCACCTGGTTTCATCTGGTGTTATCTTTCAGCTTGAACTCACTGTCATTTCTTATAATGCAGGTCCACAAGCAACACATTCTTTGCTTTTGCTTATCTGTAAGTGTATTTATTTTGCCATAATTTTTGAAATATAATTTCCTGAATACAGAATTATAAGTTGTCATCTTTGTTTTAGAACTTTAAAGATGTCGTTCTATTGTCTTCTTGACTACATTGTTACTGATAAGAAATCACCATTTTTTTATCTTGTTTCCTAAATGTATCATTTATTGTCCACAGGCTGCATTTAAGATTTTTCCTTGGGAGTTCACTGGTTAGGGTTCCAGATTTTAACTGCCATGGCCGGGGTTCAATCCCTGGTTGGGGAACTGAGATCCCACAAGCCGTATGGCCAAAAAAAAAAAATTTTTTTTTCCTTATGTTCAATTTTGAATGGTTTGACTATAATGTATGCCCATGTGTATTGCGTTTGTATTAACATGTTTAGGGGTTCACTGAGTTTCTTAATTCACCACATTTGGGATATATTTGGCATTATTTCTTTGAATATTTTTGCTTCTACATTTTATTTAGCTTCCCTTACTAGGGCTCGAATTGCACATATATCTATATCAAGCCATTAGCTATTTTTTATAGATCATCAAGTTTCTCTTTTTTAAAACATATTTTTCTCTCTATTCTTTAGGTTGGATAAGTTCCATTTATCTTTTTCCAAGATCACCAGATTTTTTTCTCTCAACTCTTAATTTGTTGTTAAGACAATGCAGTAAAGTTTTATTTTAGATATTTTACTTTCCATTTCTAGAATTTTCCTTTAATTCTGCTGTTATCTTCATTCATTATTAGCATACTTCCTTTTAACTGCTTGAACATAATTACAATATTCATGTCTATTAAACACCACATCTGGGTCATATCAGGATTGGTTTCTATTGACAAATTTTTTTGAACAATTCCCTGTTTTGATATTTTTTATTACAGACTAGATGTTGGGGATGATATATTGTACAGATTCTGGATTTTGTTCCTTACCCTGAAGAGTACTTTTTTATTGCTGTCCTTGTGAGCAGAGAACTTAGCTGGACTGAAACTATAAAACATGTTTCCTGTCAAGTGATCAGGAGCTTAACTTTCTGTTCAGTTCTTCTCTTCTTCCGTCTGTTGCTTTTAACAGAGCTGTTCAGAATGTCCTCAGGGATCAGCCAAAAGTTTGGTAGAGTTTAAGTGCAGAATTTAGAGCATGGCTCTTGTGGTTCCTTGCCTTCTATGTCATTTCCTTTAACTTTCAGGTGCTCTGGCAGTCTTGAATTCTGTCCTCTTATCCTTCAGAAAAATAATGTTACAGGGGAATTTCCTGGTGGTCCAGTGATGAAGAATCCATCTTCCAATGCAGAGGAAGCAGGTTCAATCCCTGGTCAGGGAACTAAGACCCCACATGCTGCCGGGCAACTAAGCCCGCGAGCCACAGCTGCTTGCGCGCCTCAACTAGAGGGCCTGCGTGCCACAAACTACAGAGCCCACTCGCCCTGGAGCCCTCGCGCCACAACTAGAGAGAGAAAACCCGCACACCACAACTAGAGAGAGGACCGTGTGCCAGAACGAAAGATCTCACATGCCGCAATTAAGCCAAAAAAACCGACAAACAAACAGAATAGTTAAAAAAAAAAAAAAAGTGATAGGTTTCTGCTTTGGTTTTACTTATCTTACTCCATACAATGTGGAGAAAGGCTTCAGGCAAAAACAGAACAAAAACCCATATAAACATAAATTTTACTGTTCCATTCTTTCAGGGTTCAACTCCTCTCTAATTTCAACCACTCTACCTTAGCTTCAAATAGCTGTATTTCATATTTTTTCCAGAGTAATGAATGTTATCTGCGTGAAGGTTGATTTGGTACAGGCTACTCTGTCACAGTTGAAAGAATCCTCACACCACATTTATTTACTTACTTGAGATATATTTTTTTAGTAAAGTGTTAATTTTTCCTGGTGAAATTTTGCCAACTCATTATTCAAGGCCCTTTTATCTGTACTTTACATATAATCTTTTTAAAGGAATTATGACACTGTATTTACTCTTTCAGTCTTTTCCACCCACCATGACTTTGTTAATGACAAGGATATTTTTACCCATCCATTTTAGTATGTAGTGCAATGCAGACTTATATCATATATTAAAAAATACTACATTTATCCCCCAAGAGGTATGAGTTACAAATTCAATTATTTTTAATAGACTTTATTTTTAGGACAGTTTTAGATTTACAGAAAAAAATAATGAGCTGATAATAAAGAGAGTTTTCAAATATCCACACCTAGTTTTCTCTATTATTAACAGCTTACATTAGTATGGTATATTAGTGACAAATAATGAATCGTTACTATTAACTAAAGTCCATAATTTATTCAGATTTTATTAGTCTTTTTCTGATGTCCATTTTGCTGTTCCATAACCATCCAGGACATAGTCATTCAAGACACCACATTACATTTAATTGTTAATTGTCCTCTTCTTAACTATTGTGCTCACTTTTCCAGGTCTTTATACATTTTCATATAGACTTTAGAACCAGTTTGTTGAGTTCTACAAAACACCTTTTGGAATTTTGATTTGGATTGTATTGAATCTGTAAATCAAGTTGGTAAGGACTGATATACATCAATTTGATTTCCAATCCATAAACATGGTATATCTCTCTATTTATTTAAATCTTTGGTTTCTTCATCAGAGGTTTTTTCATATACATATACTTTATATATTTTCATAACTTTATACTTAAGTATTTCATTCTTAGGAGCTGCTATTAAAAGTGGTATTTTTTTCATTTCAAATTTCAATTTTTCATTGCTGCTATATAGTAAGGCAATTGACTTTTGTATATTAACATTGTATGCAGTGAACTTCCTATAAACACTTATTCATTTCAGGAGTTTAGGTCAACTCTTTTGTATTTTCTACATAGAAAATTATGCCATCCAGTTTATCAGCACTAAGTATGATGTTATCTGTAGGTTTTTATAGATTTTTAAAATCAAATTATGGAAAGTCTTGTATTCTTAGTTTACAAAGAGGTTTTTATTAAAGATCTTCTATAGATCTATTAGAAGAGGTTTTTATTAATGATATCTATAGATCTATCTTTATTTATTTACTTTTAAAATTTGTATTGGAGTATAATTGATTTACAATGTTGTGTTAGTTTCAGGTATACAGCAAAGGGAATCAGAAATACACATACATATATTCACTCTTTTAGATTCTTTCCCCGTATAGACCATTACAGAGTATTAAGTTCCCTGTGCTATACAGTAGGTCCTTATTAGTTATCTATTTTATATATAGTAGTGTGTATATATCAGTCCCAATCTTCCAATTTATTCCTCTCCCACTTGGCCCCTGGTAACCATAAGTTTGTTTTCTACCTCTGTAACTCTATTTCTGTTTTGTAGAAAAGTTCATATGTACCTTTTTTTAGATTCCACATGTAAGTGATATCATATGATATTTTTCTGTCTCTGTCTGACTTACTTCACTCATGCATCTGTGGTCACCTAATGTATGACAAAGGAGGCTATAATATACAATGGAAGAAAGACAGTCTCTTCAATAAGTGGTGCTGGGAAAACTGGACAGCTACAAGTAAATGAATGAAATTAGAATACTCCCTAGCACCATACACAAAAATAAACTCAAAATGTATTTAAGACATAAATGTCTTAAAAAATAAATTCAAAATGTATTTAAGACATAAATGTGAGACCAGACATTATAAAACTCTTAGAGGAAAATATAGGAAGAACTCTCTTTGACATAAATTGTGGCAAGATCTTTTTTGATCTACCTCCTAGAGTAATGAAAATTTAAAAAAAATAAACAGATGAGACCTAATTAAACTTAAAAGCTTTTGCACAGCAAAGAAAACCATAAGCAAAATGAAAAGACAGCCCTCAGAATGGGAGAAAATATTTGCAAACGAAGCAACTAACAATCTCCAAATATACAAACAGCTCATTCAGCTCAATATCAAAAAAAAAAAAAATCAATAAATGGGCAGAAGATCTAAATAGACATTTCTTGAAAGAAGACATACAGATGGCTAAAAAGTACATGAAAAGATGTTCAACATCATTAATTATTAGAGAACTGTAAATCAAAACTACAATGAGGTATCACCTCACACCAGTCAGAATGACCATCATCAAAAAATCTACAAACAATAAATGCTGGAGAGGATGTGGAGAAAAGGGAACTCTCCTACATTGTTGGTGGGAATGTAAACTGGTACAGCCACTATGGAAAACAGTATGAAGGTTCCTTATAAAACTAAAAATAGAGCTACCATATTATCCAGCAATCTCACTACTGGGCATATACCCTGAGAAAACCATAATTCAAAAAGACTCATGTACCACAGTGTTCACTGCAGCACTATTTACAATAACTAGGACATGGAAGCAACCTAAGTGTCCATCAACAGATGAATGGATAAAGAAGATGTGGCACATATATACAATGGAATATTACCAGCCGTAAAAAGATACAAAACAGAGTTATTTGTAGTGAGGTGGATGGACCTAGAGACTGTCATACAGAGTGAAGTAAGTCAGAAAGAGAAAAACAAATACTTTATGCTAACACATATATATGGAAACTAAAAAAAAAAAAAAAATGGTTCTGAAGAACCTAGGGGCAGGACAGGAATAAAGACACAGACATAGAGAATGGACTTGAGGACACAGGGGGGAAGGGTAAGCTGGGACAAAGTGAGACAGTGGCATGGACATATGTATACTACCAAACGTAAAATAGATAGCTAGTGGGAAGCAGCCACATAGCACAGGGAGATCAGCTCGGTGCTTTGTGTCTACCTAGAGGGGTGGGATAGGGAGGGTGGGAAGGAGACACAAGAGGGAGGAGATATGGGGATATATGTATATGTATAACTGATTCATTTTGTCAGATAGCTGAAACTAACACACCATTGTAAAACAATTATACCTCAATAAAGATGTTAGAAAATAAAATAAAATGACAGAAAAAAAATCAATGGTGTTAAAAAACAGGAATAAAATAGAGAAAATACATGTGTCCAAAATCTCTAATAATGTGGGTATTGCACAGTTTTCTGCTTCAAATGACATGTTAACTAAAGTGCTTGAATCCAAAGCTTCAGATACAGCTTGGTTATGTTTATTTGGTGCAAAATGTTAGTTATCCCCCTTTCTTCAGCATCAGCTTGGAAGTAGATACTTTTTCCTACACTACTCTCCATTCCAGGAATCAAAGAGTCATAAAAATATATAATATTAGAAAGCATCTTGAGCAGTGAATATCAAAATTTAAGATTCACATGAATCATCTTTAGATCATTAGTTCTGGGGTAGAGTATGAGATTCTTTATTGTTAGGAATCTTCATGTTAGTGCCAAAGTTAGTCCTTTGAGGCATAAGTCGTAGTCAACATTTCTCACTTTACATCAGAGGAAATAAAGTTTCATAGCTTTGGCTTCAATTTGCTCCAAATAGTGATTTTCAAAATAGACTATTCAAAGACATAAAACTCTGAAGCAATAATATTAACTTATGTGCAACTTTGGTTCTATTTCCCAAAGTTGGTGTGGTAGAGGGAACCATCTTAACCAGATTATTTGTTATATTTGTTTCCTAGGTTTGCTTAGGAGATACCCAAATTCGATTTAAGTAATTTTTGTTTTTGAACTTAGTATAAAACTTTTGTATTAGACAAATATTCAGTCAAAATTGAAAATAGCACTTATCTAAGAAGTCTGAGAACTTGTGGTATAAAGTCATTATATAGAGTCATGATGCTCCATATAATCTCTCATTAGCCTAATGCTGTTTCCCATGTTAATCAATTTTATTTGACTAAGAGAAAGATGACAGAGGGGAAGCATATGTAGGGGCTGAAATATTCAGTGTTCATTGCAAATGCAGCAGGTAAGGTTACAGCAGTTCTGGATAAAGAAAGTTGATATAATGTATTCTACTGAGAATATTGTGTCAATAAAGGGTTATGTAAATGTTCAAGAGGAAACACAGCTTGAGGAATCCTCAAATCATCTGAATTACAACACATGCTTCATACACCAAAGAGCAGATGTAAAAGGGTAATCTACTTGTCTCTAATTTATCATTATATTTTTCATCAAAGTTTCCATAACAGTGGAAAAATTAGATTATATTCTGTTTATTGACATATGAGATAATGTAAGTATAATGAAAGAACCAAATGGAGCTGTTTCTGGTTTATTGCTCATAAAATTCACATCAAATGGTCATCAACAACTGATGCACAGATGTAGATGTTCTTTGTTTACTAAATCTCTTCAGAGGTAATAGTGGCTTTATTTGTGAAGTTATTGCTTCCACTCTTCTTTATACCTATCTAAGGATTTTATGTTCTTGAATATTGGGAACTGAATATAATAGTGGCTTTCTGGATATTGCTTCAAAACCTGAAAACTCTCTAATTTCCCTGAGCTCAAAATAATTTATAATCCATAGTACCTCCTTCAATAGTTGAAAAGACCAAAAGGATGCTATGCTATGGCTGACATGAATTTTAGTATATGTATGAATATATATTGTATGTATTTTAGTATATCTACATATATAAGCATGTACATATACGTGTGTGAGTGTGTGTATGTGCAGCAGTGACTTACAAAGAATAAAGGTAGATTTTATATGGTAATAATAGAATTCACTTAGACATATATTCTAAAATTTTTCATTTTGATACTTTTCAATAACTGTTTATCTGTAAGTCTTTCTGTTTGTTCTGTTTCACTGGAATATTTGATTTCCCATATTTTATCATGGACAGGTCTTTACTACAGGTATAAGATATGTGTGTGTGCATGATATATATGAATGTATATTTATATAAATATTCATACATGAGGAACTATATATATATATATATATATATATATATATATATATATATATATATATATATGTATTTTGTGGTACACGGGCCTCTCACTGCTGTGGCTTCTCCCATTGCGGAGCACAGGCTCCGGATGCGCAGGCTCAGCGGCCATGGCTCACGGGCCCAGCCTCTCCACAGCATGTGGGATCTTCCCGGACCAGGGCACGAACCCGTGTCCCCTGCATCGGCAGGCGGACTCTCAACCACTGCGCCACCAGGGAAGCCCAAACATTGCACTTCTGATTCAGAAAAGCTAATACTCTCAATGAGTTGCTCCAGGTTATGTCCATGAACAAAATCTTGTTTAAATGACAATATGTCAGAATTCCAGGATCCTACACTGGTCCATTTTATAGTCTCTATAATTCATTACAAGTTAGTGAGGATTAAATAATATCAAATGTTTATATAACACTGACTAATTTGCATGTGCTGCTTGAACTGCCTTACATACTTACACTCATTCAATCCTCACCTCAACCCTAAGTACGTCCTACTACCATCCTCATTTAACAGATGAGAAAACATACACACACCAGGATTAGTATCTTGTCCCAGGAAAGGACTGAGATTGAATTCCATATAATCTGTCTCTCACCAAGTACAATAATAGCTATAAATTTCATTTACGTATTTGACACCAAGAACTTTCCAACAAATACTATTTTTCCTCTGTACTTGTTCTCAATTTCTCTTTTCTTCCTTTTCATACTTAAAATATTTATTTTTCTTATTTAAAGTAGGCAAAGAGAACAGAAAGAAAAGTCCTCAGTAGCACACTTTAATATGCACATTATATAGCCTCAGTCTTAATATTAAGATTATCAATGGTAAAATCACAAATTTCATTTCATATTCTCTATGGCACTGCAAAAAGGACTTTAATACTTTAAACTATGTTTTGGCTCTTTCTCTACATTATTCCAGCCCATTTTTAGTTACTCCAATTTTGCAGTTAAACTTTTTAAAATTAACCAAATACTTGATAGAATGGCCAAAAACTTCCCATTGACTATGTCGTTCTTAAATGTTTTGTCATGCCTTTTGATAGCATAAATATTTTAGACCTAAAAATAGTCTAATTTTTTTCATATGTTTAAATAAGAACTAAGCTGAGGGTTTAAAGAAACTATAGAGTTATACTGAACATCCAAGTATGAAATTTGGTCATTCTTGTACTGTTATGACAAAGAAGAAATTGAACATCCCATATACAAAATTTAATTATACCTGTCTACTTATTATACTTATCTACTTACTACACCTCATAATTATCAGATAATGCATAATAAAGTAAAATGACAATTTAATAGTTGCAGAATGGTTGTCGGCTACAGTATACAAAGTGAAATGTCTTTTATAAAGCTGCAGGGTCTTCTTAAATAAATAGATCTGTTAACCTAATAAAATGTCTGCAAAATAAAATTATTTACTTGACAGATTTCTGATGTGATTTGCTAAATTGACCTGACCCATTTGAAATCATGGGGATTGAAGCTTTGTAAGAGTTAATGATATGAATGATGATCTGGGATATTTAAAAGTTTTTCTTTTTCAATACAGACTCTCCAGTATAAATCTTTGTGGAGATGGTTTATGCTTTGAAGCAAGAACAACTGTTTTATTCTCAAAATCTCATTCAAAGAATGAAAACTTTATGACTTATATTACAAATGGTCACATATTCATAAATTAGCCAGGTTAAATGCTTGGATAAGAAATTCTTGATTGAACAGACAGCTTTGGATCAGAAATGGAAGAGAAAATGATTTTCAGTCCTTATGCTTTTATTTTTAAAAGAGTCAGTGTTCTGAACATTTGAGGTATCTCTTAGCAGATGTGAATTTTGGAATTTCCTTATCACCACATCCTGAGAATGATACATATCTGTTGTTACTAAAAAGTATATAAGGACAATATTGCTACTATTTCCTAAAGTAAATCATAATCAATGGAAAATGCTCTTTGATTATCATTTATCATTAGATAGAAAATGAATAAATGCTTCATTATATCTTCCAGAACTTTTAGGAGACTAACAAAAAAGAATTCATACCAAGAACCAAGAATTCTGTGGTTAATTTGTTTCCCATCATGGAGTCACAGCATTGAGCCATTTGCTGTGCTTATTATAGCTTTCAAAATTCTTGCTGGAATATTTTTCTGCCATTTCCAGCTATTAGACTTAGTTTTCCAAGGAAAGAAATAAAGCATTTATTTAGCAAAGTTGAGCAACTGTTAAATAATTATCATTGGCCTCTACATTTTTTCCTGATTTTAAAACATTATATAGGAAAAAAAAATCCTTTCTCTTACCTTGAATCAGAATACCCAGAGGTGGGTATTTCTGGATGCACATAGGAGATCAAACACACACATTTATTTCTATTTCCTTAATAAACTCTGATAACATGATAAGAAGAGAGATAAAATGATATAATCCAAAAGGACAAAGAGGATAGGAGAGGAGGGAAGAGCAGACAAAGAATGTCCAAAATTTTGGAATATGGAAAATTGGTGAATGGTCAAAGGAAAAGGTTAACAGCTCGTCTAATCCTTTCCTTTGGCCTCTGGGTTGCCTGAGGACTGGATGCTGTTATATATTTAATTGTGCCCACAAATTCATTCCAATTCATTCCTATGTTGAAGTCCTAAACCCCAGTACCTCAGAGTGAGACTATTTGGAGACAGGATCTTTAAAGAGACAATTAATGTTAAATAAGTTCATAAGAGTGGGCCACCACTCTTACGTGGGTCAGAAAGCTGTTAGAGAAAGTGCTTCATCAAAATGAAAAAGTAAGTTCATAAGAGTGGGACACCAGTCATTCAATATGACTGGTGTCCTTATATGAAGAGATTATGACACAGAGACACACAGAGTGAAGGCCATGTGAAAATACAGGAAGAAGGAAATGGCCATCTACAGGCCAAGGAGAAAGGCTTCAGAATGTAAGCAACCTTGCTCACTTCTAGCCTTCAGAACTGTAAGGACATAAATATTTTTAATTCATCCAGTCTGTAGCATTTTGTTATGGCAGCCCTAAGAAATTAATAGAGATTTTTAAATTAATAACATAGATTCAAGGAATATATAGGAGTATATCAGATCTAAGAAAAATGCGAGTACCCCTGAATTTGCTGTGTACTGAATCAAGCCTCTGTACTTAGTTGTAGAGATTAACTGGCTACCCTCTAATTGATTAGTAACTCTAATTAATGAGTAACTTATAAATAATGAGCTTCAGCAGCATTAGAGAAAGAATGCAAGTGTCCAGAAAACTAGCAATATAGAAACGATGAAGGGACCCCAGAGTTGGTGGCTTCCTGGGGCTGAGGTGATTCATACCCACTCAGCATCATCTCTCACAACCATACTTGGCAGTCATGGAACCTTGGCTATGCTACTTTACATACAATGATTCCTCTTCTTTATTCTTTCCTAAAGCTAAATAAACTTTGTCCTTGGTGAAAGCTACTGTGTCTAGTGAGTTTGAGTGACAATCTAAACCTAAGATCTCTGAACATAGTGGGAATTGCAACTGCTGGACAACTGAGAATACCCAAAGGGAAAATAATGAGAAAAGAACTTGCCCCACAGAATAAAGGAGAGGCTCAGGATTTGGTGCTAGTTGTACCATAAAAGAAACAGAAAGGATGGTGAGTTGTGAGGCTGAAAACTGGAGGATGATAGAAATCTACTTTGAGGACAGTAGACCCATGAGCCCTTCTCCAACCCAGAATCCAGGCAACTTACTCTCACCTTCTCTCCTTATCTCTCCCTCTCTCTCAATCTTTGATCAAAATTCTATCTTCTAAGGAAATTAAACCAGTAATAACAACTCAGGGACAACAGATACCATGGAAATCAAAGGTGAGTTAGATGGCTAAAAATAAGGAATTAAATGAAAATCTGCTTACAAATGGTAAAACCTGCAGTCCTTATTTCCACCTGATCTTAGAACTCATGCAGCCATATATGGTTTCCTTTTTTCTGTATGTTACTCTGCACAGAAACTGGTCGTAGAGATATTTATATTTGGAGGTTATTACTAAGATTATTCCAATAAAGCCTACTAGTTGACAGTTTCTCCCCATGCCCATTTCTTCCCATGCTGTAACCTCCTCTGTGCCCTTGGTAAGAAAGCGGTTAGAGAAAGTGCTTCATCAAAATGAAAAAGTAAACTAAGAGAGAGGAAGAAACCTAGAAGGAAATAGGAGATTTAGCACAGGAGAACAGGAAGGAGAAGCCCTATGTAAAAATCTCTGCAATGGGTCAAGAGAACAACTATTTCAGATTGTAGCAACCAAGAAGAAATGTCGTGGAGTGGAAAGTGGGGGAAGAATAGAACTGATAGATTATTTGATTCATTTGATCACGTACAAAATAACAGTGAAAGTTGTTTAAGAGCTCTAAGTATGAGTTTAGAAATAGTGATAGAAACAAACAAACAAAAACAAATGAAAAAATGCTGCAATTATCACCTCTGGGGGAAAAATTAAGAAATGGAAGTATAACCACAAATATACTATGTTTTTTGGTTGTAGATAAATTTAATATTATGTTATTATAAACACTTAATATCAATTTAACCAAAGCTGCAGCTTAACTATAATAGCAGATGAGAGAGAATAAGAAGGAGGAGTTTAAGGTAATTAAAATAAGGTACATCATAATATGTAATAGATCATATCTAAATTTGGTGTGTCAGGAAATAACAATGGGCTGGATTGTCTATTGTCAGTTTAACAGGTATTATGGGCAAGTCCTTCTAAGGTCTTCTGTAAGAAGTAGAAGCAGGGAACTGCCTTTTCCAGATTCCCTTTCTCTATTTTCTTCATCCAAAGAATAGTACTTTCATAATACTTTAAAGGTAAAGGAGAAGGACAGGGTTTTATTTTCAGGTGTCAGTTGAAGATAGACACTGGATCCATGTGAGATTTCAAGAAACCTCTAGTTGAGCTTTTTGAAAATCATCTTCACTGGTGTTGATAAAAAAGGTACTTGGATGGAAATGGTCCAGAGATTCTTGAAATTTATAGTGGCTTTGGGTGAGCATGTAAGACCCATTTGTTTACATGCTTAAGCTAAGATCTTCATTGGCTGTTTTCTAGACGTTTTTTCCCCAGTCTTTCCAACAGTCATGTAAAGAGCTAATTGCTTGTATTAATACAATTGAAAAATATAGATTGCCTTCTGTTTTTCTAACTAAATTTGTCCTTAAATAAGCAGTAAAAATGTGTATTTGAAATAAAGAGAGCAATATGAGAAGAAACAGCTAGAATGTTAAATCTTGGAGAATAGAAGGGAGGAGTAAGATTGAATTTTAATATCCATATTTATCAGTATTATCCTAAGTGCACACACAGGCTTCCAGGGAAGAGAAGACAATATTTACACACAGCAAATAAGCATGTTGTTTCCCAGTGCCTCAATTTCTTAACCCTGGCATGAAGCAATGAGATCCAGATGTTATCCTTTGTGTACTGGTTTGTATTGTAGGTAAAGAACCTAGAAAAAAATAACCTGAGTGCTTTGATCCTTGGGAAGGATGTTTTTACTTTAACCCTTTGGAATGTATATACATCTCTCCAGAGGAAAGGTGAGACCATTGTTTCCACCTTTACAGGGACTTCATATGATGCTTTCATAGTCCCAGGTCTTAGCTCCCCAACCTCTCAGATAAATTTCTCTGGAATTATCTCACTATCTAAATGTCATAAATTATCTTCCCAAATTTGCCCATGTAAAATTTACTCACAAAGCTTTAATTGTGCAGAAATACAAAAATATTTTCTCTGCCACCCCACAGGCAATTATTGTGTTTTAGAAGAATTATGGATCACATGAATATTTAAATTATGTGCATAAGTTACTATAATTAGTATCTGTATTATTATTCACTCTTTTAAGAATATATGATCTTGGACCTAGGTAAGACTTTGTTGGTGGTTAAGTATTAACTGCCACAGCAAGAGCAGAACTGCAGTGGCAAGAGCCATACAGATCATTACCTGATTATTATATAATATTTGCATACAGAAAGAAGATGTCTTTAAGGTTCATATATTTTGTTGAGGGATCCGCATGCCTCTTGTGTGAGATAATTAAATTATCATGACACCAAAGACTACCTATGAAGCCTACATCCAAGTTTTAGTCTTCAAAAGGCTATTAGTTGTATAATTTGCTTTTTTATATCAATATTTTTCATTTTTAGAAGGAAATACCTTTATTAAGTATACTAGTGATATCCGCCCCCAACCCCACCCCAGAAACTTAGGTATTAACACAGCTATTTTGTACTGAAGCTGATAGATTCTGCTTCAGCTATTAGAGGAAAAGCCAACAACCTCAACAAATTAAAACTGAAGCATCAGCAGTACACAGGCCCTAGAACTCATGGGGTTATTTGCATACAGCTTATGTTGTAATTCCCAGAAATGCGTTTGATTTTTTTGCACTCTTTAATGGTAGTATATTTTACTCCCACTAACAGCAAAAGTAATTGCTTTGAACATAACAAAAGTAATTGTGTGAGAAGTTCAGCATGACTCTATTGTAGCACCTCTGTAGTCTCTGCATTTGCTTTTGCATATCTAAATGTGAAAAAACAGATATATTCCTAGTACTTGAAAAATGAGATTTTGGTAAGGGTACCATGACATATTCCAGTAGAACATGTGTTTTTGTTTCCTATTCTTTTCAGTTTGAAATACTTTGAGAATGTACTTTATAGCCACCTGATAATTTGTGCCTTTTTAGAAGAATGGTCTGGAAGGTCAATACTTATGTTTTTAAAAAACAAATGATCAGTTTCTCCAGGAATACTGATAAATTCAGAACCTGTCTGGTTTCCAGCATTTGTATCCCTGTTTTCCTCATACCTTTGTTATTTGCCTTCCACTTTTAGCTTCATCTACATTTCAGTCCCTAAAATGAACCTTATTTAATTGAGAGAAAGTTGATTAGGTTGAACACAATACTCCAAAATTCAGTAATAAGCCAATCATCACAAATGCCTGTGTGACTTTATGAATTCCTCTTGATGGGAACTCCCTTTCACAATGCCTCTTGGGTAGCTCCAACTTTAAGATTCAGATCCTAACACTCCCTCTAGGAGCCATTCTTCTATTTATCCTCAGACTTATTTAGTTGCTTATCAACCCCTCCTCTCTGTCCACTTATCTTAATGGGTTAATCACACTACGTTACAGTAGTTTGCATATCTGAAAAGTAGGTGATGGAGTATTTGACAACAAAGGGGGTAATATTCTTCACATCTCCTTCTAACACCTAAGAAAATACAGACACAAGTACGACTTAAATGACGTTTGCTAAATGACTGAACGAATAATTGATAAAATACTTTGAAGTATTTTAGTAAGTGAGGGTAGAGGGTTCTAGTAGCTTGAGTGTTGCCTGAACTTTGGGAAGTCCTCATCAATTTATTCAAGTTGGAACACCTCTAAGGGCATGGTAAAACTTGTGAGAAGTTGTTTAAAGATCACCTCACTATGTTGACTCTAGTGTAGTGCTGCTTTAGTTGATCAACATTTTATAGATATATCCCCATTGAACTTCAGCACCCAGTTAAAATTTTACTTCTTCATTCTCTCTTTATAGTAGAAATCTATACAACTGGTGCAACTCTACTTAAAGTGAAGGTTTAAAGGGGTAGACAAAATAAGTAAACTAATCTTAAAGTTTTCAAATCAAAGGGATAGCTGCCTCTCTTTTGGTGGCTTGAACTATTTATTTTTAAGAGCTGCAGTATTTCTTCATTTTTACATCGTATTTTATTTAGTACATAACTAGATCCAGTTGATAGTTATTTTTTGTCAAAAAACAAATTGATAACTGCTGAGTTTTATCATTTCACTTACTGATTAAATCAATTTATTATGAAGTTTGCCAAAATAATCAAGCACTCATTTCAGACAGTTGCTATTTTAATAATGAATGTAATTAAAATAGATTAGCATAAGCATCAGTTATTAATTAACTAAACTTATCCAGGTAGCTTTATACTTAATCCTAAGGCAATAAAGGTGAGAAAAAATCATTATCAGATCTTTCCAATTTCATCATCTGAAATATTTTGTCTACTCTGTGTAGTTCTGGCAGGCATACTCCTGAACTACTGTAGCAAAAAAATTCTTATTCTTGAAAAAAAGTAATCTAATAATCTAAAGTATTTCTAATAATCATTTTTATTGCTATATGTTTTCAAATTTTACCTTTAGTTATTTCTTACTCTTATATGCTTATGAAATAGATTCATAGATTTTTCTCCTGACAACACCTGGTGGTAAATAAGTAAAAATGTGTTAATATAAATATATTTCAGCAATTTCATATTTTTCAAGTTAAAAGTACACCCGTAATTGGATACACAGATTGGTACAATAGCTGTCTATAAATTAATTTTGTCTAGGTTTCAATGTTTTTATTAATCAAGAATATGTATAGTATACTTTAGGATATAAATGAAAGGCTCTGAGGATTTTTCAGCATTCTTACTATTTGCAACCTGTTCTTACTCCCAGGATAATCATAAATATATTGTCATGAATTTATTCTATATTACATCTCAGAAAATGATTCTACTCTCTTCTGTTCTCATAATTCTGGCTAACATACTGTTACCAAACCAAACTTGGATATGCTCACCCAATGCATGGCAAAGACAATCTACTGACAGTGGGTTGTTTCTACAGCATTTTTTACAAGGCACTCAATGTGAAACCAAGTAAGGAGAACAGGCAGTAGCTCATGCTCGATGCCCTGATGGCTTTTAGGAAAGGGTTTTTAAAGACAAAGTGAGGGAGAGATTCACAGTGTGTGTGATCGACTCGTGCACAATTCTCTGAGTGGTTGATGGTGAGATAATAGGGTGAGGTTTCGGGAATCTCAGTCATCAACCTCTGATTGCAACTGGTCTGGGTTCTATGTGCTAGTGGTCAGCATGAAGTTAACTTCTTCCTCATGGTGGTTTTAGTAACTGCAAAACAACTCCAAGACATGGCTCAGGACATTATCTATAGTCCTGGAGGAGGAACGAAAGGTCCTTGACTTTGTTTTATGACTGAACTATTATTATTTTTCTTGCTTGACTGTTTTTCTTTGTTTCTGCACTCACTTCTCAGGTTAAATTTGCTCTTTGGAACTAAGGAAAGGCCTAGGAGGCTAAAGCTTTTCTACAAACAAGAGTTAAGAGAAATAGGAAGGTCTGTCTCCCGGAAGCCCCTGCAGGGTCCTGCTCAGTTTCAGAAGTATATTGGACAAAGCTCTTTAGTATTATCTTCATACCAGATATAAACTTGCTTTTAGCTTAAAACAGTAATTCTGGAAAAACTTCAAATGCATAGTGAAGAATGGCTGTGGTTGATGCCCTATGTGCCTGAAACACAATCCTAACAAAATTTTAAAGACGTGAGAAGAACAGAATCAAACTCGTGAAGCTTCTTTGAGCACCTCCAAATGAATTTTAAACAATTGCTCTAGCAACGGATTATACATATATTTTGGTTATTATATGTCTGTAGTCAAAATGGATAAAAACCTCAACTTTTCCAGGGACAGAAAAAGAAAAATAAAAAGTTGCCTGAGTATTTCAATACTCTCTAAAATAGTGGCACTCACTTAACCAGAAGTAAGGAGCTTGGTAAATTGTTATATTTAATTCAAAAACTCCAGTACCCACAACACTATCAATCTTCAGATAAGTTAGAAAGGACAAATGGAATTTTCAAACTTAAGCCAAATTTCAGAAACTCTTGAACTCTTGAATATCAGCCCCCAGTCCCAGAGGCTGTCTTAATACAGACTAATATGTGATCATATTATGAAAATCTTCCAGGAACTTTTCTGGATATCCTGTGAAACAACTTCATAACTAACAACCTGGAAGAGACATTCAAGAAAGTCTACCCTGAGCCTGGTGTAGATCTCAGGGTATTGATCCTTGGATTTATATCTCTCAATTAAATAGACAGGTAAGTCATCTTAAAATTACTAAGACTGTCTTAGCAAGATACCTCAAACTGAGGATTTTGTAGGAATCTTCCAGAAGCAGATGATCACAGAAGGAGACAGCTTTAGCATAATACTATCTAATCAAGCAGGTGATGGACAGCTTGAGGTAGACTACATCTGCCCAAGTTTCATAGAATGAGGTAAACATAGCTACAGATTGTTATGTTTTAACAATACACTTTATCTTCTTAGATTTTTCCCTCCATTTGATTGTTTAATATTTGTGAGTGTTTTACAGACACATAATACCTCTTGACAATAACAAGGTCCCTATTCTTTTTATTTAATTTCAAAATGATCACCACAATAAGTCCAGTTAACATCCATCACTATACATAGTTGCAAATTCTATTTTCTTGTGATGAGAACTTTCAACGCTCACTCTCCTAGCCCCTTTCAAATATGCAGTACAGTATTATTAACTATCGTCAACATGCTGTACATCACATCCTGGTGACATTCATTTTATAGCTGGAAGTTTATACCTTTTGACCCCTTCACCCATTACCCACCCCCACTGCTTCAGGCAACTACAAATCTGCTCTGTATTTCTATTCTTAATACTGTTTTTTCCATTCCTAGTCACTCCTTGATATGAGTCCCATACCTGAACATAATTTACTCATGCTTTGGCTAAAATATGTAATGAAAGACTGTTGGGTTTGCACTCTTTCATTTTGATGCTGTACAGTTTTCTGTTGACACCAGTTCCTCATAATAAATCTGTTTATCTTCCAAGTGGTTTTTTAGATGGCAGCACTACAACAGGATAGAACAGAAGAAATCTAAAGCCTGTTATCATGACATATCTAGGGCAGGAGTTTTGTTTCTGCACTGAAACAACCCACAAAGGCAATTCGTGTTTGTTAGGTTTTTAACCAAACTTTTACAAAATTAGAGCTTGGCAAAGAACTAAGGAACTGATGGTGTATATTCTAAAACTGTTTCGCAAAAAAGAATCCCATTTATGTTCAATCTCAAACTCTTATTTTAGAACTTCCTGGTGACCTTGCTACTACAAAATCTATCTCCTTATTTTAGACCATTCTCAATGAGAGATGCCTAAACATTGCAAAGTTATTGGACATCCCCAAGTTATATTTTTGGCTGAAAATAAAGCATGGTAAAATAGGAGTCTTACTCCAGTTTTTGATACTTGAATGGTGACATCTTTTCAACCTTTTGCTCCACATTGGGGAAGCTGATTAGAAATCATGGGTGCTACTTCTTTTGGTGCTGGAAGAAAATTAAAACCATGAAAGTCCCTTCCCATGTGTGAGAACTTCATGTAAGTGCCATTTAAAAAATAATTAAATAAATAATTAATTTTTGGCTGCGTTGAGTCTTCATTGCTGCATGCGGGCTTCTCTAGTTGCAGCGAATGGGGGCTACTCTTTGTTGCTGTGCATGGCTTCTCTTGTTGCAGAACACGGACTCTAGGCATGTGGGCTTTAGTAGTTGTGGCACGTGGGTTCAGTAGTTGTATACCTCGTGGGCTCTAGAGAGCAGGCTCAGTAGTTTTGGCACACAGGCTTAGTTGCTCCGCAGCATGTGGGATCTTCCCAGATCCGGGCTTGAACACATGTCCCCTACATTGACAGATGGATTCTTAACCACTGTACCACCAGGGAAACCCCTATGTTACTTTCTAATGAACGAAGAAATGTTATCTTCTTTATTTTCTATGACTGATCTAAGAGCCTCAATTCCACTGGATATCAGGCAACTTAAAGCTTGAGTTAAAAAAAAAAAAGTCTTTTTTTTTCTATATGTATTCCAAGCTAGACTCTCTATCAAGGGCTGGTGTAAAAGTATTTTATGTGAAGAATCAGTTTTTCTAAGTCCTTCCCCATATCAATCCACCCCTCCACCCTTTATTTCTGTCTTTCAAGGTGGTAAATAGTTATATGAAGACCCTTTATTTCTGTCTTTCAAGGTGGTAAATAGTTATATGAAGGATCGTACTGAGTCCTTACAGAGTATGAAAGAAAGCATTCTTCTGAGCCATGGAGTCTTCTGGATTCCACTGGCTCAGGGGAATGGCTGGTTTCTCCGTAATAAAGAGTTTGGCTGGCCTTTGTCCCCAGTTCTTGGAACTAGCTTCTAAATCCTTGGAAAGTCACTATTGTAGAGTATCTTTTTTATGGTGGACTCTGGGGGTTTATGCTCATGAGTTGACTCATGGTGGGATTGTAGATAGTTTGTGCTAATGATAATGACTGTGGAGAGGGGTTCAGGCCATAAAGACCAACCATGTGATTAAGGGGTTCTGGCTTTGAGGTATCAGTTCAACCTCCAGGGAAAGGAGGGGGGCTGGAGATTGAGTTCAGTCACATGGGTATTGATCCAATCAGTCATGCCTACATAATCAAAACCCAATAAAAATTTTGGACACCTAAACTCAGAAGAGCATCCCTTATTGGAAAAATGCTGTGCATATCATAACATATCTATGTTCTGAGTGGGTAATATATCCTGATTCTATAAGGAGAGGACACGGGAAGCTTTGAGTTTGAGATCCTTTGAGACCCTGACTTATGTGTCTTTCCTTTTACTGGTTCTGATTTGAATCCTCTCTGCTGTAACACTAAAATGATAAGTATAACACTTTCCTGAGCTCTGTGAATCATTGTAGCAATTATCAAACCTGAGGGAATTTTCAAATTTGTGGTCACTTGGTCAGAAATGAGGGTGGCCCTGGGAACTCTCAGGTTTCTGGCTGGTGTCTGAAGTAAGGGTAGTCTCGTAGAGGACTGTACACTTTACTGATGAATTTTTGCCTAATTCCAGGTAGTTAGTGTAGAAGACATTGCACTGGTATTTTCTGGGCTGGGAAATGGTGAAAAATTCCTGTAATGATCTTTGGTGCTCTTTGCAGACCCGCCATCCCCTGTAGAGTGCCTGTGGTCCTTATCTAGAGGATTCAGCTAATCTGAGTCCCCTGAAAACCACAGGGACATGGGTGCACTGCTTGAGGTTCATATGCCCATCTGCCATAGCTTCTGGCATGCCACTATTCTCTGTCCTATTGAAAGTGGCTGCATGCACTGGAGGCTGGTACTACTTCTGAAATTTCCAGAGTGGATTTTGTGATGTGCCACCTAGACTCCTATTCAGGGCTAAAAGACTTAGTCCCTTAGTTTCTCATGAGGTTGCTAGCTAACTACTGTTAGATGACAGCCCTTGCTAGATAATGCCCCATACCAGAGTCAGCTGCTTTGCCCAAGATCACATACCCTTCCTAGAGATAGCCTGCATTCAATGATGATAGATGCAGGAGTATTAAACCCAGCCCCTCTGACTAAAATGAAGGCAGTGCTGAAGGGTCCTCATAGCTTCAGAACTCCTCATAGGCTTGGCTAGGGCTCTGTTTGGGCTACATCATAATTTTTCTCTTTCTGTTCAATCCCACCACACTTGGTTTCTCTTCAGAGTTTCCATGCACTCTGTGATAAAATTCTTGCATGTTAATCTTCTCAGATTCTGCTTCCTGGGACCCCAAACTGCAATCATTGCTTCCAGGAATAGTCAGAGGAATAAGAGATAGAATCCGGGAACTTAGTCATCTGCTAACTCACACGTAAGATCCATTACTAGTGTTAGATGATCACAGAAGACTCTGGTCCAAGAGAGCAGTACTTTTGTTAAAACTTTCTTTCACAGTAAACTGGATTGGTCTATCAGTGGAGGAGGATGCACGAGCAAGGGCAATGTATTGCAACTTTGAGATATATGGGATAAGTCGCAGCTGACATAAAAGACAGTGAATGCGAGCGGCTGTTGCTAAGTGTACTAGATATTAGAGAAAAGACAACCAAAGGGTAACAGTGATTAAACAGCAATTAAAAATTAAATGTGAGAGTACCGGCTTCCTTGGTAGCACAGCAAGCCCTAATTGCAACCAGAGAACAGTTAAAGCTGAGAACCAGGCAAAAGACTTTGTGATTAAAGTACCAGAGCTTCAAAGAAAGTGAAACAATGAACTAAGGCAATTGTCTTATGTAAAGTCAAGGCTCTGATTGAGAAATAAAATGACTTGGTTATATGATAGAGATATCTGGATTGACACACTAAAGAAATCTTACATTCACAGATTCCCCTAGCCCATCTATTCATATAGTAGTAGCCCAGTCCTCCCTATTAAGGGTTAGAATACTCCCTCTCCTATAGAGTATCTCTGTTGTAGGAACATGTGTATCTCGTCCCCAGGATCTGTCATCGTTTTTCCTGGTTACTAGACCATTAGGATTATATCCCAACATAATTTGGTTTCAGGATATGTTTGGTTGGATAAAGGATTAAAGGAACCCAAGGAGCTGCAGGAAATAGTATTCCTTTTCCTGGGGAGATAAATAAGGCTCATCCTTCAAAGAAGGTGATGAGAGAAAATGGAAGTGAATGGCACAAAGATATATCCAGAAAACATATTTTTAAATGAATGAATGACCCAGTTCCTGTTGACTCCTCTAAGAATATTCCATGTCCTATCAAGGCAGAAGTACTTCCTCTTGTGCATGCCAAGAATTTATATTTTTTAAATATATTCATATTTTTATTCGGGTTATTCTATTGATGTTATTCTTCAGAGACCTGTCTCCTCTCTGGAGGAAATTCTAGAAAATAGCGAGTGTGCTTGATTCATCTCTGAATACATAGCAGATAGATAAAACACTGTCTGGCTTTGAAGTGAAGCACTGAAACTTCTGTGATTGTTTGCAATTCTAAGACTACCACTCTGACTGACGAAATATTGACTCATCTTTCAAGTCACCTCTTAAACTCACTTTTTCTTAATATGCCTAATATTTTTTAAATTAGTGAGTCAATAGATGAAATTAATTTTAAAAAAAATTTCATTTGAGATGATGGAAACTTTTTCTCTCAAAAATATCTGGTGGGTTAATTGGCCTGATGCAGCTGACATCTGGATATATTTGAATTGAGTTGACATGATTATACTAAAATGATAATACTAAGTATAATTTTCTTTTCCAGACATTGGTCAGATAAATATTTTGAGGGGAGGCAATTCTTCCTTGCCCCACCAAAAATACATGATGTTTGAAAGAATGGGTAATTCTAATCAATTCCATTTTGCTTGCACTTAGCCATAATGATGGAATGTTGTCAAAATCCAACCCTAGAGACCAGAGTTATTACCTCCTACAAAACATATGTTCAAGCTGCCGATTTGTGGCTTAAGGTAAGCTCTCAAAAGATAGCTGATAGCAGTACCTCTACCTCGAATGAAGCCAACTAGCTTAAAGCTGCTTGAAGATATTTTATTGGCATCTAACTCAGGAAATGCAGCAGTGCAACCAAGTTCCAATTGCCCAGAAAGGTGGTGAAGCTTCAGGATGCTCAGCTCCAAGTGACAGATGAAAGTTCTTGGAAATTGTGCTCAAAGGGAATTATAACCAACTGGCTGCATGAT
This sequence comes from Delphinus delphis, assembly GCF_949987515.2. Lineage (NCBI taxonomy): Eukaryota > Metazoa > Chordata > Mammalia > Artiodactyla > Delphinidae > Delphinus > Delphinus delphis. Next base: position 19,457,034 of record NC_082686.1, read on the forward strand.
GAAGAGAACATGCAATGCTGTGGCAGGACATTCATGAGAAATATGGATTCAGCTGGCGCTGTTTACAGATCAGAAAAATGTATTTTTGTGCTAAATCCAATCTGTGATGTTCCAGTGAGAACATGTGACATCCAGTAATCCACTATCAAAGCTGATCTCCCAACTCTCAAAAAGAGCAACATGAAAGAAACAGAGATTTTAGTCTCCGATTTATTTCGTTCTTCCCAATGTTATTTTTGGGGGATTAAGGATGACTGATGCTGATACACAGAAACAACCAGTTTTGACCAAGTAATTCTTGAGACAGAGAAATGACAGCTGTATCTGGCTGTGCACCCGAACACTGGGAAAATACTGATGAAACTGAATTGAGTTTAGAAATGTTCATTTGGATAGATGGTGTATATATTTGAATTGTACAGGAAAGAGGAGGGCTATGTGAAATATGTAGGAAATGGCACATTTAGAAAGTCAAATTAGCATTTTTGTGACTATACTTCCTACTTGGAAATGAAATTAAAATAACTAGAAGCATACACTGCAGTTTTGTTTATTAGAAGGTGTCTATGAATTTCTTTGCAAAAGGAAAGATGCTTAAAAATTTCACTGTTAATATGCTGTCACAGTGAGTTTAGTACTGAAACTATGCTTTTGGCAGAGACACATTTACTACAGGAGTGTCAACACACAGGGCAACTAAATGCTAGCTTCATACCTGAGAAACGTGAGAAGGGCCCAATTTTCTGTATTCTCAGGCCCTAGGAAAGTATCTGGAAAATGTAAGTATTCCTTTATTAATGTTTGCTGAATTGAATTATACATAAGTGAGGAAGGTCAAGAAGGTTACAGAATGAAAATTGTCCCGGAAAGAAAAAAAAAAAAAAGAAACATCAAAGTGTGGATGCCATTGTAAATCTCTATATATACATTTTTAGAAGGATGTCTAGATTGGTCTGGGAGCTCCTCTCAGAGGAAGTATCATTTGATTCTTGAGGAACTAGTGAGAATTTAGTTGACCAGATAGTTAAGGGCATTCCAAGAAGAAAGAACAGCATGAGGAAAGACATAGAGGAGTGAGAACATGTAATATTTTGGGAAATTCAAGTAGTAAGGATTGTTCAAGTGATATTTGTTTAGTTTTAATTTTTTCTTATTTTTTGGCTGTACCGCTCAGCATGTGGGGTCTTAATTCCCCCATCAGGGATTGAACCTGCGCCCCCTGCAGTGGAAATGCAGAATCTTAACAACTGGACGGCCAGGGAAGTCCCCATTGTAAATATTTTTCACTGAATCCTTGAATAAGCTTATTTATATATACATGTCCAGTTTTATTTCTAAAACTGAATGTATTCACTTTTATTTAAATAACCACTTGCAAAATAAGTTTTCTCAAACCAAAGGGCTACCCTTTGCCCTGTGGTGGGGTAAGTTCTTAGCAACAAACCCACTTTGTTGTGACCTCAATTCCGTATTGATAGATCCCCTCAAAAACCCATCATGATATGACTTAAGAATTCTATTTAATATTATATTGTCCATAAATTGATACATTAGCTGGATGATTTAGTACCAAGAAAAAATGATCTCATCTGACCAGCTGGTATATTGTTTTTTAACAGATAATGACAATTAGGTAATTTATCATGTTTCCATTTTTATCTTGCTTGGATGCCCAGAATTAAATTTAATACTCAATTAATGTAACTACTTAGGCATATGTTGATATATTTTCTTTGACATGTTTTTATTTTCTCTTTCTATCATAATATTTACATAATAAAACTGAGTGAACCAGTGCATATATAATAAGTATGTATGTAGGTAGCCAACTAGCAGACTAGATATTTGTCATTATAAAGATGTTAAATCAAACAACCTGAAAAAAAATCTTTTCTTGATAAGACAAACACGACCTGAGGGCACTCAAGCTGAATGAAATAGAAGGAATAACCTTCAAATTAGGCAGCAAACTCTGCTTGTCATTGCAAAACATCTTATTTTAAAACATTTATTAAAATTACCAGAATATTGGTCTCTTCTTCTGGTTTCAAAAACAAGGATTAAATAAACATTTGTTCTAAGATAATTTTATGTCCTAAGGATATTTAGTAATTTAGTAATATTACTAAATTACTAAATTTAGTAATATTTAGTAATATTTAGACATAGTAAGGATAATTAATATTAGCTGTTCCCCCCATTTTATCAAAATTAGAGTTTAAATACCATCTGAAATTATATTTTTCTTTTAACTCATTTCTACAATAATATGTAAATACTCAAATTTATTTGTATGAATGAATTTGCTTTTATAGTGTATATATAGTAAATTATGGTTATTATAGCATATAATATATAGTATACATAATGTTATATTTATATAAATATGTATTTATGTGGTATACAAAATACAAAGAGTATTGGATATTACTTTGTTTTTGAAGAATCAATAGCAACTTTAATTTTTTGGTCTACAAATCTGTAATAATATTTTGTCAGATTTCTAAAACTGAAACTTGCTTGAGTGGCATTTGTGGAATTCTTTATCAACAGTAAAATCTTACACTACAAAAAAAGATAACAAATGCTTCTTTAAATAAGAAATTAGTGTAAACCACCATTATTGTTATGTTGAAGATTAGGATTAAATAAAGAAATTGAATGTGTACTATGTTGAAGATTTCTCTGTTTATGGAATTGATAAAGCTAGAGGCCTAAAGTTAAGCTACTGTAACAGAAAGCGTTTTACATAAATTCATATGATGTTATGCTACGGAGTCTTGTGCTAACCAAAATTTATAAAAGTTGTTACTCTGATATGTGATGTGAAAGGTTAAAAAATGAGGTATATAATATACATAGAGTACTAAAGAGGCAAAGAAGACTGAGTTACACTTTTGCTGAACAGGAGTTGTTTTTTGTGCTACTCTACCACGGGTAAAAATTCTGGGAAATCCAATCCCTAAGAGTCTATTACTGAGATCTCAGGACAATATGTGGAACAATAAAACATAGCCTTTGAGCTTTTATATTTGATTCAGGTAGCATTTTACAAGAGATTTCTTTGTTCAGATGCTGAGTTCCTCTTCACTAGAAATCAAATAATGTCCTCAGCACCACCCTTCTATGGCAATTCAGAGAAAAAGTAGTAGCGCATATGTTTTATATTCATACCACTTTTGGAGTCCCCTATTTAGTAAAGATAGCTTTGAATTACTTGTTCCCATTCATGAGATATTTTAAAAGTAGAACCATTTTCTAAAATCACTAAATACCAGTATCTCTTCTTAGTGACTTTAATTCATTCCTGAAGACTCTACCCCTAAGTGAAAAAACATTAAATACAATTGTTTTTCTTTAATTTGAATAGTAAAAAGCATGATATATACCAACTTCACCCAAAATATCCAATTTTCACAGATAGAAGTATATGTCAAAGAAAACAAGCTTATGTAAGTTATAAATAATTTGAAACTAAATAAATACAGTTTGTAAATAAAATAAAACGTAGTAGAGTTTGATATTTTTATTCCGAATTTCTTTCTGTGCCAAGTTCTTTGCACATTTTTCAATCTTTTGAGGGCTTGTGGTTATTTTGCATTGAAATTCATTTTAAAATAGAGCTTTACTACAGGAAAACATCTCCAGGGCAAAAATAAAGGGCTAGCACTGAAGCCTTGGAAAGCCATGGAAAAAACAAATACGTACAACAGACCAAAGTCATAGCATATGCTGTCCCTTCATCTGTCCCATTTTATATAAGTACATAAAATGTAAAGGGTTTTGGACTCATCCAAACAACATATACAATTCAAGTTTGTTTCATAAAATATTCTCTGAATGAAAATCTTTGTGCTGAGTAAACTGATACGTGCGCTTTTTCTTGAAATCATAATGTCAAACTATCACTATTACTACATAGTATTTCTTTGCTGAGGTTTAGAGTGAAAACTTATTAAACAAATAAAAAAGGAGATGTCATCAAACAATGCAAAAATTTTCTTTAGTTGATATGGCTAAAAGTCTGACTACTACAGACTTACATAAAAACTGTTCAGCCATAATATTAAGTAATAAACTTAATTTTAGACCACTTGAGTTCTTGATAGCTCTTAATTTTTAAATTGCTGTCTAATTAAATTGACACTTTATCTATCTTTGTTTATATTCATTTCATCCAAAATTAGTTTTTCAAGAACATCTTCATGTTCAGGATGTCTTCAGAAGTCTTGGAAATGCTGTTTCCCTTAAATAAAGTATTTTATGTTAAAATAAAATATACACAAAATTTAATAGTTGAGGCTTAAATTGAAGCTTTAACTTCATTCTTAGCTCTTCTTATTAATGGAATATATTAAACTACTGAGGCTAATGAAACCATCAGAGGAAGGATCTTGGGTGACTCTGGCACCTTTTTTCCCCTAGTAGTTTATATTCACCAGGGGAATGGTAATTTTTATTATTTAACTTGACATGAACAGAAGTCAAACTGACATTTCTTACGATGCTCTGCTATTGTTACTTCACTTTCATTAGTATCCCCCTCACCAGTAATGCTGAAGGGGGAAAGACTTACTTTTCTTTCCTTTGAAGGAAGAGAGAGGCTGAAGTTGTCAGAAATTCTGAGTTGGTCTGTGATCTCCTTATTTCTTTATTTTATCATGAATAAGGAAAAAATATGGGAGGTTACATTGAGATATATATATATTAACCTAAGTCAACCAATTGACAGAAATCTTATGGAGAATATTCTTTAAAACTTGAACTTCCTAATACAAATTTTCAGAACATCTGGGTTTAAGTGTTTGTGGTAGGGAGGCAGGGGTCAAGAAGAGGATGCAATGGGTAAGCCAAAGAGGAATATGGTGAGTCCAGGATTATTGCTTTTTATAATGAAATATGTTATTTTAGCTATCTCAGCTGGTCTTGGATGCAGACTGTGCTATAACATTCAAAAGGTGCAAAAATTCTAACTTGAATCATAAGGAACACATTTTCCCCAGAGATTGTTCTCAGGCCAGCGGTCCCTATATTCAGAATATTTGTTTCTGGCTGTGTTAGTTTGTTAGGGCTGCCATAACAAAAATATCACACATTGGCTGACTTAAAAAACAGAAATTAATTTTCTTATAATTCTGGAGGCTAGAATTCAAGATCAAGGTGTCAGCAGGTTTGGTTTCTCCTGAGGCCTCTCTCCTTGGCTTAAAGATGGCTTTCTCCTTGCTGTGTCCTCACATGGCCTTTTCTCTCTGAACAAGCTTTACTGGTATTTCTTCTTCAAGGACACCAATCATATACCATTACGACCCACACTAAAAGCCTCATTTTAACATAACTACCTCTTTAAATGTTCTAACACCAAATAAAGCCATATTCTGAGCTACTGGGAGTAAGTACTTCAACATATGAATTTGGGGAAGACACAATTCATTCCATAACAACTATTATATTTGAGTAAATATTGTCCAAAAAATAAATAATATAATATTCTTCCAAAGATATGAAAACCCATTTTGAAAACTAACCTATTTAATTCAGGAGCATCAAGCTCAAAAGTCTTTAAACTTGCACAGATATCATTAAAACATTTTTGTAGGCACCAAGTCAAATAGCAATGAGTTAACCAGATGTTCATATAGAAAAAAATAAATCTCATTTTTAACCCTTAATTCATTCTATAAACAAGATTTATTCCAAGCTGAATTATAAATCTAAGAATAGCTGCTAGAGCCATAGAGTTCATAAAAGAAAACAGAGGGGAATATATTTGTGACCATGGAGACTGGCAAATGTTTTTCAGACAGTATACAAAAGGGACTATTCATAAGGGAAAAAACTGGTAAATTAAACAAGATTAAAATTTATCATTTATGCTCATGAAAAACACTGTTAAAGAAATGAATCAGTAATTTACAGTTTACCTACTGTAGAATACATCTGATGTTGGATACACACATATAAGTGCATACACATGTACACACACATGTCACTACAAATTAATAATTCGTAATCAATAACTATAAACCATATTAGTCTAAATCTGGAAACAAACCAAATGCCTATCAACAGGAGAACATGATAAACACTTCGTGGTAAACCCACATAATGTAATACTACTCAGCACTAAAGGGAATCCACTATTTATTTATTTATTTAAATTTAAAAATTTTTATTGGAGTACAGTTGATTTACAAGATCATGTTACTTTCTGCTGTACAATCGGTTATACTTATATCCACTCTTTCTTAGAGTCTTTTCCCATATAAGTCATTACAGAGTATTGTGTATATATATATATATATATATATATATATATATATATATATATATACATGTATATATATATACACATAATATACATATATATGTATATATATACATATATATGTATATATATACATATATATATACATATATATATACATAAAATAGATAACTAATAAGGATCTACCGTACAACACAAGGAATCCACGATTTAGACATGCAACCCCACGGATATGTCTCACAGACACTCAAAGAGACACAAGGAAACTTTCTGCAGTGACAGAAATGAGCTAGATCTTATCAAATGCTTTGAACTAAACACTTAGAATCTGTGCATTTTCTTGAATAAATTGTTTTTTAAAGAAAAAATACACATATCCACAAAACTTTTTGGTAATGGTAAAAAGACTGAACATCTATTTATGACTATTAAATGTTTTTGCATTTAAATTTCTGGAGGAGAAGGTCTCAACTAAATTATTTACCATTATGTGAGATATTCAATAACTAGGTACCCAAGAGGAGTTAATCTGGAAAGGTGGTAGGGAACAGGAAGTTTATAAGAAGGTAATTTTACTTAATTTTATTTTTCTGATAGGAAGAAAATTGGTTAGCTTATGGAAAAATATATGCAATACACACACTTTATGTGCAAATATTCTTAGAATTGTCTTAGAAGTAATCTGAACCCAATTTGTTATGATTTTGCTCAAGTTTCAGCAGAGAAATATGTACACTTTTTATTCCTGTGCTATAGGTTAGCCAATAAAAAATATAGCATCAATCCCTGTCATCTATAAAAATCTCTGATAACTTGTGAACATCATGCAATTTATACTTTAATCACTGCTATTGGTTGTAGAGAAGTGACTGTATTACATAGTCCTCTTGACACATGCAGAGGTTTTAAAAGAGGAAACTAAAATATAACCTCCATTTGGACCCAATTTTTTCCTCTGGGAAGCATATTCTCAGCAAGAAAGGGAGAAAGCCTCTTCCACAGTCCCCCTAAACTTGCAGAAGATTCCTAGGAAGATTTTTAGTTACATGATTAAAGGTTTGAACATGATGTTGGGAAGAAAAAGTATATCCTTTGGTGCAGTCTTCAGAGAGACTGCATCACCAGGTATTTGAACCAGTGTAAATGTTGTGTTTTTATTTCATATGGGACTTGTTTACAATTGAGTGATTCCAAGTGGACTTGTTCACAATTGAGTGATTCCATGCTGCCATTGAGAAACTTAGATTAAAACAAATGAATGGGGCTTCCCTGGTGGCGTGATGGTTGGGGGTCCGCCTGCTGATGCAGGGGACGGGGTTCGAGCCCCGGTCCGGGAGGATCCCACATGCCGCGGAGCTGCTGGGCCTGTGAGCCATGGCCGCTGGGCCTGCACATCCAGAGCCTGTGCTCTGCAGCGGGAGAGGCCACTGCAATGGGTGGCCCGTGTACCGCAAAAACAAACAAACAAACAAACAAATAACAAATGAGTGGATGAATACATTAAATACATCAAGTCATAGAATGGAGTATTTAGTAACCTTTACACATCATGTTATTTTGTGAATACTAAATAACATGAAAAAATGTACATGATAAAATAAATAGAACAAATATTAAAAAACACACCAAAATCAGCACAGAAGGAACAACAAAAATAATAGATAACATCTATATAATGATAATCATTGACAGGTATAATTCTAAATAACATGATGTACATTTAACTCATTGAATACAACATTGTAAGTTCTAACATTTTCTTCATTTTACTTATGAGCTATCTGAGGCCCAAAGTAGTTAGATTGCTTTTCTGATGCCATGCTGATAAAAGAACCAGACCTGGGACTCAAACCCAAGTTGTAGGGCTTCAGAGTCTGTCCTCTATACAGCATAATTCTGTGAGCATAAGATTCTGATAGAAATACACATTGATAGAATGGAGGTGAGAGTGTGCAGAAATTCATTTATGATTGCCTCTATTTTCCCAGTAAATAAAAAGCAAGGCCAATAGTTTATAATAAGGAAGGGGAAAAGAAAGTTTGGATGACGAAAAAAAGAGGGGGCATTATGATTTTGTCATTTAATATTGAGTGAATTACCAATGGGAATTTAATAGTTTGTCATATAGCACTAAGGGCCAGATTGAAGTTATGGGTCATGAATTTAAAGTGATATGAATCAACATGGTTGCAGCAGTCAGCTCTCCAGAGAAAAAGAATCAATAGTATATATGAAAATGTATATCTATATCTATCTACCTATAGTATCTATACCTAATAGTATCCATTATTTGTATAGATTATCTATTATATATTCTTATACATATCTATTATATATTCTTATATCTATAAACCCCTAGTGTGTGTGTGTGTATCTATACATATGGGAGAGAGAGAGAGTGAATATTTTTCTCTTGTTCAGTCTTTTTGTTCTATTTAGGCCTTCAATTGATTGGATGGTGCACATAAGGAGGGCAATCTGCTTTCCCCAGTCTATCCATTCAAATGTAAATCTCATTGAGAAATACCCTCACAGACATATCCAGAGGAATATTTATCCAAATGTATGGGAACCTCATGACCCATTCAAGTTGACACATAAAATTAACCAACACAATGGTTGTATAATTTTCTCCAGCCACACACAGCTTCAAAAGTGCAAGTGTAAAACAGAGAATTTGATTTATTTTGAACTGAGGTTTTACCAAATGATTAAGACAGAGGAAGGTCCAAGGGAGTAGAGAGTAAAATGCAAGAGTGAATGATAATAAACCATGCTATTTAGATTGTGTAATAAAAAATAGTTTGGGGTAGTGAGAAGGTATAGGATTGTAAATTTGAACTATCTAATGAGATGGAGGAGTTGTTGAGATCAGAGACAAGAGGCAATGAGCTAGAAAGAGCAGAATTAGTGGTTGGAAATTGGAAAACTTGAAATTGAAGTCATGAAGGGAGTACAGTTGTAGTTATGATAAAAAAAGTTGAAGGAACACGCACAATGTTTGGTAGAGAGAGAGTGGAGGATAACCCAGATCGCTGCCTTAGTTATAAAGGAGGGTATAAGGTAAAGACAAGACTTGTGTACATATACAACTATTTTAAAAATTAGAATGTGGTCAGTGCCATAAGATATGCATTAATAGAAAACTAGGTGAGATCTGAAAAGAAAGAAATCACTCTTGGCTAGTCAACCAAGAAGGAAGTGGGATTTCAATTCCACTCTGGAGGATGAGAAATATTCATAAATGCGGCCAAGGAGGAGAGAGGACATTCTAGGTAGAGGAGATGCTGGCGTTTGTGAGCTGCCGTTGGAGGACTTTTAAATAGCAGGATAGGGAATTTGGATTGATTTGATAGGCAACAGAGGATTACCAGAGGTCTTTGACGAAAGACATCTTATTACCTATCATCTAAAAAGAAAGATGAACCACCAATATTGGGAAGGGTGAATTAAATGAGTGTTTGGTGAAAGACTAGTTATCATATTAATGCAATTATAGCCTAGATAAATATAAAGGATTATATATTTAACCATAGTAGGAAGAAAGTGTATAGATTATTGGCATAGATTATCATAAAGCCTCAATAACACACAGTCTGTTTATTTTTGTAATTCAGTTGGCTGGCCAGGTCACTCTTCAGTTCTCTCTGATCTTGGCTGGGATCACTTACGTGTTTCATGACCATCTGTCTGATACTGATCTGGGATGTCCTTCCCTTGAAATGACTAGGGCAACTTGACTGAGCTTCATAAACGTCTCATCCGCTAGCAAGCTCGTCTTGGCATTTCTCATGCCAGTTGCAGAGGGACAAGAGCAAAATGAAAAAGCACAAGCACTTTTTTTTTTAACATCTTTATTAAAGTATAATTGCTTTACAATGTTGTGTCAGTTTCTGCTTTATAACAAAGTGAATCAGCTATATATATATATATATATATATATCTCCCCATATCTCCTCCCTCTTGTGTCTCCCTCCCTCCCACCCTCCCTATCCCATCCCTCTAGGTGGTAAAAAAGCACCCAGTTGATCTCCCTGTGCTATGCGGCTGCTTCCCACTAGCTATCTATTTTACGTTTGATAGCATATATATGTCCATGCAACTCTCTCACTTAGTCTCTTAGTCCCAGCTTACCCTTAGCCCTACCCGTATCCTCAAGTCCATTCTCTAGTAGGTCTGCCTCTTTATCCCATCTTGCCCCTAAGTTCTTCTGTTTTCTTTTTTTAGATTCCATATATATATATATATATATATATATATATATATATATATATATATATATATATATTAGCATATGATATTTGTTTTTCTCTTTCTGACTTACTTCACTCTGTATGACAGTCTCTAGGTCCATCCACCTCACTACAAATAATTCAGATTCGTTCTTTTATGGCTGAGTAATATTCCATTGTATATATGTGCCACATCTTCTTTATCCATTCATCAGTTGATGGACACTTAGGTTGCTTCCATGTCCTGGCTATTGTAAATAGAGTTGCAAAGAACATTGTGGTACATGACTCTTTTTAAATTATGGTTTTCTCAGGGTATATGCCTAGTAGTGGGATCGCTGGGTCGTATGGTAGTTCTATTTTTAGTTTTTAAAGGAACTTCCATACTATTCTCCATAGTGGCTGTATCAATTTACATTCCTTTTCTCAACACCCTCTCCAGCATTTATTGTTTGTAGATCTTTTGATGATGGTCATTCTGACCGGTGTGAGATGATATCTCACAGTAGTTTTGACTTGCATTTCTCTAATGATTAATGATGTTGAGCATTCTTTCATGTGTTTGTTGGCAATCTGTATATATTCTTTGGAGAAATGTCTGTTTAGGTTTTCAGCCCATCTTTGGATTGGGTTGTTTGTTTTTTTGATATTCAGCTGCATGAGTTGCTTGTATGTTTTGGAGATTAATCCTTTGTTAGTTGCTTCATTTGCAAATATTTTCTCCCATTCTGAGGGTTCTCTTTTGGTCTTGTTTATGGTTTCCTTTGCTGTGCAAAAGCTTTTAAGTTTCACTAGGCCCCATTCATTTATTTTTGTTTTTATTTCCATTTCTCTAGGAGGTGGGTCAAAAAGGATCTTGCTGTGATTTATGTCATAGAGTGTTTGGCCTATATTTTCCTCTAAGAGTTTGATGGTGTCTGGCCTTAAATTTAGGTCTTTAATCCATTTCAGTTTATTTTTGTGTATGGTGTTAGGGAGTGTTCTAATTTCATTCTTTTACATGTAGCTGTCCAGTTTTCACAGCACCACTTATTGAAGAGACTTTCTTTTCTCCATTGTATATTCTTGCCTCCTTTATCAAAGATAAGGTGACCATATGTGCGTGGGTTTATCTCTGGGCTTTCTATCCTGTTGCATTGATCCATATTTCTGTTTTCGTGCCAAAACAATACTGTGTTGATTACTGTAGCTTTGTAGTATAGTCTGAAGACAGGGAGCCTGATTCCTCCAGCTCCGTTTTTTTTTCTCAAGATGGCTTTGGCTATTCAGGGTCTTTTGTGTTTCCATAAAAATTGTGAAATTTTTTGTTCTAGTTCTGTGAAAAATGCCAGTGGTAGTTTGACAGGGATTGCATTGAATATGTAGATTGTTTTGGTAGTAGAGTCATTTTCACAATGTTGATTCTTCCAATCCAAGAACATGGTATATCTCTCCATCTATTTGTATCATCTTTAATTTCTTTCTTCAGTGTCTTATACTTTTCTGTATGCAGTGCTTTTGTCTCCTAAGGTAGGTTTATTCCTAGGTATTTTATCGTTTTGTTGCAGTGGTAAATGGGAGTGTTTTCTTGATTTCACTTTCAGATTTTTCATCATTAGTGTATAGGAATGCCAGATATTTCTCTGCATTAATTTTGTATCCTGCTACTTTATCAAATTCATTGATTACCTCTAGTAGTTATCTGGTAGCATCTTTAGGATTCTCTATGTATAGTACCATGTCATCTGCAAACAGTGACAGCTTTTCTTCTTCTTTTCCAATTTGGATTCCTTTTATTTCCTTTTCTTTTCTGATTGCTGTGGCTAAAACTTCCAAAACTATGTTGAATAAGAGTGGTGAGGGTGGGCAAGCTTGTCTTGTTCCTGATCTTAGTGAAAATGCTTTCAGTTTTTTACCATTGAGGATGATGTTGGCTGTGGGTTTGTCATATATGGCCTTTATTATGTTGAGGAAAGTTCCCTCTATGCCTACATTCTGCAGGATTTTTATCATAAATGGGTGTTGAATTTTGTCAAAAGCTTTCTCTTCATTTATTGAGATGATCATATGTTTTTTTCTCTTTCAATTTGTTAATATGGTATATCATGCTGATTGATTTGCATATATTGAAGATACCTTGCATTCCTGGAATGACCCCCACTTGATCATGCTGTACTATCCTTTTAATGTGCTGTTGGATTCTGTTTGCTAGTATTGTGTTGAGGATTTTTGCATGTATATTCATCAGTGATATTGGCCTGTAGCTTTCTTTCTTTGTGACGTCTCTCTGGTTTTGGTATCAGGGTGATGGTGGCTTCATAGAATGAGTTTGGGAGTGTTCCTCCCTCTGCTATATTTTGGAAGAATTTGAGAAGGATATGTGCTAGCTCTTCTCTAAATGTTTGATAGAATTCACCTGTGACCAGCCCATCTGGTCCTGGGCTTTTATTTGTTGGAAGATCTTTAATCACAGTTTCAATTTCAGTGCTTGTGATTGGTCTGTTCATATTTTCTATTACTTCCTGGTTCAGTCTCGGAAGGTTGTGCATTTCTAAGTGTTTGTCCATTTCTTCCAGGTTGTCCATTTTATTGGCATATAGTTGCTTGTAGTAATCTCTCATGATCCTTTGTATTTCTGCAGGGTCAGTTGTTACTTCTCCTTTTTCATTTCTAATTCTATTGATTTGAGTCTTCTCCCTTTTTTTGTTGATGAGTCTGGCTAATGGTTTATCAATTTTGTTTATCTTCTCAAAGAACCAGCTTTTAGTTTTATTGATCTTTGCTATTGTTTCCTTCATTTCTTTTTCATTTATTTCTGATCTGATCATTATGATTTCTTTCCTTCTGCTAACTTTGGTTATTTTTTGTTCTTCTTTCTCTAATTGCTTTACCTGTAAGGTTAGGTTGTTTATTTGAGATGTTTCTTGTTTCTTAAGGTAGGCTTGTATAGCTATAAACTTCCCTCTTAGAACTGCTTTTACTTCATCCCATACGTTTTGGGTCATTGTGTTTTCATTGTCATTCGTTTCTAGGTATTTTTTGCTTTCCTCTTTGATTTTTTTCAGTGATCTCTTGGTTATTAAGTAATGTGTTGCTTAGCCTCCATGTGTTTGTATTTCTTACAGATTTTTTCCTGTAATTGATATCTAGTCTCATAGCATTGTGGTCGGAAAAGATACTTGATACAATATCAATTTTCTTAAAATTACCAAGGCTTGATTTGTGACCCAAGATACGATCTCTCCTGGAGAATGTTCCATGAGCACTTGAGAAGAATGTGTATTGTGTTGTTTTTGGATGGAATGTTCTATAAATATCAATTAAGTCCATTGTGTTTAATGTATCATTTAAAGCTTGTGTTTCCTTATTTATTTTCATTTTGGATGATCTGTCCATTGGTGAAAGTGGGGTGTTAAAGTCCCCTACTATGATCGTGTTACTGTCAATTTCCCCTTTATGGCTGTTAGGATTTGCTTTATGTATCGAAGTGCTCCTATGTTGGGTGTATAAATATTTTCAATTGTTATATCTTCTTCTTGGATTGATCCCTTGATTATTATGTAGTGTCCTTCTTTGTCTGTTCTAATAGTCTTTATTTTAAAGTCCATTTTGTCTGATATGAGAATTGCTACTCCAGCTTTCTTTTGAGTTCTGTTTGCATGGAATATCTTTTTCCATCTCCTCACTTTCAGTCTGTATGTGTACCTAGGTCTGAAGTGGGTCTCTTGTAGACAGCATATATACAGGTCTTGTTTTCGTATCCATCCGATCAGTCTATGTTTTTTGGTTGGAGCATTTACATTTAAGATAATTATCGATATGTATGTTCCTATGACCATTTTCTTAATTGTTTTAGGTTTATTATTGTAGGTTTTTGCCTTCTCTTGTGCTTACAGCTTAGAGAAGTTCCTTTAGCATTTGTTGTAAAGCTAGTTTGGTGGTGCTGAATTCTCTTAGCTTTTTCTTGTCTGTAAAGCTTTTAATTTCTCCATCAAATCTGAATGAGATCCTTGCTGGGTAGAATAATCTTGGCTGTAGGTTTTTCTCTTTCATCACTTTAAATTTATCCTGACGCTCCCTTCTGGCTTGCAGAGTTTCTGCTGAAAGATCAGCTGTTAAAATTATGGGGATTCCCTTGTGTGTTACTTGTTGTTTTTCCCCTGCTGATTTTAAAATGTGCTCCTTGTATTTAATTTTTGATAGTTTGATTAATATGTGCTTTGGAGTGTTTCTCCTTGGATTTATCCTGTAAGGGACTCTCTGTCCTTCCTGGACTTGATTAACTATTTCTTTTCCCATATTAAGGAAGTTTTCAACTATAATCTCTTCAGATATTCTCTCAGTCCGTTTCTTTTTCTCTTCTTCTTCTGGGACCCCTATAATTCGAATGTTTGTGTGTTTAATTTGTCCCAGAAGTTTTTGAGACTGTCCCCTATTCTTTTCATTCTTCTTTCTTTATTCTGCTCTGCAGTAGTTATTTCCACTATTTTGTCTTCCAGGTCACTTATCTGTTCTTCTGCCTCAGTTATTCTGCTCTTGATTCCTTCTAGAGAATTTTTAATTTCATTTATTGTGTTGTTCATCTCTGCTTGTTTGCTTTTTAGTTCTTCTAGGTTCTTGTTAAATGTTTCTTGTATTTTCTCCATTCTATTTCCAAGATTTTGGATCATCTTTACTATCATTATTCTGAATTCATTTTCAGGTAGACTGCCTATTTCCTCTTCTTTTGTTAGGTCTGGTGGGTTTTTGCTTTGCTCCTTCATCTGCTGTGTGTTTCTCATTTTGCTTATCTTACTGTGTTTGGGGTCTCCTTTTTGCAGGCTGCAGGTTCATAGTTTCTGTTGTTTTTGGTGTCTGTCCCCAGTGGCTAAAGCTGGTTCAGTGGGTTGTGTAATCTTCCTGGTGGAGGGTACTAGTGCCTGTGTTCTGGTGGAGGAGGCTGGATCTTGTCTTTCTCGTGGGCAGTTCCATGTCTGGTGCTGTGTTTTGCGTTGTTTGTGGCCTTATTATGATTTTAGGCAGCCTCTGTGCTAATGGATGGGGTTTGTTCCTGTCTTTCTCGTTGTTTGGCATAGGGGGTCCAGCCCTGCAGCTTGCTTGTCATTGAATGGAGCTGGGTCTTGGCTTTGAGATGGAGGTCTCTGGGAGATTTTTGCTGTTTGATGTTACATGTAGCTGGGAGGTCTCTTGTGGACCAGTGTCCTGGACTTAGCTCTCCCACATCAGTGGCACAGCCCTGATTCATGGCTGCAGCACCAAGAGCCTGTCCTCCACACGGTGATTCTGGAGTTCAGCAAGAATCCAGCCAGGGTTCTAGAACATTGCTGTGGTAGTGCTAGGGTGCCACGTGAGGACCAATGGGAAGGAGGAGAATCAGTGAAGGCAGAAGAGGCTGAGGCAGGAGTGGGGGCCAGCACAAGAACGGTTTACAAGTTTCTATTTAAGTCAGAGCTACTCATCTGTCACTGAGCAAAGCAAATATGATGACCCAGCAAGATAGGGTACCAAAAAAACCAGAAGAGAAAAAAAAAAAGTGATACAGAGAAGGGTGAAGGATTTAGGCCATTTTTGCAATATATTTACTACAGAATAGAAAGGAGAGGACATGTTACACAATATTTTGAATGTGTGAGAGTGTATGTATATGTGTGTGTTTAAGCAGTAACTGCTTAATCAATACAGATAGGTACACTTATTCCATTGTGGTGATATAATTTCCAAGGGAAAGTATGTAAAGAAACAGATAGAGAGAGTGCAAGGGATAGAAAGAGATGCATAGAGCATCTTACATAAAGAAATTTGAAGTATGTCTATGAATTTTCTACAAATAAGAAGGTGGATTTGTCAATGAGTTGCAAGACCCCATCCATGTTTCTTTTAGATTTATATCTGAAATGAAAAACTGAAATCCAAGCAGAAAATATACTCCTATAATAGGCTTCAACTGGTCGAAGAAAGAGCTTGTTTTCTGGAACCACATAATGAGTTTGTACTCTATGTTAATTATCACATCTGGCCCTCAGGCATCTCATCTGTTAAATGTGGATATCTACTTGACAGCTGTAATTTCGAGGGTTGAATGAAATATCTGGCAAAAAGACAGATGTGCAGTTAGTACTCAATAAATACATCCATATCTCTCCTCCCCAATCTTCTTCTTCTAACTCTCCTTTCCCCCAATAATTTGTGCATTTGTATGTGTAATGAATGTTTATTTTCTTAATAGAGCAGTGACTAAAAGAGCTCACTTTGCTATAATAGTATAATTAAGTAAAAAACTACATTCTTGAATATTTACTTCTTTATTCCAGAAAAAGATCAGTGACAGGACATCAAGATTCTTATGCAAACTCTGCTGATACACTTTGAAGTGCTATGTAAATGTTAAAATCCTGGTCACAGGTTTCCTGTGACTACTTGCCTACTGATGACATCTGTGGATTCTGAGTTTTCATATTTTGTATCATGAATTTTAAGACTCTGTACAAATTAATTTTGAAGCTACTAAACTGGATGAAATAAAAATAAGATTGTGATTAAAGATTTTGATTTTGATTAAAAGCGACAAAAAAAGGAATTTACAAACCAACAGCTGTTATCTTGAAATATACTAATAAAAGTGCATTAGTTATGTGACAATTTCAACTCTACAGATTTAAATAAAGACATTTCTAAAAACAAAGTGCTCCTTTTGTATGAATGGGTAGAAAAAAATTACTTTGGATTTTTCCATACCTAAATTAATAAATTTGTCAATGTATTTGGCATGTCTTAGTGTACTCAATGATTTAATTTCATTTAATATCATTTAATCTGATATTTAATTTCACCCTTATTTTATAGCAAAATACTTATACACAATAAGTGTATGATGATACTAAGTAATCAATCCTCAGATGAGTCAATGGAAGATTCATTGACCATTATTATTAACAGATGTTTATAAAAAACTACTCTATTCTAGGCCTATTATAATATAAAAAATGGAAAAATTCTTTTTCAATAAGATGCTGGACTAATTTCTTGGTGGAGGAAGATAACACCTGTGATGATTGATTTCAGGAACATTGAAACACATAATTTTATATTTCAAAATAACTTCTATTCTCTAGAAATTCTCAAAAAATATTACATAGTGGAAAAAGAAGAGTTTTCAAAAATTATTTTAGGTACAAGTAATTCTAGCAGAAATTATTATTGCTGACTATACAGGTTACCTGCAGTTGGGGTTATTTGGTGGCTTTATTTGAAGGTGACTAAAAGAGAACACAATTCAAGGCAAATAGTTGTCTAGAAATAGGTTTTAATAAATGGAAAAAGAAGAGTACTAGGGGCTTCTCAGCACCAAATAGATCACCAAAGATAAATGTAGCCTTTGGAGTTTTGCTCAGAGCTGGCTCCATGTCAGGGGTACCTGAACTGAAACACCTAAAGGCAGACATGTAGATGAAGGAGACAGCTCGCCACCAGTAACATTTGAAAAGTAGAGAAAAAGCTCTGCTAAACAATATCCTGCTTCAATATTTTCTAGGTGCCTGAATTTAATAGCTACCATCTTAGTAATTTAAGGTGATTATCATTATGACATTACTCCAGAAGAGAAGTTCTAGAAGAGAATCAAAGGGTCCTGTGTTTGAGATCTGGCTTTGGCATCTCTTTATACCACTGGGATGATGTAGAAGCAGGTGTGAGGAAGTTAGAATTCCAGCAATAAGGTAATATATAGAGAAATGAAGATGGGCACACCAGTGAGTACATGGTTTCAAGGAAACAGGAAAACTGATGAAAACTGAAAGGGAAGAAAAGGAATTCAAAGGGCATTGAAATGCCATGTAAATAAATAAATGTTGCCTTTCCTCCTCTTCCATCCCCCCTCCCTCCAGCCAGGTTATATGAGCTTAAAAGAATCAAAGTTAATAAAGTGTAGAGAATGATAAATGTTTATTAATTTCTAAGATACTTAAAGTTTATAAATGCTTAAATTCGAGTCTTTCCAAAAAAAAAAAAACTTCCTTTCTTTTTTACCTAATATATGTAATAAATGTTAAAAGAAAATTTTTTTGAAGGAAGCTAGATTGCAGAACAGAGGGATAGGGGGAGGAGAGAGACATTGAAAGGTCATCTTTATCACCAAGGAGGAAGGCCGGGCAATTGATTCATTACTTTAGTGACTATTTTGGTAACTCAAAATATGATTTTATTGATACATAAATAGATGATTGGGAAACACTTGGTTATATCTGTATTCATAATATCTCAGAAAATGCATATTGGGCATTCTAATGCTCCTCCCTTGTATGTGCTATCAAATTGAGGTTATAGGAAACAAGTAAAAAGAATATAATGTGTAGGTTCATGTGGGAAGTGAGAATCCTGCCAAAATCCACTCTTAAATTTCTACCAACAGGGCTCATGATTCCTGGAGAGATGAGGAGTGATCTTGTTAAGTCAAATGCCAATCTTAGGTCCTTTCTGATCTCTTGGCTTACAGGAGATACTGGTATCTACACTGTTGGCTTTCTGGTCTTTCAGGTGCTCAAATGAATGCTGTGTGTTTGAGCCCTAGGAGTTTTGCGCTGTGCTCTCTCAATTCCTTTAAGATAAGCTTCTGGCCCAAGTAACACGCTGTTCCTTCCCCTTAGTGTTACATTCATTTTCCTCCCTCTCTCCATCTGACTATAAGGAAACCTGTTTTTGTTCACAAAAATTAGCCCATACTTCCTCCTTAGTGAACTGACTTCTTAGCTTCACTATGGCTTACATTCCACAATAAATCTATTAATCCCTGCAGAATCAGGGGAAAAGAGCTCTCTTCAGGCAGCCAACTCTTGTGTCTACAGATTAAAAGTGAAGGTGCAATTCCTTGAGGTCCAGTGAATGGACCTCATTTTTGAATGAGTGAAAAGTGAAAAGTCACAAGTATAAAGTTAAAAAACTAGTTATGTTTCTTATCCATATCAGTTTTTCACCTAACTTTATCTTAGGGTGTGCATTTTTGAAATGAAGAGTGACAAAACAAATCTTGTCTTTTGCAAACAATGAAGCAAAACAAAAGCAGTACACCAGAGGTTTACTTTCTGATATCTCTCTTACCTTTGACCTTATGCACTTCAGTATCATCAATGTCGCTGTCTTTGCTATTTTGTCTAGGTTAAGTTTTATGAAATGCTTGTGGACAATAAAATAAAGATGGATAAGTACATTTAGAGTCTTGAATAAAGTTGGCCAACATCTCCTTCTTTGTAATTTATAAGAATTCTCACAAATGGTCTTCTACTATATTTTTCTCTTACTTAGAACAACTTTGTAGCGTTCACTTGAGTTTTTCAATCATAATGAAGATGTGAATTCAAACCCTGAGTACTAGAAACATTTTGGGGGTTTCTCATGAACAGATAAATTAGGGGGAAAGTAGGTCAAAACGAAGCTAAAGAGAAATTCAGTGCCATGTGTTTGAGTCTATGCTAACACAGATTGTATCGTCAGACTTCCAAGACAGCAATCTCCATATATCAGGTGCTTTATTGAATTTGCAGCTTCAACTAGACCCACTTAATATGTCTTTATAAATTAGTGAGATGGTTTTATTGGAAGACAGTTCTTTCTTGATCTCTCATATTTCTATGGGTCTCATTTCTTTTCAGGACTCTTATATAAATAAATAGCCTTGAAAAGGGAGAGATGTTTCCCTCCCTGGAGCAGATTTAAATTCCAGAGTAATAAAGGTAATGTCTCTCTCTCTGGAGAGGAGGTTGGGCCAGTTTTCCATAAGTACCTGTATAAGATTAGAGGTTTACTAATATCAGTGTCTTTCTCCTGTGATTCATCCCAGTGTGCAGGCAGGAAACACCTGACTCTCATGATGTTGCCCTGTGAGAATTAGGCTTAGAAAACTGCGGCAAGACGTTACTCTGGCCCTTGCTATAGCTGTGTATAATCAACTGCTTTTGCCCTGACCCAGAAACCTCGTGTCTTTTCGTATCTATGAAACTGTAACGGGCTAACTTGTTAGCTTGCTGTAAGGTAAGATCTGAAGCACTGTACCTGAGGTGACAATTTTAGGAAATGCCTTAACAATTTCCTTGACTGGATTATATTTTGTCATTGTTTATAGAGAGATTTGTTCTTTTATATCAAGAAACCTTATCTAATTTCATGACTAATAAACACTCACAGTAGAAAATTAGAGGGATTCTAAAATAGGAAAAAAGACATTAACACCACCCATCATTGTGCCGTTTTGAGAAAATCACTAATAATATTTTCCATATATTCTTCGGTCTTCCCCATCTTGTGGGTACACACAAACACACACACACATTCACACATAGAAATGTAATTTTATAATTTGGGACCATACTGTATACATTGTTATATTTTGTGCTCTAATTCTAGAACTCCATATTATGGGTTTCTTACTCATAATTGCTTATATGATACACTATCATTATTGGGTTATAAAAGATACCACTTGGGTGTTACTTTATTTTTCTTATTATCACCTTGTTTCTCAGCCTATCTTCCCATTCCCAAAATTACATTTTAAGATAACACTTACAGGATACTAGCCTATCCTGCACAATCTACCAATAGCTTTATATGTATTATTGTTGAAATAATATCAAGAACTCTAAGAAAATTTCATTAGTTATTTTTTCCATTTTACCAGCTGTTCATATCTTCCTTAGAGAGACCTTTCTTACCCTAATATCAAACTTTTATTTTATACTCTTAAGTATTGACATTTAACACAAATCCATCTAGTGAGGAAGTGAGCTACTACTTCTAATAATCATGATATTTAACATATTTATTGGACATTTATTATGGTCAAGTGTTTTTCTAGGCAGTATGTATAGATGATATCATTAAAATCTCTCAGTCTCTTCAACTGGCACTGGTAGTATTATTATCCTCATTTTAAAGATAAATTAACTGAATAAGAACAAGTTTTAAAAAATCTTCCAAAAGTCACTGAGCAAGTATTTTGTAAAGTTAGAATTCACATTGTGCAGAGTCTGACTCCAGAACCCTCTCTGAACAATGGTAATGTTCTGTCCTCCAGAGTTAACCAAGAGTCCTATCACTATTTCTTGAAGCCACCAGATTACGTGGCTGATAAACAACAGATATTTATTTCTCACAGTCTGGATGCTGGAAGTCCAAGGTCAAGGTGCAGGCAGATTTGGTGTCTGGTGAGGGCCCACTTCCTAGTTCACAGAGGGCTGTCCTCCTGCTGTGTCCTCACATGGCAGAAGGGGCAAAGAATCTCTCTCAGGTCTCTTTTATATGGGCATTCATTCCATTTATGAGTGTTCCACTCATGAACAAATCACTTCCCCAAAACCATACTTCCTAATACCATCACCTTGGGTGTTTGGGAGGATATAAACATTCAATCTACAGCATCCCAGTCCACAAAGAAGGAGAGGTACAAATTCCATCCACAGGGGATAACAGAATGTCCTCTAAGACCATCCTTGTCATGAAATAATTACAGGAAATCATGAAAAACACTTCTTCAGTTTACTTGTTTGCAGAGTGTTATCTTTAATTAGGACAAATGGTCAGCACACTCTTCTCCCCTTCTCTCTTTATGATCGTTAAGCACAGAGGTTTATCTTGCCAACACAACCCTGGCACATAGGCATGACCGAAGCGACAGTCTTCTTAACTCTGCATCCAGCATTTGTTCCACCGCAAGCCTCCCTAAATTTAGATCAGGATGCTGTTTTAGAATTTGGCAAGAATATTTCATTCCTGTCATTATCCTAGAGCCACAACTTTCCCCCTTTCTAAATATAATTTAAAGCTCTTTTAGTGTTAACTTGTTTATGTAGGACTTTCTGAGATTGTTTATCTTTATAGCAGCCTGCAGTGTGAGGCTGAGAGGTTCAGAAAAAAATACTTAATTTTTTATAGATGAAAAATTAGAAAGTTGTATACAAATTTTGATTACAGATTATTTTTAATAACCATTCACTAATTTTCATGCTGATCACTGTAAGAACTATGTCTGTCACTGAAATAATGACTTACATTTTCAGGTTTCAATACGGGGAAAAAATAACATTTCAAGCATCGGTCCTATACATACTTTTGATTTTTCATAAGCATTTTGCAGAGTGTGACCTAAAATTATATTTAGATACTTTCATATGAAGAAGGGCATTGTTAACTAATTCATTAAATTTTAGCTAGAAACCCCCCTAATTTTCTTTCCCACTCTCCAGGATGTGTACATTCTGTATGAAATGACATACAAAATGTGCCTTCAAACAGAACTATCATTTTTCTGTTGTTGGGTTACTACAATGGGGTTATTGCAACCACTTCATTCCCTACTGCACCAGGGAGAGTCATAGAAGAATTTTTGGACTCTGGCCTGATATCACACACGGTCACAATCACTAGTACTTTACGCATTGTGTCTATTTGACTCTACCCTTGCCAGACAGTGAGCAAAATTAGTATTTAAGTTTTGATCACATAGCAAATGAGTTGTTATTCGTATTGCTTAATACTGACAATAGTTAAGAGTCAGATTTTGAAGATTAAGTCAAGAGTAATGTTTTCCTTTAAAAGTTTGAAGATAGATTATCTGTATTTTTTCTTCTTTATAATTCATGTTAACTTTAAGACTTGAATTGCTTATGGGAAAATAGAGAATTAGTCATTTAGTTAAGTATACTGTTGAGGCTATATTTTTTCTTTCCAAAGGATATAATTTTTGAAAATTACTACTTCCAAGAGAATTCAGTTGGGAACGATTATAGATGATTTTTTCTTAAGAATCAGTTTGGAGCTTCCCTGGTAGCGCAGTGGTTGAGAGTCCGCCTGCCGATGCAGGGGACACGGGTTAGTGCCCCGGTCCGGGAAGATCCCACATGCCGTGGAGCGACTGGGCCCAAGAGCCATGGCCACTGAGCCTGCATGTCCGGAGCCTGTGCTCGGCAATGGGAGAGGCCACAACAGTGACAGGCCCGCGTACCACAAAAAAAAAAAAAGAATCAGTTTGAAACATCATATACATTTTTAATCTATACTGTTTTCTATATGATTTCCTTGCTGGAAAATAAAAATTTTACTATCATGTTTGGAAGTGACTATAACATCTGCATTTCTAGTTCTCAAAGGGGTTAATAATAAAAGTTATAACTTATTTAAAAAAAACTAAATGTGTTCCAAAGTCTTCTATCTTTTAATTCTCCCAATAAACTTATTGGGGTAAGTAAGCCTAAAATGATGTGTTCTTTGTATAGGCGAAGACAGTGGCTCAGAGATGATGAGTGACAATTAAAGCCCCACAGGCTTGGTTTGGACCTAACTCTTATGGCTTTAAAACCAATGAGTTTTAAAATTATTTCTTTAATATTTTCTTTATTAAACTATATTTGGTTTACAGTATTATATTAGCTTCTGGTGTACAACATAGTGATTCAATATTTTTACATATTATACTCCATTTATATTTATTACAAAATAATGGCTATATTTCCCTGTGCTATACAATATATTTTAAAATTTATTTCACATACAAGTCTTCAACTACCTTTCTATAGACATTAACTACAGCTGCTTCTGGGTTTTTAATATATTCTCTAATCCAGACAAGCAATATATCACGCTTCACTTAACTTTTGTACCTTCTTTCAATGATTTTCTTCTTCCACATCACCCCTTTGGAAACAACCAGGGCACATCTGCCAAAATTCAGAGAGAAAACTGGTCATGGTGGGAGCAGAATACAATAAAACCTTCTTGACCCTGAATGTCATAAAGTCTCTCAGACTCAATAAATCTAAACTGAATAATCCCATAGCCTTCTCCATTTCAGAGATAAGACTACAATTCATTGAGTTGCTCAAATCAAGAACCTCGGAGAGAGGAGATGGAGTGTTTGACTAGAGGAAACAGTGGAGAATTTTGGAATGCTGGACATATTCTGTATGGTATCTTAGTAATGGACACATGGCATTATGCATTTGTTCAAAAACCATAGAACTTCACACCAGAAAGATTAAATCTAATATAAGAAAATTAAAAATATAATCAGCTAGAATGTCGGAGGATACTCGGGAGGAATGCAGACTGTGACAAAATAATTAAGTGTATTGCAAATGAATGACACATCTTCATTGAGGTGGTGAGGGGTAAAGGGGCTGACCTAAGTAACTCTGGAAAATGATATTTTGACTGGAAACTATAAGATTAAAGACAAAAGGAATTTCATATGAACACTCTAGTATGGTTGGTAAAATTGTTTCTCACAGAGGTACAGGTTAGTAATTCTGAAACAGTTGTGCATAAATTCTAGAACTGAGCAAGCAAATATATGGATGAGAGATGGGGGATGCCAGGTTTGTCACTGTTGGAAAGAGGTATTACAGATTAGCAGGGGGAAGAAGCTAAAATAAACCATGTAGTACTGGATTAGAGTCAGAGATACCAGCATCAATTCAGGTTTAGCTTAATATAGCTACAGATGGGAAGGTAAATAAATAATTATAGATAAGTATTTATACATGGGTTAGTATATATACATATGTTTTCTAGCTTTGTTCTCTGAGAGAAACTACAAGCATGACATCCCTGTAGTAATGAACATACTCAGTTTATAGCTCTTGGTTCCTAATTCCATTCTCCAGTGAAATGAAATACGGCCCCATGGAGAAATGACTGATTCTAGAGATGGGGCACTAATATACAAGGTGAACCTGGCACATATTTTAGAGACAAAAAGTAAGGATGTTCTCAAGCAAGAAAAATATTGGTCTTGTCATATGGACACAGGAACCAAGATAAAATATCACCTAATGGCCAAAACTGAATAATATGAGCAACAAAATAAAGTGGTAGTGGATTATACTCCAAAATATAAAATAAATATGCATGAGATAAACTCATGAGAATAATATTTATCACTGTGATAGTTCTCTCAAGAAACTCATAACCTCAATCTAACCATGGGAAAGTCATCAGACAAACCCAAATTAAAGGACATGCTTCTAAATATCTGACCAGGGCTATTCAAAACAGTTAAAGTCATCAAAAATAAAAACAAAAATGTAGAAAATTATTATACACCTGATGAAGCTAAGGAGATGACAATTAAATATAATGTGGTATTCTAGCATGGAATCCTGGGACAGAAAATGAATTTTAGGGAAAAAATAGTAAAATTAAAATATAGTGTAGTATTTAATTACTAGTAATGTAGAAATGCTGATTGTTTTTTGGTTGTGGTGAACATACCTTAAGAGGGTAAGATGTTAGCTATAGAGGAAACTGGGTGAGGTGTACATTAAAATCTCAGTACAACTTGTGTAATTCCTCTATAAATCTAAAACTCTTCTAAATTTTTACAAAGATTATGTAAATAAATTTAAAATAAACACTTAAAGTCATCCTTGGAAGTTCTTTCTTTCCCTTCTCCCAAATAATATGTCAGTGAAATTTATTGGTTTCAGCTTCAATTTATACAAAAATGTGTTCACTTCACTTCATCTCTATTTATACCCTAGTCAAAGACACTGTCAGTTTTGTCTGGTCTGTTCCAATAGCTTCTTAACTGGTTTCCTTGTTCCTGTTTCTTAACAACCCATTCTCTACATCATATCAGGGCTTTTTTAAAAATATATATATTTTTTGTATCACTCACAATGTATCTATATATTCTATTGTTACAAAACCAAACTTGGGTCCGCTTACCTGCATGCAGTAAAGCCAATCTACTGACACTGTGTTGCGGTGAAGGAAAGTGAAGCATTTATTGCAGGGTGCCAAGCAAGGAGTCCAGGTAGCTAGTGCTGAAAGGCATGAACTCCCTGAAGGCTTTCAGAGAAAGGTTGCTAATGACGGGGGTGTTGTGGGTGTGTGATCAGCTCGTGGACATATAGTTGGGAGTCAGCATCATCAACCTTCTGGTTCCAACCAGTCTTGGGTCTGAGTGCTTTTAGGCAGCATACAGTTAACTTCTTCTTCCTGGTAGGGGCTTCAGTATCTGCAAAACAGCTCGAAGGACATGGCTCAGAATATTATCTATAGTCCTTGAAGAGGAAAAGTCCTTGACTTTGTTTAATGGCTAAACTATTATTATTTTGTCTTGCTTGACTGTTTTCCTTTCTTTCTGCATTTTCTGACTTCTCTGATTAAATTTATTCTTTGGAACTTGGGGAAGGCCTAGAAGGATAAAGTTTTCAACAGACAAGAGACAAGTGAAGGACATGGGGCAGAGGAGGGAATCTGTCTTGGGAAGGCCCCATAGGGTCCTGCTCAGTTACATTATTGCCATTAGAGTAAGATACAAATTCTTTATTGTATTATTTTAGGTAATGCTGTTGTAACAGACAAACCTGAAATTTTCAGTGGCTAAACACAGTAGTTTTTAAAATTTTTTTGTCCACATAAAGTCCAAGTCAACTTTCTTGATAAACACATGACTTTCCTTCAGAGTGAATTAGAAAAAGCTCATTTTGTGGCTCAGTCTGTTTCAACAAGTGACTTCTAAATTAAGCCTGGGGAAAGCACATGGATAATTATGTGAGAGAATTTTATGGATTAAGCTTGGAAGTGGCATGAAATATTTATGGCCATGTTGTAATGGTTATATTCAGTTACATGACTCTAACTCATTACAAAGGAGGCTGGGAAATGTAGCCCAACTGTGGATCAAAGCAGTAGAGGAACAGGGTGAAATGATCAGTCATAAAGGTAACAGTTTCTCCCTAACTTTCATCAGCCTCCACTGTCCCACATGAATGGGACACTAGGGACCAAGTCCCTTATGCTATAACCACACTTGAATTCCTTCTTTCATTCAGTATTCTAATTTCAACCTCCTTAGATATTTAAATTGGCTATTTTCTGCAACTACAATATTTTTGGATTATTTTTAAAATTTATGCATCAGATTTAATTAATCTTCCCAGGGAGACCTTACCCAACACTGAATTCAAACTAACCCCTAATTCTTCTCTGTTTTAGCAAAGCCTTTTATGTATTTCCAACCCCATCACATTCATCTTATCAAATTTTTAAAACTCATTTATTATTTGCCTGCCTGCTTCCCTGCCAAGCTCCATGGGAGCAGGACCTGACTTTCTTGTTCATTGCTCTGCCATCAGTGCCAGCAGAAAGCCTTAAAATGAAAATCTTTGAATGAATGTTCAGAAAGAATTGGTCTTCACTTCACTGAAAGGACTAGAAGAGAACACTAATTCTTCTTTGTGGAAGGAATGAAGGAAAGGAAGCACAAGAAATGATAAAAGAGCATTCAAAAATTTGCATAAAGACTGAAAGTTCAACTGCCAACAGAATATAAAGCTTCAGATTCCTTGTGTAGGCTCCTGTTAAATCATAAAGCTTCATTTCAGAATTGTGTAATACTTTCAATTAGTGGTCAATCATTTCCATATATAATGTGGTATAATTCCTCAAGAGACATATCTACACAGTTCCCTCGAAGATTCACCAACTTTTCCTCAGCTACTTCTCTATACCTTTTATTTTTGCTAAACTGGAGGACTATGCATCTAAGTGAAGGAAGCAAACTTGAATTATAAATGTGAATTACGCTATTTGTAAGATTCATATGTTGTTTTACTATTTCCCCTTTTCCGTTTTACCCCCTTCTCAACTGATTTCTTAGGCACATTTTTAGAATGAATTCTAATAAATAGAAAATTTTTGTTAGCTGAAATTTTTGAATGACATAATTTGAGTACTGCTTAGTGTTTTATTCACTAAAATAACATTTTCTAATGTTATGAGTAATTTGTTGTTATAATTTTTCAGAAAATGCTACTTATTCACATACCTACAAATCAAAACATATGTAGTCTCTACTCAGAAGATATATACACGTGAAGCTCCCCATCGTTATTCAGCAATTTGGCATTTCTTGGAAAGCTAAAATGAAATCTCTTGCAATAAGTTACAACAGATGAAATCAGCTTTAAGAAATACTTTATAAACAAGTCAAATCATGTTAGAACAGTGACCTTCAACTGTCTTTTCAAGGTATAGCTAGTAACTCCTTTTTTTTTAATATAGTGAAATTTCAATCTAATGAAATAACATGAATAGCTCCAATAATTTGCCTAGTCCCTTGCACTTCATGTAATTGAATTGTAAATCCATTCTAATGGGATTTACCCTTTGCATATCTTGAACCATCTCCTCCCTGGATTGGCTTCTTTTTCAGTTCATATATATCAGCAACAGGATTTTAGAGATGAGAAAGATTATGCAGCTCCTAGAGAGTGGGTACTGCATGTATGTAAATTTAACTCAATTTTATATCTCAAAAGCTCAGGCACTATTTCATTTCTAAATCTTCCAGTAGATTGGAAATAGGTAATGAAAATTTGTGTTAGAAAAGGGGAAAACATTTGTGCTTTAGCAAGAGTAAAATCTCGCAGGGTTTTGCAAAATATATACTTGGCTATGGAAATGTAGAGAAGTAATAAAGTATATATTAAGAACCATTCTTCAGCATCAGTTAAGTTGCCACACAGAGGAATTCAGAAGCTCCACTCTACCCATGCTAGGGAATATCTAGGTTCTTACTTTAAACCATAGAAGTGCAGCCAAAAGGAATGTCCACAGAAGCCATCTTCGCAAGGAAGCAAATCAGTGTTGTAGGTTGTTGTGAATAATGCCAGTGAGACCTTTATGAAGTGAATGCCTTAAGGAAATTGTGCAGGACACAGTGGTGTTTTATGAAATGATATCTCCTACAAAACAGACATGTGTTTAAATCATAGCTCCTGCCACCTCTTACTTGTGCCCTGAGACAAGTTACTTAATACTTCTGATTTCCAATTTTATCATGAGTAAAATTGGGATTAATAAAACCAATCTAAAGACACCATTCATATAAATCAAATGTGATAGTAAATGCACTGGACGAGCACATTATAACTATGATGGAGGTGATGATCTCCAAGATCACATGGAGTGGAATCTTCTTGGGAAATCTATAAATGTAGTTAACTTATCTACTTATATAAATATTGAATATCAATGTAGCTTCATTATGAAAGTCAACATATTTATAAGATACTTATTTTTGCTTTTTATGGAAATAAATTGGTTTTAACATTAGTTGTGTTAACTGTAGAATATTGCGATTGCATATCACTGTTATACTATTTATTTGAAAATTGTTAGCATTTATCTTTTATCGACCTTAATTTAGTTACATAAAGATGATATAAATATTAAATAGAGCCCTAATAAAACCCTAATATAAGGAATTCCCTGGCAGTCCAGTGGTTAGGACTCCAAGCTTCCACTGCCAGGGGCCTGGGTTCAATCCCTGGTCGAGGAACTAAGATCCTGCAAACCGTGAGGTTCGTCAAAAAACAAACAAACAAAAAAACCCCTAATATAAACTAATATAAGCCAAACTTAAGCCAACTTTCAGAAATTATTCTCTGTAGCCTATTGGTCTAGGGAGAATAAAAAAAAATAAAGACACATCTCTGGATAAAAGCCACGCTATGGGATATAGTATATTTGATTTTATCTACCTTTTAGATTATTTATATCCTTGATATACTACTGTACAGACAATAAAATGTTAGCGTCTGCCTTGTTAATTTCATCAGCCACTACAATGTTTGATTAGCTTGTTCAGGATGATCATTGGCTCAGTGAAATTAAAAGGAAACACCAAAAGTTTAAGCATTTTTCTTAATCAGATGCTGCTAGAATTTGAGGGCATGTCTCATCATTCTTACATAAGAAAACCTACCAAATGCCATTGTCTTCTGGGGGGTATTACAGAGAGAGATGAGCAGTCTTCTGTTAAGACAGATGGCAGTTGGTCCACAGATGAGGGAGGGAAAGAGTAGAAGAAAAGGATCAAATGACTTGCCATTTGGGAAGAAAAGCATGGGTAGTTCCATAGTCAATATCTGAAGAAAATGTGCTTAGGAGGGATTTATTTTATATATTCATTACTCATTACAGTTTATATATTTACGTATTGGTTCATTAGTCTATCAATTCATTCAATGTTAATCTCACTAAAACAATTTTAAATATTTTTTTCTCCTGTTTATTTGGGGCTGTAATGAGTGGTAAATTAGAGTACTTCCTGAGCGTTAAGCACTACCTCAAAAACAAAAAAAAAGAGACAAACAAATCTTGGAAGATAGGAAAAATTCAAATTCTGATGATATATAAAAAAATTAGTTAGTATGCCTTTGCTCTGCAGGCTGACGTGATTCCAAATGCTACCAATTAATCAGCAAATGAAGTGGTAAATAGATGTATTATTTTTGTTCTAACTTTGCTCTAACTTTGTAATTACTCACATGCAAAATGTGTGACTCTAGTCATAGTGGTATCTATTAAAATTCTAATCCAGCTAAGTTAATGTGTACATGAAGAAGGAAATGCTTGCAAAATTATTATAATTAAGTTGCTTTTAATGGCCACATTTTGAGAACACAAGGAAATGAGTAGTTAATTCCCTAGAGAGATAAATGAACATACTGTAAGGAGCAAAATGTACTTTAACATTTATAGCAATTTCTTACTTTTATCACCCTGACTTCTCTGATTGGAGTTAAATCCACCTTGAGATGACACATTCAACCTGATACAAATAATCACTACACCAAATTGGTGATGAAGGAACAAAGTATAACCGTTTTTCAAGAGAAATTTCAGTTCTACCTACTACATGCTTTAGGGAAAAAAAACACACTAGTATAGTCTGTCTTTTTGAAAGTTGCTTCTCTCATTTTTATATTATAATAATTATATGTATATTGTTATTATAAGATATTTTTATCTTATATGCTCCAAGAAAGCACTAGAAAAAATGACCTTTTAAATGTTCAATTCTGTTTTAAAGATCTCTTAAAAAGAAATGTTAAATAAATAATGTTTAGAAGATGTTTATAAAAGAGAACAGTGAGAAGATGAGTTTTGGGATAGTTACATGTACCGATTTTTACTTTCCTTCATTGCCTTTTTATCCTCTCAGTGTAGGATTGGAATTTGTTTTGTAACATGCTGCTGGTGTTGTCCTGGAGAAATAGCATTGTGGGGTTGGAAATACTAGATTGAGTTATGAAAAGCTGAAGTTTATAGACTATAAGTTAATAAAGATATTTCAGGGAAACCATCAGCATATCATTTGTTGCCAAAATTGGGGACAATGTTTCAATACAGGCAACATTTACTGCCTTCTTGTATTTTGCAGAACTCCTTCTCAATTTCCTTATTCCTTGTGCCTCTGGATGTCCAGTGCTTCATAGCAAAAATAGAAGTGCTTGACTGCCAAAATCAACCAAAATTTGCTCTATTCAATCAACACTTCCTATTTCCATTTTCTGATTCCATTAGTGTTAGTTTCATATTTTGGCATTTATTTTCAGCAATTCCAGATAAAGCATAGTCAATGGCATAGACTGCATTCTTCATCCCTCTTTATCTCGATCTTTGGGATATTTCCTACCTGTGGGCCTGTTAGGATGTCAATCTCCATATCCTGTTTTCCCCTGCAACAGTATTGGAAAGAGATTCAGGCTCATCCGATATAGCTCTGCATCTCTACGGAAGAATGATTGCTTAACAAATAAGCATGAGGATCTAGCTGGACCAATTAAAATATTCCTTTGCATTTTTCCACTTGGAATCATGGAAAAAGCTATCTTCATTTTGGATCATTTGTTGGGGAAGATAGAATATGGGGATTTGGGGATGTCATCTTTCTTGGTTGTGAAAAAAAAGCCTACCTGAAGCAGAGATGTATGAAGTTGACATGAAAAGAGAAGTAGAGATGACCTGAACTGAGCAACTGGGAGAGAGCCATGGCAGCATGTTTGAGTTCCTCTCTTGCCTGAAACATTATCCTTTCTGAACCTCTAGTAATGTGAATCGATAACATCCCTATGTATGAGCTGATTTGAGTTTCTGTCACGTACAGCAGAAAAAAGTTCTGTTAAGTTCATAAGAGGTAAATAAGCTTTACCTAAACCCAAACAGCTATACTGTTAATTAAAGTGGTAGAATTACTTGGAAGCAATTTCTGTTGCTAATAATAAGTGTAGAATATGTTTAATAATAATTTATGTCAAATTAATATGACTGACATAGAACTTTAGTTTTCAAAGAGGGAGATCTGCTCGGTGCTTTGTGACCACCTAGAGGGATGGGATAGGGAGTGTGAGAGGGAGGGAGACCCAAGAGGGAAGAGATATGGGAACAAATGTATATGTATAACTGATTCACTTTGTTATAAAGCATAAAGTAACACACCATTGTAAAGCAATTATACTCCAATAAAGATGTAAAAAAAAAAAAAGATTGCAGTCATTACCTCATTGGATTGTCACAATAATACTTTAAGTTAGATAGGTACTAGTGGTTTTATAGTTTAAACATATAGGAATTTAGTTAAATTAATTGCCCATAGTAACACAGATAATAAATAGTTGAGCTGAGATTAGAACTCAGGAATTTTGATGTTAATTTCAGGTTTTTTCCCCACATGATAAACATTTTGCTCTTTTGTGCTCTTTGTCTGTTCTGCTTTTCCTACCCTCTTCCACTCTCTCATTTCCTGGAGGCTCAGCACTGCAGCCACACTTCATCTTTCTACTAGCCTACACTCATCTCTTCCCAACCTCCTCACCCCAAACATTCACATGCTTATAAGTGGAGTCATAGTTCAGGCAGTGTGGATTGCCAGAGGGAATAGTGGAAATTCAGAACTATGAATCACAACTACACAGCTGAATAATGCCATGTACAATTTGCAAAGTCCTGGTTCTCTGATACCCCATAGACATGAAAAGGGAGGCTCTAAGTGGATATTCCTTATGCTAATCTCACTCTGCCCACTTGTGGAGGCCATGGCCCATGCTTAGCAATTTAGGCAATCTGAAATATAAATGACCTAAAAATGTGATTCTCAAGTGTTAGCCTGCCTCAGAATCCCCTGGAGGGCTGGCTGAAGCACTCTCAGAGTTTCTGATTCTGTATGCCTGAAATGAAGCCTGGGAATTTGCATTTTGAACAAGTTCAAGGAGATGCTAAGGCTCATGGTCCTAGGAACACACTCTGAGAACAATTTACCTGAAGAATAACCTCTTTTAAGTAGATAGAGGTAGTCAAAAATTTACTGGATTCCCAAAGAATCTAACTTGCCCTTCTTTACTCCTACCTGTCCAGAACTCATGACCAAAGACACTGGACACTCCACTCTTGTTTGCAGGCCAGTGATAAGTGTATTTTTCAGTGTCAGTCCTTGAGATGTGGGATATATTTATGCAAAGGAGTCATGACAGGCATCACAAGGTAGTGGCTGAGAGTATGAGACTTAGAATGAGACCACCCTGAGTCTAAATCCTGTCTCTGACTCTCACAACCTGCATGATTTTAAACACATTAATCAAGTTCTTTCTTATGCTCCTTAAAGTAGGGGTGATGGTATCATCTACTGCTCTGTGCTGTGGTGAACATAAATAAGATAATTAATGTGACACACCTAACCCTGTGTCTAATACAGTCTGCATTGAATATATAACATTCACAATAATTTATTAAATTATTTAAAAGGCACTCAGGTAAAGTCAAAATATGATTATTGGCAGTATATTTTGGTACATCTAAACGAGCTTCCAAATGAGTTTTGAAGCGTAATGTGTTTATACTTTTTTTTTGGGGGGGGGGTTATGCAGGCCTCTCACTGTCGTGGTCTCTCCCGTGGTGGAGCACAGGCTCTGGACGCGCAGGCTCAGTGGCCATGGCTCACGGGCCCAGCCGCTCCGCGGCATGTGGGATCTTCCCGGACCGGGGCACAAACCCGTGACCCCTGCATCGGCAGGTGGACTCTCAACCACTGCGCCACCAGGGAAGCCCTGTGTTTATAATTTGATGACTGTAGATAAATAATGTTTAAGCCATCTATAATATACAATCTATAATATTTTTCTCTTAGGCACAGCCATAAAATGTCAGGTACAAGCATATTTTGTTGTTACTTACGCTGTTCTGAGTCTTTCTCCACAGAAACAAGACTTGTTGATGGTACCACACAACTGAGAATGCTAAAGACAGACAGAGCCATCAGTGACAACCTTTATTACACACAGGACAGTGATGTTCCCAAGGCTTGATCATCTTGTTTATATGCTCCCTTACTGGCCCTTTGTATATTTATTTGCATCTACGTGGAACACTATTTCTACTAAGCCCTCTTGCTTAACTGATTCATATTCAATATTTTAGATTTCACTTTGGGTTTTATTCTAAGTGTGAATCAGAAAACATCTTATATATTTCCTAATAAAGCATCTACTATGATAAATTTTAATTAAATATTTTATTGTTTACATACATTATTAGATTCAAAGTTCCTTGAAAGTAGAGACCATCTATACTTAAGTTAGGTAATAAACATTTACTGAGTGCCTACTATGTAATAGGATAGGTGCTGGGGATTCAAAGTTGAATAAGACTCTATTTCCCAGTGATACCAAAAAGATCCATGAGTAGATGTAATAATGGGATGGGGCCTAATTTTGAACTGGAATTAAGGAAAGGTCTTCCTTTCCTGTCATTTAAGTTGAACTTTAAAGATGATAAAGAATTACTCACATGGACAGTGTCGTGAAGAGCATTCAAGGCTAGTGTATATCTATGAAGAAACTAAGTTGGGAAAATGATTAATGAGTTCCAGAAAAGATAGAAGCAAATTTGACTGGACCATGGTGAACAAGGGTAATGTTAGATGCAAAGTGAACCCAGAGATGTGTTAGAAGCAAAACATAAGTTCTTAGAGGTGATGTTAAAGACTTTGAATGATGAGAGCAAAATCAGAGGGTATGGGATTTCCGGGTGGCGCAGTGGTTGAGAGTCCGCCTGCCGATGCAGGGGACACAGGTTCGTACCCCAGTCCAGGAAGATCCCACATGCCACGGAGTGGCTGGGCTCGTGAGCCATGGCCGCTGAGCCTGTGAGTCCGGAGCCTGTGCTCCGCAACGGGAGAGACCACAACAGTGAGAGGACGCAAACAGAAAAAATAAAAAAAAATCAGAGGGTATTGTCTCATAGAATGAGATATAGAAGAGTTTTTTTTTTTTCCCCCAAGGTGTATTAACTGTGTCACAAGCTGTGGAAGATCAAGAAGGATGAGGACTAAAAGAGCTCCACTGAAATGAACATCACAGAGGACACTGGAATTTCATCAAAAGCAATTTTGGTGGTGTGGAATAAGTAGAAATCAACTTTGACTCGAGGAATGATTATAAAATCAGAAAGAGGAAACGTATGAAAAATTCTGCCAAGAACCCTGATTTATTGCAGAAATGAGATGCTAACTCGATGGGGGTTGAGGGTTAAAAAGGATTGTTTTTTTTGTTTGTTTGGTTGTTTTTTTAGTGGGAAACATACACTACACATCTTGTGGGGACAAGGTCAAGTAAGTGCCAACTTAATATTTTAATATGATTTAAGATATTAAAGTAAAA
Organism: Delphinus delphis; assembly: GCF_949987515.2. Lineage (NCBI taxonomy): Eukaryota > Metazoa > Chordata > Mammalia > Artiodactyla > Delphinidae > Delphinus > Delphinus delphis. Next base: position 19,493,003 of record NC_082686.1, read on the forward strand.
CTTCTTGTTCAGTTAAATTGAAAATCTAGAGTTAGACATCCATTATAACTCAGAGCCATTCATTTTATAATTTTATTCTCTAGCCTTAAAGTTCAACAGTAAGCAGAGTTTTTTTTCTATTTTTCACACCTAATACCTAGAGTCTAATCCATTACAAGTTATGTTAAAAAATTTAAATGTCAAGAAATATATTTTTTCTGTATAAAATCTTGAGTTATATTCCTTTTTAAACTTTACAGATATCAACACTTCCCATACATGCAGAAATTACTTCTATTCTGATATCAGTGTTTCAAAACCCTTTAATTACTAAAATATACATGTTATACATTTTAGTAACATAGTTTTTTTAAATCAAGGAATAAGCAAAAATAATAAATTTACAAATTATAAAACAATACAATTTTAAATTTAGTTCACATGGAAAATGTCATTTAAAAAAGGAATATTATTCTTTTCATAAATTAAAAGGACTTGGTCATAATTTTCAGCCTTGAGGACATGATCACTCAGAATGGAGGGGTGGGTTTCATAAATAAGACAAAGGCCTCCATGTGATGCTGATATTCCTTCAGGTGAAAAAATCAATTTTTTCTCACTTTTTCCTTGGGTTTTCATCATGAGAAAGTCAATTTTTTAAACAAAATTGTGCATCTCAGTAGGAGGAGCTGAAGGTCAAGGTGTCACCAAAATTTGTAGCAAAAACGATGGGCTGTTTGGTTGATGGGGTGGTTACTGACTGGAATAAAGATGGAAGAAAAACTATGATTTTCATACCAAGACCAGCAAATCCACCAGCGTTGTATTTAGTAGAGAAAAACATCATCGTTTCTACTATCTCCCTCAACCTGTTTATCCCATCTGTCAGATTCTGTGTGATTCTTTTAGGAGGCAGGCAAGTTTCTGTGTGATTCTTCTTGGTGGCAGGCGAGTTTCCTTTCTCCCAGTAGAGTTTGACAGTGAGTTAATCAGCTTTAGGGGCTACTGAATACTGTCTAATGGGGCAGGATGACTGGTCCTATGTTCTCTCTTTCCTCTGCTCAAAATGTTGTTGCAAATGTAAAGTGAACACCCCAGAAGCTTCATCAAGTCACACATCACAAGGCATCAAATGGATGATATTTTTGAACATACTTGACACCACATAAACAGTACAAAATCAGATTCTGTGACTCCAATAATGTCCTCACAGTGAGTGAGAAAAGCATCCCCATGGGAATTTTAAAAAGTTACTGCTCAATCCTAAACAAATAACTCTATCAGGAGGGCAACCTAGTCTTCTGAGGAGGCTGCGATGCACTGTCAGATACTCCTGCTGGTCCAATAACCACTTTCAAGAGAAAGGATATCAGGACGAGGGGAAGATGCCAGAAGAGTAAGACATGGAGATCACCTTCCTCCCCACAGATACACCAGAAATACATCTACACGTGGAACAACTCCTACAGAACACCTACTGAACACTGGCAGAAGACCTCAGACCTCCCAAAAGGCAAGAAACTCCCTCACGTTTCTGGGTAGGGCAAAAGAAAAAAGAATAAACAGAGACGAAAGGATAGGGACGGGACCTGCACCAGTGGGAGGGAGCTGTGAAGGAGGAAAGGTTTCCACACACCAGAAGCCCCTTCATGGGCGGAGACTGCGGGTGGCAGAGGGGGAAGCTTCGGAGCCGCGGAGGAGAGCACAGCAACAGGGGTGCGGAGGACAAAGCGGGGAGATTCTGGCACAGAGGATTGGTGCCGTCCAGCACTCACCAGCCGGAGAGGCTTGTCTGCTCACTTGCTGGGGCTGGCGGGGCTGGGAGCTGAGGCTTGGGCTTCCGTCAGAGCGCAGGGAGAGGGCTGGGGTTGGCGGCGTGAACACAGCCTGCAGGGGGTTAGTGTAACATGGCTAGCCGGGAGGGAGTCCGGGAAAAGGTCTGGAGCTGCTGAAGAGGCAAGAGACTATCTCTTCCCTCTTTGTTTCCTGGTGCACGAGGAGAGGGGATTAAGAGCACTGCTTAAAGGAGCTCCAGAGATGGGCGCGAGCCGCGGCTAAAAGTGCGGACGCCAGAGATGGGCAGTAGACACTAAGGCTGCTGCTACTGCCACCAAGAAGCCTGTGTGCAAGCACAGGTCACTGTCCACACCCCCCTTCCAGGGAGCCTGTGCAGCCCGCCACTACCAGGGCCCCGGCATCCAGGGACAACTTCCTCAGGAGAACGCACGGTGCGCCTCAAGCTGGTGCAACGTCACGCTGGCCTCTGCCGCCGCAGGCTCACCCCACACTCCGTACCCCTCCTTCCCCCCAGCCTGAGTGAGCCAGAGTCCACGAATCAGCGGCTCCTTTAACCCCGTCCTGTATGAGCGAAGAACAGACGCCCTCCGGCGACTTACACGCAGAGGCGGGACCAAATCCAAAGATGAGCCCCAGGAGCTGTGAGAACAAAGAAGAGAAAGGGAAATCTCTCCCAGCAGCCTCAGAAGCAGCGAATTAAAGCTCCACAATCAACTTGATGTACCCTGCATCTGTGGAATACATGAAGCAACAAAAAATCATCCCAAATTGAGGAGGTGGACTTTGAAAGCAAGATTTATGATTTTTTCCCTTTTCCTCTTTTTCTGAGTGTGTATGTGTATGCTTCTGTGTGAGATTTTGTCCGTATAGCTTTGCTTCCACCATTTATCCTAGGGTTCTATCCGTCTGTTTTTGTTTGTTTGTTTGTTTTCTTAAAACAAAATTTTTTTTCTTAATAATTATTTTTTATTTTAATAACTTTATTTTATTTTATCTTACATTATTTTATTTTACTTTATCTTCTTTCATTCCTTCTTTCCTTCCTTCCCTCCTCCCTCCCTCTCTCCTCCCTCCTTTCTTTCTTTCTTTCCTTCTTTCTTTCTTTCTTTCTTTCCTTCTTTCTTTCTTTCTACTTTTTCTCCCTTTTATTCTGAGCCGTGTGGATGAAAGGCTCTTGGTGCTGCATCCAGGAGTCACTGCTGTGCCTCTGAGGTGGGAGAGCCAACTTCAGGATACTAGTCCACAAGAGACCTCCCAGCTCCACATAATATCAAACGGCGAAAATCTCCCAGTGATCTCCATCTCAACACCAGCACCCAACTTCACTCAACGACCAGCAAGCTACAGTGCTGGACACCCTATGGCAAACAACTAGCAAGACAGGAACACAATACCACCCATTAGCAGAGAGGCTGCCTAAAATCATAATGAGTCCACAGGCACCACAAAACACACCACCAGATGTGGAACTGCCCACCAGAAAGACAAGTTCCAGCCTCATCCACCAGAACACAGGCACTAGTTCCCTCCACCACAAAGCCTACACAATCCACTGAACCAACTTTAGCCACTGGGGACAGACCAAAAACAACGGGAACTAAGAACCTGCAGCCTGCAAAAAGGAGACCCCAAACACAGTAAGATAAGCAAAATGAGAAGACAGAAAAACACAAACCAGATGAAGGAGCAAGATAAAAACCCACCTGACCTAACAAATGAAGAGGAAATAGGCAGTCTATCTGAAAAAGAATTCTTAAAAATGATAATAAATATGATCCAAAATCTTGGAAATAGAATAGACAAAATGCAAGAAACATTTAACAAGGACCTAGAAGAACTAAAGATGAAACAAGCAAAAGTGAACAACACAATAAATGAAATTAAAAATACTCTAGATGGGATCAATAGCAGAATAACTGAGGCAGAAGAACAGATAAGTGACCTGGAAGATAAAATAGTGGAAATAATTACTGCATAGCAGAATAAGGAAAAAAGAATGAAAAGAACTGAGGATAGTCTCAGAGACCCCTCGGAAAACATTAAACAGACCAACATTCGAATTATAGGGTTTCCAGAAGAAGAAGAGAAAAAGAAAGGGACTGAGAAAATATTTGAAGAGATTATAGTTGAAAACCCCCTTAATATAAGAAAGGAAATAGTTAATCAAGTCCAGGAAGCACAGAGAGTCCCATACAGGATAAATCCAAGGAGTAATATGCCAAGACAAATATTAATCAAACTGTCAAAAATTAAATACAAAGAAAGCATATTAAAAGCAGCAAGGGAAAAACAACAAATAACACACAAGGGAATCCCCATAAGGTTAACAGCTGATCTTGCAGCAGAAACTCTGCAAGCCAGAAGGGAGTGGCAGGACATATTGAAAGTCTTGAAGGAGAAAAACCTGCAACCAAGATTACTCTACCCAGCAAGGATCTCATTCAGATTTGATGGAGAAATTAAAAGCTTTAGAGACAAGCAAAAGCTGAGAGAGTTCAGCACCACCAAATGAGCTTTACAACAACTGCTAAAGGAACTTCTCTAGGCAAGAAACACAAGCAAAGGAAAAGACCTACAATAATGAACCCAAAACAATTAAGAGAATGGGAATAGAAACATACATATTGATAATTATGTTAAACGTAAATGGACTAAATGCTCCCACCAAAAGACACAGATTGGCTCAATGGATACAAAAACAAGACCTATATATATGCTGTCTAAAAGAGACCCACTGCAGACCTAGAGACACATACAGACTGAAAGTAAGGGGATGGAAAAAGATATTCCATGCAAATGGAAACCAAAAGAAAGCTGGAGTAGCAATTCTAATATCAGACCAAATAGAATTTAAAATAAAGACTATTAGAGAAGACAAAGAAGGACACTACATAATGAACAAGGGATTGATCCAAGAAGAAGGTGTAACAATTGTAAATATTTATGCATCCAACATAGGAGCACCTCAATACATAAGGCAAATACTAACAGCCATAAAAGGGGAAATCAACAGTAACACAATCATAGTAGGGGACTTTAACACCCCACTTTCACCAATGGACAGATCATCCAAAATGAAAATAAATAAGGGAACACAAGCTTTAAATGATACATTAAACAAGATGGACTTAAGTGATATTTATAGGACATTCCATCCAAAAACAACAGAATACACATTTTTCTCAAGTGCTCATGGAACATTCTCCAGGAGAGATCATATTTTGGGTCACAAATCAAGCCTTGGTAAATTTAAGAAAATTGAAATTGTATCAAGTATCCTTTCAGACCACATGCCGTGAAACTAGATATTAATTATAGGAAAAGATCTGTAAAAAAATACAAACACATGGAGGCTAAACAATGCACTACTTAATAACGAAGTGACCACTGAAGAAATCAAAGAGGAAATCAAAAAATACCTAGAAACAAATGACAATGGAGACACGACGACCCAAAACCTATGAGATGCAGCAAAAGCAGTTGTAAGATGGAAGTTTATAGCAATACAATCCTACCTTAAGAAACAGGAAACATTTCGAATAAACAACCTAATCTTGCACCTAAAGCAATAGGAGAAAAAAGAACAAACAACCCCAAAGGTAGCAGAAGGAAAGAAATCATAAAAATCAGACCAGAAATAAATGAAAAAAAAAAAATGAAGGAAACGATAGCAAAGAGCAATAAAACTAAAAGCTGGTTCTTTGAGAAGATAAACAAAATTGATAAACCATTAGTCAGACTCATCAAGAATAAAAGGGAAAAGACTCAAATCAATAGAATTAGAAATGAAAAAGGAGAAGTAACAACTGACACTGCAGAAATACAAAAGATCATGAGATATTACTACAAGTGACTCTATGCCAATAAAATGGACAACCTGGAAGAAATGGACAAATTCTTAGAAATGCACAAACTGCCAAGAAAGAATCAGGAAGAAATAGAAAATATGAACAGACCAATCACAAGCACTGAATTTGAAACTGTGATTAAAAATCTTCCAACAAACAAAAGCCCAGGACCAGATGGCTTCACAGATGAATTCTATCAAACATTCAGAGAAAAGCTAACACCTATCCTTCTTAAACTCTTCCAAAATATAGCAGAGGGAGGAACACTCCCAAACTCATTTTACGAAGCCACCATCACCTTGATACCAAAACCAGACAAGGATGTCACAAAGAAAGAAAACTAGAGGCTGATATCACTGATGAACATAGATGTAAAAATCGTCAACAAAATACTAGCAAACAGAATCCAATAGCACATTAAAAAGATCATACACCATGCTCAAGTGGGGTTTATTCCAGGAATGCAAGGATTCTTCAATATATGCAAATCAAACAATGTGATAAACCATATTAACAAATTGAAGGAGAAAAAACATATGATCATCTCAATAGATGTATAGAAATCTTTTGACAAAATTCTACACCCATTTATGATAAAAACACTGCAGAAGGTAGGCATAGAGGGAACTTTCCTCAACATAATAAACGCCATATATGACAAACCCACAGCCAACATCGTCCTCAATGGTGAAAAACTGAAAGCATTTCCACTAAGATCCGGAACAAGACAAGGTTGCCCACTCTCACCACTCTTATTCGACATAGTTTTGGAAGTTTTAGCCACAGAATAAGACAAGAGAAGGAAACAAAAGTAATCCAAATTGGAAAAGAAGAAGTAAAGCTGTCACTGTTTGCAGATGACATGATACTATACATAGAGAATCCTAAAGATGCTACCAGAAAACTACTAGAGCTAATCAATGAATTTGGTAAAGTAGCAGGATACAAAATTAATGCACAGAAATCTCTGGCATTCCTATGCACTAATGATCAAAACTCTGAAAGTGAAATCAAGAAAACTCTCCCATTTACCATTGCAACAAAAAGAATAAAATATCTAGGAATAAACCTACCTTAGGAGACAAAAGTTCTGCGTGCAGAAAATTATAAGACACTGATTAAATAAATTAAAGATGATACAAATAGATGGAGAGATATACCATGTTCTTGGATTGGAAGAACCAACATTGTGAAAATGACTCTACTACCCAAAGCAATCTACAGATTCAATGCAATCCCTATGAAACTACCACTGGCATTTTTCACAGAAGTAGAACAAAAAAATTCAGAATTTGTATGGAAACACAAAAGACCCCAAATAGCCAAAGCAATCTTGAAAAAGAAAAATGGAGCTGGAGGATTCAGGCTCCTTGACTTCAGACTATACTACAAAGCTACAGTAATCAAGACAGTATGGTACTGGCACAAAAACAGAAATATAGATCAATGTAACAGGATAGAAAGCCCAGAGATAAACCCACGCACCTATGGTCACCTTATCTTTGATAAAGGAGGCAGAAATGTACAGTGGAGAAAGGACAACCTCTTCAATAAGTGGTGCTGGGAAAACTGGACAGGTACATGTAAAAGTATGAGATTAAATCACTCCCTAACACCATACACAAAAATAGGCTCAAAATGGATTAAAAACCTAAATTTAATACCCGAAACTATCAAACTCTTGGAGGAAAACATAGGCAGAACACTCTGTGATGTAAATCACAGCAAGATCCTTTTTGACCCACCTCCTAGAGAAATGGAAATAAAAACAAAAATAAACAAATGGGAACTAATGAAACTTCAAAGCCTTTGCACAACAAAGGATACCATAAACAAGACGAAAAGACAGCCCTCAGAATGGGAGAAAATATTTGCAAATGAAGCAACTGACAAAGCATTAATCTCCAAAATTTATAAGCAGCTCATGCAGCTCAATGACTAAAAAACGAACAACCCAATCCAAAAATGGGCAGAGGACCTAAATAGATATTTCTCCAAAGAAGATATACAGACTGCCAACAAACACATGAAAGAATGCTCAACATCATTATTCATTAGAGAAATGCAAATGAAAACTACAATGAGATATCATCTCGCACCAGTCAGAATGGCCATCATCAAAAAATCTAGAAACAATAAATGCTGGAGAGGGTTTGGAGAAAAAGGAACACTCTTGCACTGCTGGTGGGAATGTGAATTGGTACAGCCACTATGGAGAACAGTATGGAGGTTCCTTAAAAAACTACAAATAGGACTACCATATGACCCAGCAATCCCACTACTGGGCATATACCCTGAGAAAACCATAATTCAAAAAGACTCATGTACCAAAATGTATATTGCAGCTCTATTTTCAATAGCCCAGAGATGGAAACAACCTAAGTGTCCATCATCGGATGAATGGATAAAGAAGATGTGGCACATATATACAATGGAATATTACTCAGCCATAAAAAGAAACGAAATTGAGCTATTTGCAATGAGGTGGATGGAGCTAGAGTCTGTCATACAGAGTGAAGTAAGTCAGAAAGAGAAAGACAAATACCGTATGCTAACACATATATATGGAATTTAAAATAAAAAAAAATGTCACGAAGAACATAGGGGTAAGACAGGAATAAAGACACAGACGTACTAGAGAATGGATTTGAGGATATTGGGAGGGGGAAGGATAAGCTGTGACAAAGTGAGAGAGTGACATGGACATATATACACTACCAAACGTAAAATAGATAGCTAGTGGGAAGCAGCCTCGTAGCACAGGGAGATCAGCTCGGTGGTCTGTGACCACCTAGAGGGGTGGGATAGGGAGGGTGGGAGGGAGGGAAACGCAAGAGGGAAGAGTTATGGGAACATATGTATATGTATAACTGATTCACTTTGTTATAAAGCAGAAACTAACACACCATTGTAAAGCAATTATACTCCAATAAAGATGTAAAAAAAAATAGAAAGGGTATCATGGAGACTTGCAGTTAATTAAAGCTATTTAAGGTAGTAGATAATTTTTCTCTTCTAAGATGCTGGAAATTTCCTTTTTAGAACTATTTAAATAAGTTAATCATTGCCTCAGATTCCACTGGGCACTTCATGCTTGCTTTGCAGGTCTTCTCTGTTGAATGTCTCTTTCTAACAGCCTCAGGCAAAGCTCAAGGCAGCCTTAAAGGGGATTCTGCCTAATTTATAAAATCCTCCTTGTTCCCAGGAAACCACTGTTTAATTTCAGTCAGTCCCCATGGGGATTGGGACATATTTGCACAAAAAGCATGATAGGAGGATGAACACTTTTATTGGTTTCACATAATCATATCTCTTTTTTTAAAATTATCTCCTCTTAGGTGACTATCCCAGGCTAAAGCCACCCATATCCTTCTTTCCTTCTAAAAAGACTTTAAATAATAAAGCTACACAAGTACTCATCACCCGTGACATAAAAATGTGCTGGTAGGTAGGGAAAAACATCCAAGTTTTATTTTTATTTCAACAGGATACTAATATCCTCGGACCTTTCCATTTTCTTCTTATTTTTTTTCCCTTTCTAGTTTAAGTATTGCAGGATAAATCCAAAAGTATAAATACATACTCAAAACTATTCCATTTATAAAAGTGTATTTTTCAATGGGAAAATAAGAGCCAAAGTCATTGATTTAATTTGACAGTCAGTTTCTCACCTAAAAGTGTATTTTTGTACTTACCTTTAACTCCCTGGAAGTGAGAAGCAAGAGATTAGGTATAGAATTGAGGAAGTTATCAAATAAGCTACACCAGCAAGATCAGGAAAAAAAAAAAAAAAAAGAAAGAAATGTGTAGAAAGTGCTGAGCACAAGCCTATCAGAGTGTAAAAGGAAATAGCAATACCGAATCTATGCATATTCTGTCTTCTAGACTTTTCCATCTGGATTAGAGCTAGAACTTTAGACTCACAATGTGCAAATTCTTACTCATGTTACATTCTTTCCCTCTTCCTCTCAATCCTGCAATCTGACTTGCCCTTTATACGGTGTTTCTTTCCTACTTTCCTAAATTAACAGCCCCATTATCTGCTTAGCCATCTCAGTTAGAAATTACAGAGGTTGTCTCCATCACTTCTCTGGCCCACATCTTGGAGTATCATTCATAACCATCACACTACTTTATCAGGTCAAGTATATCCATCTCTTCCACGCTACTGGCTCTGTCCGATTTTCTATTTAGATGCTCATAAACTCTTCACTGTGCTATATAACATAGCTTCTGGCCACCAGCATCTTTTTTATCTGCTACTGCCATGAGGATTATTTTCTAAGACTGAAGCTGTACACAGTCAAGCTGCTGAGTTAACAAACTGTTTCCTGGATTCTATAGCATAAAACTTTAATACACTTTCTCATAGTCATAAAAAAAAAGATTCAAATCCCTGTAAAACTGACAACTTTTAATTCTCATTTCTAAAATTCACATTCCTTTGAATCTTACAATGCTGCATCCATCTTTATGTGTCATTATTTGTGAACTGCTTTCACTACTCTAATTGCTCTTTGCTAATATCAGCTATATCCCTGTCTCCTAAATGGGATTTGTTCCAGTAAAAATTAGAAAAAAAAAAAAAAAGTGATTTCCTTTCTCATTTGGTGGGGGAAATCTCTTATATATTTGCCAATTTTTTTAAAAAAATTAAAGAAACCCCCAAATATGAAGTAGTATACATAACATTAATTCTTTCCCCCAAATAGGAAAATATCCTCCCTGTCAGTAATATGTTTGCAGCATGGCACTAAATCTTTTCTAGCAACATCTTTATGAGTGAACAATTAGATTTTTAAAGATACCACACTACCTTTTTTTTTTTTTTTTTTTTTTGCCGTACGCGGGCCTCTCACTGTTGCCGCCTCTCCCGTTGCGGATCACAGGTTCCAGACGTGCAGGCTCAGTGGCCGTGGCTCACGGGCCCAGCCGCTCCGCAGCGTGTGGGATCTTCACGAACCAGGGCACGAACCCATGTCCTCTGCATCGGCAGGCAGACTCTCAACCACTGCGCCACCAGGGAAAGCCCCACACTACCTTTCAATCTCACATTTTAAAGCCAAACACTCCCTAAGATTTTGCTCTTTAAAGAATTCTTAACAATGTTCCAAATATAATAACAGTTCTCCCTTGTAGTCTACTTAAATTGTATACATACATTTAAATATTAATTTTAAGATTCTATTAAAGACGACTTGTGAATCTTTCATGAATTTTTGAAAATTTTATTTAAAGAAACATCATAGCCTTGAAGAGCCATGACTCTGCTTTTGACACTCAAGTTCTTCTTCTTTTTTTTTTAATCTTGAGATAAATGATTTATTCTACAAATGATGATTGGTGTGAAGTAGATGTGAGGATTCTCTTATATAATTGGAGACTCTCCCCACTCCCACCTCCAAGCGTATATCTCTCACTGGCTGGGAATCTCTAAATTAGAGCAATTAAATCTTAGCGATAGACCTCAAATGAATGAGCTTCCTTTCCCTAAATGCAGAAATAAGTTCAAAAGAAAAGAGACTACTGAAGTTGGAGAGAAATGCAAGGCACAGGGGAGTGGAGGGTCAATGATTTAATGATTTCTGGGGTCCTGCCCACCTCCACCTGAAGGCTTTACAGTACAAACACCTGAAAGGTTTTTTTTTAATTGTATCTTTTAAAAAACAAAATTGAGTTATAATTGACATATAACATTATATTAGTTTCAGATGTCCAACATAATCAATATTTGCATACCCTGTGATCACCACAATAAGTCTACCATTTGTTTGTTTGTTTGTTTTATTTTGTTTTATTTTTATTTATTTTTTTTTTTTTGTAGTACGCGGACCTCTCACTGTTGTGGCCTCTCCCGTTGCGGAGCCCAGGCTCCAGACGCGCAGGCTCAGCGGCCATGGCTCACGGGCACAGCCGCTCCGCCGCATGTGGGATCTTCCCGGACCGGGGCACGAACCTGTGTCCCCTGCATCGGCAGGCGGACTCTCAACCACTGCACCACCAGGGAAGCCCTAGTTACCATTTGTAACCATAAAAAGTTACCATTTTTTTTTTGTTGTTGTTGTGTGAGAACTTTTAAGATTTGCTCTCTTAGCAACTTTCAAATATGTACTACAATGTCATTGACTGTAGTCACCATGCTGTGCATTACATCCCCATTATGTTATTTATTTTACAACTGGAAATTTGTACTTCCCGATCCCCTTTACTCATTTTTTCCCACTCCCCTATTCCCCTCCCCTCTGGCAACCACCAGTCTGTCTGTTCTTTGGATCTATGAGTTTTGTTTTGTGTTGTTATTTTGTTTTTTAGATTCTACATATAAGTGAAATCATATGGTATTTATCTTTCTCTGTCTAACTTATTTCACTTAGAATAATATCCTCAAGGTCCATCCATGGCAAGGTTTCATTCTTTTTTATGACTGAGTAGAATCCCATTGTGTACATATACTATTAGACTGTTTCTGTATCCTGGCTCTTGTAAATAATGCTGCAGTGAACATGAGGATGCATATATCCTTTTGAATCAGTGTTTTTTTTTTTTCCCCCCTTTGGATAAATACCCAGAAGTGGAATTGTTGGATCATATGCTAATTTTATTTTTTAAATTTTTGAGGAATCTTTATTTTGTTTTCCATAGTGGCTGCAGCAATTTGCATTCCCACCAGTTCACGAGGGTCCATTTTTCTCCACATCCTTGCCAACATGTGTTATTTCTTGTCTTTTTGATAACAGCCTTTCTGACAGGTGTGAGGTCTGACACTCTTTACTAGAAGGCTTTCTCTACCACCTCTCCCTACCCTTTGCTGAACATCATATTCTTAAGTATTCTAAGGAGCTGATGGTGACACCTTCTCAATAGGTTTTGATGGTTGCTGCTGCTGCTATTGTTCAACTTTCTTCACTTAGTTTCAACTATTTTATTTTGAAGTGATTATTCTTAGTTCTTACAAGTATTCCCTTTATCATTTGGGCTATATTTCTCTAGTTTACCAAACTCTCCTGAAGTATTTTGCTAAATCCAGTGATCATTTCTCCTTGACTAAAACTCCAAAGTATTAAGTTTATCAGTTGATGCACATGTAATTGCCAAGGTCTTTTCCCTGCCATCCTAATTCCAGCCTTCCTGGCTTCTGAACACTTTTGTTCATTGTCATAGGAACCGTGTCTCTCATATTCCATTTGTGTTACTTTTGTACTTGAAATATTCCCTGACCTGAGACAGGTCAATCTTCTATTGTCTACTCCAAACCTGACCGACTGTTTAAGATACAAACCAAGTTTTATCTCCTTTGAACTCTTTCAAGGACTCCAGAGACATCTTTATTTTTTTATTTGCATAAATAGAAATTTAATACTCTATGCTATAATGTTCCAATTATATAAATAGGTAGGGGCTGAATTGTGTCTCCACACAATTAATATCCCACTACCTCAAGATGTGGCTGTATTTGAAATAGAACCTCAAAAGAGATAACTAAGGTTAAATGAGATCATATGAGAGGACCTTAATCCAATCTGACTGATAACTACAAAAAGAGGAGATTTGGACACACAAAGAGACACGAGGGGCATGTGTGTAGAGAGATCCAGCAAAAGGGTGGTTATATGAAAGCCAAGAAGATTCCTCAGGAGAAACCAGCATTTCTGGCACCTTGGTTTTGGACTTTCAACCTCCAGAATTGTGAGAAAATAAATTTGTGTTGTTTAAGTCACCCAGACTGGCAGCCTTCATAAATTAATACATACACAAATACAAACTTAGCTGTAAAAATACATGAGATAATAATTCAATTTTATATATATCAAATTAATTGGATATAAGTATTCTATGATAAATCAGAAAAAAAAGGCAGGTGAATGTGAAACCTGGTTATTATTATGTTTTCTGTGAGCCACTGGGTTGCTTCTACCAACATTTGTATCAAGACTATGTAATTGAAATAAATTCTGAATTCATTACTTTAAAACCCTGGTCAGTGCAAGGACTAATGGAAACTGTAAGCTATTGATTTCTGTAGAATGATTGCAAGTGTTCTTAGATTAGTAATGTTTATTGAAGAAAAAGAATAAAGAAAAAGTTTATTGAAAAGGAAAATTAATACATTTCCCTCAAATCATTTTAAGGTACACAAAGAATATAAAGGTCAGTCTAATATACATGGTCTTGAATCTCAAACATGCCACATTTACTTTGTAAGAAAGTGGGAAAGTAGCTTGACCTCTGGACTATAATGGACTGGAGTATCTCTTTATTTATTAATAAAGAAACATTTTAATATTTCACAGGCTGTTGATAGGATTACATGTATATATCATCACCTAATAGAGTTTTTAGCATATGCAAGCAATCATCATCTCATTTAGAAAACTGTAAATAAATGGATTGAGATGAGTCACTGGTTGTTGGCCTGAGAAAGACTGCAAGGCAGCTTGAAGGTGAGGGAACTTTGTCCTTAAATACCTAGTCAAAGTGAGATAAATAAAAAATGTGAAGATACATAAGAAAGGTTCAAAACTATGTATACTTATGATCCACCATATCTCTTATCTCTCTTTTGACACATTTGTCTATTCAGCTGTTTCTTATTAGGTATTAGCGATACTTCTTTTGTTCTTATGTTATTACCTTGAACTTTTCGCAGACTTCAGTGAGGAAGAATACTTTAGAAGTTTAAAACAATCCATAACACTACAAGTGATAGAGTCAACATTTAAATGGGCTGTATGTGTTTGAGGGTGAATATATTTTGTAGGAAGAGGAAAAGTCATCAGGGTTAAGTAGAAATAAAATGAGTTTAGTTAATTAGAAAACTTAGGAGAAATTATGTCAGCTATTGATATAATGAAGAGAAAGAGATGTACCAAAGAGGAGAGAGAAAAGGAAAAGAGAAAGAGGGAGAGGTTGCGGTAGAGAGAGAGAGAGAGGAAAATACAAGCAGAATTATGGAAAATTTTCATTCTCATTCTTTTGACCACCAGAAGGAGAAAAGTTAAGAACACAAGGGAAATTAACATAACAAAGCTATAGAGCCACCAAAGACTGGAGCTGTGCCAATAGTGCTCCCAGTTTCTCTAGTGGTGGGGCCCTCACCTTAAGGTGATTATGGTAAACAAGAAAAATAAATGTAAATAGAGTAAGCAGTAGGCAGAGGGCATGCCAAAGTGACTTAATGAGCTGCTATTTGGAGAAAGCCCTGAGGAGTGTGTCTGGACAGGCCAGTGCCATGAACAATGAGCTCATGAGAGAGAAAACTTGACTTATATATAGAGAGGTTGCTGTGTGTTTGAAAGCCGAATGTTTCTCTCCGTGGCTCACACTCAAGTTGGTTAAATTATCAATCATGTTGTTGCATGTTCCCTTGGTTTCTTCCGTCTCCCAGCACCATGGCCTGGGAGTAATGATCAATTACTAAATGGTAGAATTTCCTTCTCCTGGGCATCTGGGCTAGGGAGTTTGGAGCGCTGGTGACAGTGCAGCCCTCATAGCTCACCTTGATCCCCTTGTCCTCACTCTTGCCCAGAAGACTAGTGCTTACCTATATTCAACCAGAGAGGCAACGGAGTTGATATTCCCATAATGATTTGCATTAGGTATACTAAGGGAATGACTTCATTTGAAAGAAAAATAATTATAGAGAGAATGATAGTTTTTTTAACATGGAAAATGAACATTCAGGTCAGTGTAATCACTTTGTATGTCAACATGTCATATCTATGGTGTTGCATAATGACTGTCCTACAAACAGAAATAATGAAATACTTACATCAATGAATCTCTAGAAATAGATATGCCAATCCAGGCAGGTAAGTTTCTTGTGTTAACTGACAAATTAATATGGGATTCTAGGCTTTCTAAAATGTGTATAATATTATAAAATCAAAATATGTTACCTCTGGCTAACATGGAATAGAATGAGATATTACGAGACACTAGTAGCAGGTTAAGGGTCTTCACACGGAGTACTCAGATATGGATGGAAAATTCTTTTGAAATCTGGTAACCTTTCTACCCTTAGATACCCAGCCTTCTTGGAGACATATTATATTGTCTTATTAATTCTGTAAAAGCCCAAGTCCAACCACCTCTATCCAGCATTGAACACTCTACAACATCACATAAAATTTAAACTAAAATAAGTTGAGATGTTTGGGGATTTGGAGAATCTTTGGAACAGCTCGATAGAATGAAAATTAGCCCAATATACAATAAGAAAACTCACTTTACTTTATTTTAGTAAAAGGCTGAAAAAAGCAGATGAACACCAAGAAATAGATTGGAATTATTTGCCCAAAATCAAGCAACTGTTTTCCCTGGTGCAAAGTGAAAAAATTTCCAGTTACACATCATATTTTACCTGCACATGGTGGCTGTCCCTGCTTTGCTTCTGAGTATGCAAAATGATTGTAGGGGGCAGCATCCTCACAAAGTCAGTTTTCAGACATGGATTCAAGATACATTTCATTCATGCCCTTGATTTGCCACTGTCTGGAGCTCCCTGACTAAGAGAACTTCAGCAACATTAGTTACTTCCCCTTGGGGTTCCCACCATCTCTTCATATTCCTTAAAAGACAATTGTATTGTGTGCAGTTCATGTGATTAACTTCACAAATATTTCTGAAAGTGATTATTACTTATAAAGCTTAAACCTAGTCTAGATTCATGAAAGTAAAACATTGTGAGAATAACTATTTAAATGAACTAATATAAGCCTTAATAAAAATGTAACTGAGTTTTTTCTTGTTTCTTTTTTTTTTTGTTTTGTTTTGTTTTGTTTTTCTTTTGTGGCTAGTAAGTATGGTGTGACTAAAAACATTTTCCAAAATAGCATAGATTTGCAAACAAAACATATTTTCTTGGGTGAATGTTCAACCCTATAAGATTTTCACATTTATGTAAGTTGTTCCATCTGTTCCAGTTTCGATTACTGTGCTTCACATGCAGAGAGAGGAATACTTTTTTTCTGATATTTCATCTTAAGGGCTTTGCATATCATTTCATTTCATTTCATTTTTCCTTTTCTTTTTAGACAAAAGGCACTTGCCAAGGTCAAGGCATGTTTCTCTAAAGGTGGATATTGAGGGGAATGTGTAAACAAATGGTAGAGGAAATAAGATAATTGCTTATTTTATTCCCTTGACTAAGTTAATCCCAAATCATTACAACCACTTGACCCCTGTTTCTATCATTGCCACTTGTCTCCCTCCTGCCTTCTTCCTCTTCTTTCCATTGTTTGAATGGATATTCATAAGCTTCAGAAAATTAATCACACGGAACTGTTTTTAACGTGAATCTGCCCTGAGAAGACTTTCAAACAATTAGCCTCTTTGCATGTGTTCAAAGATGTAATACATATTGCCGAGATTGTAAAGTCTCCAGATTCCTTGCTTCCTGTCATTGAGCTAGATTAACCTAGTCTTTCAAGATTTTATTTCAATTGCTGTTGAGAACATAGACAGAAGATGGCACTGTTTACTCATTATTAAAAAGGCCAGCAACCACTTTAAAGAAAAAAACAATGCTTCCCTGCTAGGAAAACATATAGTATTATTAGAAATCAGACTACTTATATAATGAACATAATTTTTGAACATTACAATAAGAAATATACATTTAAAATTAGACAAGGTAAACTAAACCGTGGAAAACAGTCTTACTGTGCACTGAATTTTCAGAAATAGCTCATTTCAAATGGAATGCAATTGTAGTCACATGCACTGTAAGGATTGACCAGGGACCTGGGTTCGAGTGCCAACTCTACCATTACAAACCATAAGACCTTGGACAAGTTGCTTAAGACAACCCTCTCTCTGAGTCTAAACATTCTTACTGTAAAATGGGGGTAATAACACCTATTCTGTAGGGTTGTTTTGTGGATTGAATGAGTACACAGTAAAAGTACATTAACAATGCTAGACTGTAAGTCTTTGGTTATCTTGTTAGTAAGACATCTATCATCTTCAAATAGCGAAATGCTTAACTTAGAAAAGCAGTGTAGAAACTGATTAAATGACTGAAAAGAAAACCCATAACTTAAATGAATTTTGTGTTGGCTTACAGATGATTCCTATTTAAATAAGAAGCAGAGCAAGTGTAAAAAATAATTAATTAGTTACTAATCTTTAACTCTAGAGCACTTGACAATATCAATATTTTCTTTTTCTCACAGAAATGTGTTTATTCCCAATTAAATGATTGAAAATATTTCATTAATAATCAGGGAAAATCTTATTCAAGTTTTCTGAAGCACTAAGAGAATAACCTATTCTATCTAGATAGAAATAAAAGTATTGTTCTTTATGTTTTACTCTATTTACTATAGTAATTGTAGATATTTCTTCATACCTACCTTTCCTTTGAGAAATTTAAATGGTAAGGTAACACGTGATAGAAATTTAAATGGTAAGGTAACACGTGATAGAATATTTTGCCCCATTGCTTCCTTGAAATTTAAAGGCATATTATTATTAGTGTTTATACTAAAGATGAACATTTTAAATTGACATGCATAAAGGCTTACTCTATCTTGTAATATTTAATTATGCAATAATATTAACTTTAAGCATCAAAAGTGTAAATGGTTGTCTAGACAATTTTTAATATTTAAATATTCATTTTCGTGACTCTCAAGTGATAGAGCTAGTCACAAATATGTATTTCCTCTTCTTGGGCACACAGCCAGCCATTTCCTGGTTTCTAAAGTTAGATGTGGTCATGTGACTGAGTTCCAGCCAATGGAATGTGCGTAGAAGAGATGGTGCCAGTTTCATGCCAGTGCTTCTAGGAAGAAGGTATGCTTCCAACCACAAAGGAGCTATTTTTCCTTTTATTGCTTAGATGCAGATGACAAAGGGCCCTAAGGGATAGCAAAGCCATGAAAGGGAAAGAATCTGGGTCCCTAAACTCCACCTAAAAGAATTCATCCATGGGCAAGTAACTATTATGTAAGTGGAAAATAGACTTCTCTTTGTTCTAGCAATTAGCATTGCCCAAAGGAACACTCCCATTTAAAAAAAAAAAAAAAAAAAAAGGAGCTATCAACCACACTGTAGTATGTAATGTACTACCACTCTTTAAACTTTCTCAGTTGAAATAGGGACACCAAGTAATAAGCACCTTTTGATGCGAGGGAGGTCGATTTGCTCATTCAGTTCATTGAAATTCTGTATAGTGGATGTTCACTTTTCATTAATCTATTTTTTTAAATTGATTAATATATTTTTGGCTTCATTGGGTCTCTATTGCTGCACGTGGACTTTCTCTAGTTGCGGCGAGCGGGGGCTACTCTTCGTTGTGGTGCACAGGCTTCTCATTGCATTGGCTTCTGTTGTTGTGGAGCACGGGCTCTGGGCACACAGGCTTCAGTAGTGTGGCACACGGGCTCAGTAGGTGTGGCTCACAGGCTCTAGAGCACAGGCTCAGTAGTTGTGGTGCACAAGCTTAGTTGCTCTGCAGCATGTGGGATCCTCCCGGGCCAGGGCTCACACCCATGTCCTCTGCATTGGCAGGCGGATTCTTAACCACTGTGCCACCAGGGAAGTCCCTATTTTATTTTTTTTTAACTAAAAATACCAAACAATGGCTCATCAATTGTTAGCTTCAGAGTACATCTGCACAGATATCTCCTCCTCATGTTTCTGCTCAATTTGCTCCACTAGACAGTATAATGCCAGAAAAGTATTTAAAACTAAAATTACTAGCAGCCTTATACCTTCCAAGGGATGGGGATGAGTGGCATAATAGTTATTTCCCATTTTATTACTCTTTTCCCAGAGTCTAAAGTGCAGCAAGGAAGTTAGTGCAGCTATTTCTTTACTGTAGAAGAAAAGGACCTGGAAGATGGCCCATCGTAGAACTACTCAATAATCAGTCTCTGGTGGTACAGAAATCACTGGAGGCCTTGAGGCAAGCAGAGAATGGAAAGTTAAATTTTCCCGATGATAATGTAATGGTTGGATGGATGGTGAGAGAAGAGGTACAGTCTTAAGAAAAGGGGCTGGCAATTTTGAGTAAAGCTTGATGCAGCCCAGTGCTTTTGGTGTAGTTTACAGTGAGGTCACGTGCTGGCTGGTTCTTTTCCATTCTCTGCTTTTCTCCTGCTCTATGCTGCAGATTCATGTAGGGTCTCTCTTGCTGGTTTCCATTTGGACTTGGCCAGTGAGAAGTGAGGCAGGAGACACATGGGCCCCAGGCTGAGCAGCTGGAGTTTTTCCCCTGTGGACAGATTCTCCAAGATGAAGATAACAGGAGAGGGTGAGCCCTGCCCAGATAAAAAATAGAGACCACATATTTCTCATTCTCGGGGTCAAGGAGAACTTCCCGACTATGCATGTGCACAAAAGTTCCTTGCAGGTCAAAAAGGGAGTAATGTCAACCTACCCATAGGCCTCTTTGCTAGAACCCATCTTGGCTAAGAGATGTGCCCGCACACATGGGAGGATACTGAGATAAACCAAATATGGACTCAGAACCAGGCAGAGAAAGATGATTGGCCAAAGGAAACCTGGAAGAAATGCCCCATATAAGTGATTTAAAATAACAGTACCCAACGTTTTTGGCACCGGGGACCGGGTTTATGGAAGACAACTTTTCCATGGACGGGGGGGTGGGGGGATGGGGGAGCGGGGGGATGTTTCAGGCAGTACTGCGAGCGATGGGGAGCGGCAGATGAAGCTTCACTCGCTCGCCGGCCGCTCGCCTTCTGCTGTGCAGCCCGGTTCCTAACGGGCCGAGGGCCGATACCGGGCCACGGCCCGCAGATTGGGGACCCCTGATTTAAACTACCACGAGGGTGCGACTCTCTCTCTGAGTCCTCCCATGTGTCTATCCACACGTACTCTTTTTCCTGCTAATAAACACTTGTCACACTGCTTTCCGTCTTTGTGGGAATTCATTTCTGCAAAGCCGAAGGGCCAGGGGTCTTGTTACTGGCCACTGGTCTAGTGGCTAGGATTCAGTGCCCTCACTGCCACGGCCTGACTTCAATCTCTAGCGGGGAATCAAAATCGTGCTTCAAGCTGCTGCAGGCCAAGGCCACCCGAGATCAGGAAGCACTTGCTGAAAAGTGTGTGATAGAAGGAGAGAGGGAGCAAGGTGCTTCTCCTCCATCCCTCTTCTGAATAGGATTCTGGAAGGCCCTGATGTCACTGACAGTACCTAGATCTGACCACTGCCTCTTTCCCTGGCCCCTTCAGGCCTAGGGTGGCAATGACATTCCTTTTTTTTCCAGTCCCCGACTGTTGCTGTCTCCATTTTTCATTCTCAAACCTCTAAATAGTCTCCTTATTAAAGTCTTTTCAGTTAAACACTTCTGAGGGGTTCTTCTTCCCGCATTCTGTTTAGTAGTGTGTTGGTGGTGGTGGTATGTTATAGGAAAGGTACTGAGCCCATGCTTAGTCTGGTCCTTATAGTAATTTAAGTCTTTGAAAGCAAACTTGACATTGAAGTTATACTGGTTCACTGACATAAAACTTTAATGATCTTCTGTACCCAGAGAGTACAAAGAGATCATTTGTATACCTTCAGTGTTGCTTAGAAATATGTAAACATTGTGAATACAGTGCCATAGGCATTTACTCCAAGGGTTCCTCTATTGAAAGTATTCAAATAAATAAACCCCAAACCAATCTGTTTTTATCCAAGCCTCACTCTCCAGCAGCTGCTGAGCTTTTGGGTTGGGGGAAGATCTATGACTTCCAGATTTTAGTGGTATGTGTGCACGAGAGGAATATGTGAATTCTTTAGCAGAAAGAAGAGAAGTAAATAATCACAGGATTGAAAACAAAATAAGATCAACAATTCATTAAGAAGAGGATTCTTACGGCTCTAAATGAATGTATGTACTTAAGCTGCTTGGGACTGTTGAGAAATCTCGGGAGAATACCGTATGCCTCACAAAAAGTGGGTTTATTAATAGAGCCAATTTAAAAGATGAATTTCAAGTAACAGTAACCCCAGCTAATAACTGGTTAACACAAGTTTAAACTATAAGCTGCACAGGTTTATGGGTTTGATTTTTTTTCCTGAAGAATGTGTATGCTCCTTTGACTTATGTTTATAACTTTTTATTTTAGACTGGTTTTAGATTTACAGAAAAGTTTTGAAGATAGTACAGAATTCCCATATACCTCATGCCCAGTTTCCCCTTTTGTTAATGTCTTAGGTTACATTTCAACTAATGAACTGGTATTGATACACTATTATTAACTAAAGTACATGCTTTATTCTGATTACCTTAGTTTTTACTGAATGTCTTTTTCTGTTCCAGGATTCTATCCAGGACACCACATGACATTTAGCTGTCAGGTCTCTTTAGGCTCCTCTTGGCTATAAAAGTTCCTCAGACTTTCTTTGTTTCTGACAGCCTTGACAGTTTTAAGGAGATTTTTGGGAGGGGGAACACAGGGGTTGAAGTACCTTTTTCATTACATCCTATTAAGGGTGTATACTATCAACATAACTTGTTACTAATGATGTCAATGCCCTATTTTTTGATGCATATATTCTAGGGTACTAGACTGAAAACCCTCTGAAGATGGAGGCTGTCTTGTTCTTTATTATGTATAAACTACATGCTGTAACTGCTAAAAATGACTAGTTTATGAATTTCCCAACCTTTTAACATGTGAGACATAAAGACCATGCAGAACCAGGCAGCGTTATTTTCCTCCCCCATAGGTTTGACAAAATTATGTAAAGCTGGCTACAAAATGTCATAATAAAAGTGGATGCACGCTGCATGAAACTGGGAAATCATATTTTTAGTGATGTCAAATGTCTTCTCATCTTATTGTTATACTATATTGCTCTGAAATTCTTTGTTTAAAATTCTTTTAAAAAGTCAGAAAAACATGTGACCCTAGATGTTTGACAACCCTGTTCCTCAGCCCCACTACTCTTAATACTGAGAATCCAGAATCTTTTTTTCATCAATTCCTTTGGGGAAGAGTCTACATTAACCTTCACAGATTTGGGGGTGGGGATGAGCACTTGTTCTGGGATTGCCTAGAAGTTCATCAATGAAGAAGAATGCTGTGTCTTTTGAGTGTCTTTTGCTTACTGCAATGGCTGCAGGTGTGGGAAATGTCCTAACTAGCATTATCTGTGTTCCAAGGCTTAGAAACTTGTCATAGAAACCTCTGGGAGTCCAGTAAGGGCCTTCTCCTTTGCAGGTACAGACACATTTCTTGTACCTAGACTATCTTTTTCTGTCTTAGGTTCTTTTGCTTTTCCTGAAGTTCAGTTTGCACCTGCAGAATATTCCTAGAATATGCAGAGGGAAAAGGGGGCAGCCTAAGGAAAATGAAGAAGTGTTGATTCTTTTCTTGATATGTTTTTCTTTTTTTACTCTAGTTTAGACAGCTTCACTGAGTTCATAACTTGGTGGTAAGCAGATTCACATTTTTACTTTCCATGATGACTCTTTTCCCAATCAATCTTCAGGAACTCTCTTCTTGTATAATTTTTCAGATCATATCAGGATCTTCTAAGTAACATGGAAGGATAAGTTTCCAGCTTACAAAATAATGCCAATGTACATATTACATTTGCTTTTTCTAAAAATACAAATAGCATAGGTTTTCTCCCAGCATATGCAAACTAACAATTAAACAAGACACTCATATTTGCAATTTGTTTTAGGCATATCTTTTTATTTATATTTTCATGTTTCAAGTATAAAAGATATGATATAATTTTGCTTCTTTTGCATTTATTATATTCATTCTACTTCCATTAAAGTTGTTTATTAATAACTCTCAGACTCTGTTTTCTTCTTGAAAAGAATATCCATTTCAGAAGCTTGTGATTATGTATCTTAATTCTATTTGGTCAAGTAAAATGATGTAAAATTATCTCTTGTATGTTAAAGAGAATTGCTGATTCTTATTCAATAGGTTGACATCAGGTGGGGAGATGGAAAGACATTGTACTACTTGATTGAGATAAGCAAATCTTATATACTATAACTTGAACATATAGTCCTCTTGCCCTTCATCAATTTGCCAGACATCAATTTGGGGCCATATCAGCTTTATTTGCTATGAACAGTTATATTTATTAATGCAACTATTATTTATTTAGCACTCACTATGAGGTAAGCATTGTGTTAGACATTGGGTATCTAAGACATACAAAACAGATGAGGTTTCTGCATTCAAGAAGTTTATAGTCTAGTAAGAGAAAAGGTATTTTATTTAATTAATTATTTTTTAAGGTTTTTAAAAGTAAATTTATTTTTTCCTCTTACATACAGTCCATACAAGCTGTGATTTCTGTAAGATTCTATTAATTAAAAGTTTATTTAATATACAAGATAGATAAACAACAAGGAACTATTGTATAACAAAGGAACTACATTCAATATCTTTCTTTTTTAACTTTTTATTTTATATTGTAGTATAGACGATTAACAATGTTGTGATAGTTTCAGGTGCACAGCAAAGCGATTCAGCCATACATATACATGTATCAATTCTCCCTCAGATTCTCCTCCCATCCAGGTTGCCACATAACATTGAGCAGTTTTCCCTGTGCTATACAGTAGGTCCTTGTTGGTTATCCTTTTTAAATATAGCAGTGTGTACATGTCAGTCCCAAACTCCCTAACTATCCCTTCCCTCCACCCTTCTCTCTGGTACCATAAGTTCGTTCTCTAAGTCTGTGAGTCCGTTTCTGTTTTGTAAATACGTTCATTTGTATCATTTCTTTTTAGATTCCTCATATAAGCGATATCATATGATATTTCTCTTTCTCTGACTTACTTCACTCGGTATGACAGTCTTTAAGTCCATCCATGTTGCTGCAAATGACATTATTTTTCTTTTTTATGGCTAATAGTTCATTGTATATATATACCACATCTTCTGTATCCATTCCTCCGTTGATGGACATTTAGGTTGCTTCCATGTCTTGGCTATTGTAGACAGTGCTGCAGTGAACATTGGGGTGCATGGATCCTTTCAGATCATGTTTTTCTCAGGGTATATGCCCAGGAGTGGGATTGCAGGATCATATGGTAGCTCTATTTTTAGTTTTTTAAGGAACCTCCATACTGTTCTCCATAGTGGTTGTACCAATTTACATTCCCATCAACAGTGTAGGAGGGTTCCCTTCTCTCCACACCCTCTCCAGCATTTATTGTTTGTGGATTTTTTGATGATAGCCATTTTGACTGGTGTGAGGTGATATCTAATTGTAGTTTTGATTTGCCTTTCTCTCATCGTTAACGATGTTGAACATCTTTTCATGTGCCTCTTGGTCATCCATATGTCTTCCTTGGAAAAATGTATATTAAGTCTTCTGCCCATTTTTTGGTTGGGTTGTTTGTTTTGATTATATTAAGCTGCATAAACTGTTTGTAGATTTTGGATACTAATCCCTTGTCGGTCACCTCATTTTCAAATATTTTCTCCCAATCTGTGGGTTGTCTTTTTGTTTTGTTTATGGTTTCCTTTGCTGTGCAAAAGCTTTTGAGTTTAATTAGGTCCCATTTGTTTACTTTTGTTTTTATTTCCATTATTCTGGGAGACGGATAGAAAAAGATATTGCCACAATTTATGTCAGAGAGGGTTCTGCCTATGTTTTCCTCTAGGAGTTTTATAGTGTCTGGTCTCACATTTAGGTCTTTAATACATTTTGAGCTTATTTTTGTGTATGGTGTTAAAGAATGATCTAATTTCACTTTTTTACATGCAGCTGTCCAGTTTTCCCAGCACTATTTGTTGAAGAGGCTGTCTTTCCACCATCAGATAGTCTTGTAGAGAAGGTACTTTAAAATGGTTACAAACCAAAGATAAATATACAACTCTGGAAAATGCTATAAAGCTGAGGTATACTATATACTTTTAAAATTAGTTTTATTTGAGATATAGTAAACGTGAAATTTACACTTTGGGAGTGTACAATTTAGTGCTTTTTTGTTCGTTTGGTTGTTTTTTTAGTATATTCAGAAGATTGTGCAACTGTCACCATTATCTAATTCCAGAACATTTTTATCACCCCTTAAAGAACTCTGTCAATATCCATTACCAGTCATTCTCTATCCCCTTTCCCCTCTCCTGTAATCTGCTTTGTTTTAATGGGTTTGTTTATGCTAGACATATCATGTAAATGGAGTCATATAATATGGAGCCATTGTGTCTGACTTCTTTCATTCAGCATAATGTTTTCAAGGTTTGTCCATGTTGTAGCATGAATATATCAATACTTTATTTTTTTATGAATCTAAATAATATTTCATTAATCTAAATAATATTCCATTGTATGGACATACCACTTTTTGTTTACCCCTTTCACTAGGTGATGGACATTTGCATTATTTCCATTTTTTGGCTCTTATAACTAATGCTGCTGTGAACATTTGTGTACAAATTTTTGTTTGAACATATGTTTTTGATTTTGGGGAGTATATAACTAGGAGTAGGATAGTTGGATCACATGGTACCCCTATACGTAATTTTTTGAGGAACTACCAAACCTTTTCCCAAGTTACTATACCATTTTACATTTCCATTAGCAATGTACAATGGTTCCAATTTCTTTATATTCTTTCAAACAGTTACTATTGGTGACATTTTTTTTATTATAGCCCATCCTAGTAGGTATGAAGTGTTAACTCATTGTTTTGATTTGTATTTTCTTAATGATTAATGATGTTAATATCATTTCATGTACTTATTGGTCATTTGTATACTTTTTTAGAGAAACATCTATTCAGATGATTTTCCTGTTTTTAATTGGGTTATTTATCATTAAATAGTGTTTTTATATGTTCTTTTTTTGAGTTATTTTCTTAGTTGTTGCTCTGGGACATGCAGTTAACATCTTATAACAATCTAGTTATAAAGTTATTCAGTCCTGTAGATCACATTTAAGAGTTTAGTCTCTATTCTAAGGGTACAGGGAGATCACCAGAGGGTTTTAGGTAGAAGGGTGGTCAGTATGGACTTAGGGAGATAAGTTAGTGAGGAGAAAGAGAGATGATAGCTGTTAGGCTGAATATGGAAGGGAGTGAAAATAAAAAAAAAAAAAACTGGATAGATTAGAGAGATATTTAGGAAATAAAATTAACTGGGCCATTGGTGGATTGAAGGCAAAGTTTGAGGAAGAAATTCACAAAAGAACTTGGTTTTCCTGTCCTTTCTTCACCTCATGGTCTGTTCTCTTGGTTAAAGTGTCTGATAACTACTACCAGCATTTCATCTTGGATGAATGCACAACGTGTGAAGTAAAATTGCCATGAAGTATAGTCACTGTCAGTACAAGTACAGTGGTCTCTCTCACTACCACTTGACAAAATGTAAGAAACTTCTTAGAGGCAGAAGAATTGACAGAATCTCTGGTTACCAAGAGAATAGAGACAGAAGAAGAGACATGGGAGAATGGTTAGTGCTGAAACAAAAACAAAATCAAACACTTGTCTTTCTCCTCCTCTTAGGATTTTGTGGATATCAAAGCACAAAACTAATCTATTCTTAAAAAACAGCTATCTTGGGCTTCCCTGGTGGCGCAGTGGTTGAGAGTCCGCCTGCCGATGCAGGGGACACGGGTTCGTGTCCCGGTCTGGGAAGATCCCAGATGCCACGGAGCGGTTGGGCCCGTGAGCCATGGCCACTGAGCCTGCGCGTCCGGAGCCTGTGCTCCGCAACGGGACAGGCCACAACAGTGAGAGGCCCGCGTAACGCAAAAAAAAAAAAAAAACAAAAAAAAACAAAAAAAAACAGCTATCTTTTTTCTTGCAATCACTTTTTGACATCTCAGGTTTGATTTGTCTAATAGTTCAAAATATTTTCACTAAGATTCTCACCTATTCTGACATATTCACAAGTTATCTGTTTATTTGCATCTCTAATCCTGTCCCTGAGCTTTACAATAGCACAGCTATTGCTGCCGTTCTACTTCCAATAACCTCTCATGGGTAACATTAATAGTCCATTCCCAAATAGCCCACTTATTGCTTTAAAAGTTTTTCAATGATTCAGTACATTAGTAGCAAGTTGGAAATTATGGCAATATCAGAAATCATGAACATCCAAATGAATTGTTTAATCAGGGTAGAAAGTATCTTATTCAGGTAGAGGACCACAAATACCATAGAGTAATACATGTTATTTAAATATTGAAATGGTACCAGGATGTATTAATCATATAAAAATGCAACATAGCATTATTTCACAAATATAAAAAAAAGACATAAATCTTTGATGTAGAAATTCCACATCTAGTATTATATTATAAAGATCAACAGTTACTTTCACTAAAAGAGTATTTGGAATATGATTTCAGCATTTTCTGACAAAGTCATGAATTATAAACATGCTATTTCAATAGGAAATAGTTAAAATTATGATAAAAAATCATGAAAAAGGATGAGATCATTCTGTGTGTACTTATATGGAAACATCTTCACGAAATATTTTTAAGAGGAAAAGCAAGGTGTAAAACAGTCTGTAAAATGTATTATTATGTGGAAATAAGAGCATGTACATGATTATACATCCAAAGACTATCTCTGAAAAGAGCCATAGGCAACTGGTAATAATAGTTAACCTAGGAATGGGAACTGATAGGCTGAGAAGTTTGGAAACGGGAAGTATTGTGTGTGCTTTTTTGGCCCATACTTTCTTGTGTTTTTTAATGCTGTACTGTGCATATCTTTACAGCATGTTCTATCTATCTAGCTAGCTATTTTTTGTACACACATATACATCAAAATAAATACACAGTGTATTTGTCAGAGTTCTCCAGGGAAACAGAACCAAATATCTATATATATATAGAGAGAGAGATATACATCTCTATTTTTATCTTTATCTCTCTCTCTGTATATATTCCTGCCTGGCTAGAAAATCAGGAAGAGTTTCTATGTTGCAATCTTGAAGACAATTCCTTTTTCTTCAGGAAACCTCAGTCTTTGCTCTTAAGGCTTTCAACTGATTGGATGAAGCTCACTATGGAGAATGATATGCTTTACTTAGTCTGCAGATTTAAATGTAAATTGCAGTAAATATTACCTTCAAAGCAGTGTCTAGACTGGTATTTGATTAACAACTGGGCACCATAGCCTGGCCAAGCGGACAGAAAATTAACTATCACACATACACTGAGAATTTGGGGTTTAGAAATGAAGAGCATTTCTACAAATTGGACAAAGGAGAAACAAGTCAATGAAAATCTTCACGATCTACAGATAATTTTCCCCTAAAAATACCATCTATTCAAGTAGGATATAAAGAAATAGGGATAAGATCAGCAAATAAACAGACTTTCTGTTAAACACATGCCTTTAGATAGAAATTCTCTAGTTAAGATAACATACAGTTGACCCTCTGTATCCACAAGCTTGGTGTCTGCAGATTCAATCAACCATGGATCAAAATTACCTAAAAACACATTCCAGCAAGTTCCGGAAAGCAAAACTTAATTTTGTCACGCACTGGCTGGCAACTATTTATGTAGCATTTACATTGTATTAGATATTGTATGTAATCTAGAGATAATTTAAAGTATACTGGAGAATATACATAAATTACATGTAAATAGACACCATTTTATGTAAGGAAACTGAGCTCTGTGGATTTTGGTATCTGTGGAAGTTCTGGGAACAAATCCCCTGCAGATACCAAGGGACAATTATAACCTTTCCTTCCCTGGTATCATTGTATCTAGAAATGGGTGATGTCCCAGTAGGGATAGTAGGAGAAAATGGAGATCCATAATTGAAGGAAAAAAAAAAAAAACTAAAGGGTTTATAGAAATGCATCAGATCAATGTGTTGTACTGTACACTTTAAACTTACACAATGTTATTTGTCAAATATAGCTCAATAAAGCTGGGATAAAATAAAATAAAATGAAACAAAAACAAAATAAAACAAAAAACTACAGTGTTTGAAGCATTCCTGTTAGTGGGACTCCCCTACCTCATAGTAGTCAGCAGAGGTTTTATGTATCACAGGCAGTTGGGTTGGTCATGAGATAAAAGGAACAAGAACACAAGAATGTGATGTAGGAGGCAAGGTAAGTGATCCAGTCTCACTTTTCAGAAGTATTTAGCCTAAGAATAAGCAAGTCTGCAGTTTGGAAGTTTGCAAGGAAAATGGACAGTTTAAACAACTCCAAAAGAGTATATTCCACAGCTTGGGGATTTAGGAAACAAAGAAAGAAACTTTGGACTAGGGGCTTGCAATTCTTGGAGTAGGATTTTCTAAAAGACTAACTTTCAGTGAAAGACCTAATAATATTCCATATATTTAAATGTTATTACATTTGTGGAAGAGAGCTATGCAGTCTGTGTAGCTATAAAGATAAACTGGAGATCAAGGTGTTGCTGATGGACAAAGACTCAGGTTCAATTTTAAGTAGACTTTTAGAACACTGTGCTCTCCATAGCAGCAATGGGAAGCCATGGGAGGTGATGAATATTTTAGCATTATGCATAGTTTAGCAGAAAAAAGATGGCCAGGGAAGTAAATATAGTCATCATGGCTAAATTTGATGTGGCTAGGCTGGATAACTTTAAGGTTTTATGATTCTAAAATTTATAGTCTCTGAAACTAAAATATATTTTGTCTTAAATAAACCAGCATAGCTACGCTCATGAATATCTGAAGGCAGAAATTAACATACACTTCAGCATCTCTCACTATTTCAAACTTTTGATATCACTTTTAAAGTAGTGTGCAAAAAATGTTCATAAAGTGCAAAGTTTCAGACAAGAGTTTTATTTTTAGTATTCTTGTTCTATGGCCTGATTGTTAAGTCAAATTGTAGTCACTTAAGATTTTACAAAAAGTTGTTTCCCTTCTTTTAGGACACTGTAGGCAAGCATGAAGACTGAATTACGTGACAAAATTTTGGAAGATGGAAACTAAACACATTACTCTTACAAAGAAGGTGAAATAAGGAGTTTCATACGGTTTCCAGGTGTTTGGATTTCATTGGCCTATACAATGATTTTTGTACTTCAGAGACAGAGGACCAGCCAAGGGTAGTCAATGGGGTTTTTTGACTAAGTCTATATTAAAGAAAAAACAAGAGAAAATAAACTCTAATAGTTCTACCATTTCCTGGAAGAAAGAACTTTTAATACATAAAATATAATTCAGTCTCTAAGTTTTATTCAAAATATTGTACTAACTGTGATTTTACTAATTGACCAGTCAGAACAGACAGTAGCTACTAAGATCAGCACTTAATGAACATAATCTTGGAAGAAAGCAGAGCCCTTTATGTTTCATATTTTAGAGTAACAAAAGCTTACTTATTTTATTCCGTTTGCCAGGCTGCATGAAATTTTGGTGGACAAGTATACATGCTCATGGACCAGCATTTGCAATGTTCACTTGGGATAATTTTTGCGTGGCCAGAACACCTAGAGTTGCTCCATAACAAGGCAGTGAGGAATTTAGAATGTTTTTGAAAAGTATAGAATTTCAGTCTATGAATTCACTTTCTTAGGATTTTAAGGGAAATGTTGGTCCCTTAGGAATGAATTATAAAAATAGGCATATAATACTCAGTATAGAGGAAAAATGGGCAACAGAAGACATGATTCCAATTCTTGAGAATCTTTCAACCTAATTAGAGAAAGACAATATAGGTGTATGAAATGATGGGAAAGTAACTTTAAGCCAATTTATCAGTAAGCATCTTATAGGGGCTTTAGCCCAAATATATAAATGCTAAGGTAATCTAAAACAAAGAGCTTATGAAATGGAAGTAATTTTAATCTGAGAAGACTTCATAAGGTTTTCCAGTGCAAAGTATCTTATTTTTTTAATCTATACGAATATTAATTTGCCTATGTGTTACAAACAAGTATTAGAGATCTATAATTAAACATTAGATGTTCGGTTTAAAGTTTCAGAACAGGCTAGTCAGGGAGAAGTGTATTCATGGTACATCTTTGTTTTATGCTCATAGTTGCATCTAAGTCTTCTTGACATACTTACTGGATGCTTTGTAACTTTAGGTGCAGTAGCTGCTCTATAGTAAATAAATTGATACATTAAATATTCAGTAAAGTCACAGTCATGAACTTGCTGGGCATATAGAAAAATGAAAATGATTTTCTCTTCTTGGCTCCTGCTTTGATTTTACATTTTAAAATTAGATTTCACTCGTGCCTTCCAAATTGGTAGCTTGCATCATCTGCTGCCTTCATCAACTGCATTCTGTTTTTACTTACCTTCTTTTTTTTTTAATGGCATACATCCAAAAGGAAAATTACTTGAATTGAAAGGGGAGACATATTTGGCATTTTTTTTCTGAAGCAGTATATCAGAAGCCAGATAAGTATACATGATTTATCTTACCCTTGTTGGAATCTAAAAAGCACATGGACTTTCTCATGAGATAGCCAAAAGCACCTTTTTTTTTGACAACACAAATTATTTCAAACAAATCAAGTAGCCATTTATAAAGTTTTATGTTTTGGGGTATTGCATATATTCTCCAGTGAGTAAATTTGAAAAGGCACCATTTCAATATAAACTAGAAATACACACACATGTGTTTGTGTATAAGTGTACTGGAAGTCTCTCTCACTCCATGATAATGACAGTATCAGAAAAAAACAAATTGGGAACCATTTAAGAAAATCCAAACCACTCTGTAAGAAATGTATGGGTCACTAGCCCGGAGAACCAAATTTGTTTTTCTAAGGTGTTTATCAAAAGGAGACATCTAATATGTCATGGGAAATTCAACTCAGGAAATTGGAAATCTCTCAGAATTGATCAAATTGTCCTGAATGAAAGGACAGCTGAAGTTTGCATAGAAGCAGTTTTGAATTGAGGTTACTCAAGCATCCAGCGTGGATGGAGACTGAAAACTAAGACCACCTGTCAACATAGCAACAATTTACTGCAGGAAATTCTTATCTTGGAACATCAAACTGATAACCAGTAAATAATGCCACAATTTTAGGAATTTTTGTTAATCAAATTATTCAAGCACACACTTTGCTCACCTGGGAAAAGAGCTGTCCTTTTAGGATAATAGTTTGTCATCAAAACATACTCAGGACATTTGACTCACTATGTCCACCAAGCCTTAAATTACTATCTTGCAAACTTTCCCAAATCCAACCTGTTGCCTACCTTGAAAATCTTGCCTTAAATTATTCAAAGCCATGTCCCCAAATCTTGTAAATTTCTTATCTTAAATTTCCCCTCTACAGACACTACTGGTACATCTCAAGGTGGAAATCTCTCTCTCTCTCATAAATTTAATGAATGTAGCTTTGCTCAATCATCATATTTTTGCCATGGTCTTTTAAAGGAAATTAAATGAAATAGTAATTGAATATTAGAATAGGTAAATCAAAAGTCAAATAGTTTTCAGGTATTGGTGTGATAAGACATTATAAAAGCCACAAACTTGAACAGTAATAAAATTACTGCTTTATTAAAAACAAGGATTTGAAGAATTTAGGTTATGTTTTTCTGACTTTATAAGTCTTATATCCAATAATGTTTATATTCTCATGCTAGTCATGCTATTCTCTGTCAAGTGTTTGGGGGACACTCTAGTAGATTAATAGTCTTCCTTCCTTTCCTTCTTTCTTATTGACATCCAATATTTTATGATAGTGTTGTTGTTGTTTTGTTTTTTTTTGGTACGCGGGCCTCTCACTGTTGTGGCCCCTTCCATTGTGGAGCACAGGCTCCGGACGTGCAGGCCCAGCAGCCATGGCTCATGGGTCTAGCCTCTCCGTGGCATGTGGGATCCTCGCGGACCGGGGCATGAACCCGTGTCCCCTGCATCAGCAGGCGGACTCTCAACCACTGCGCCACCAGGGAAGCCCTATGATAGTGTTTTGTTCCTTTTAATTTCTTGTTACTTTCATCATTTATCATTTATAGACCTCCCAGAGTAGTCTTTACCCCAATGAAAGACTATTTATTGAAGGTCTGCTTGCCCTTTATACATTTCTATCTATTAGCAAATACTCTGGGCATTTTCTAATTAAATCACCTCATTGTCTTTGGGTGATGGAAAGTCTGCATTTATGAATGACAAGTGTAGAAGACCTATAATTTCCCAATACTACTGGTGAACAAAAAAACTTGGAAAGATTGATAAACATTAAGGGGATTGTACCTATAAAATGTATAGTAAGAGCATTTTTGCAGTTTTTACAGAATAAACACCATAATGACTGCTTGTCGGTATTTCTGAAATATCATAATCATTGGAAGAAATTTAATGCACTA